>NC_136544.1:9092567-9692567 GCF_910591455.1 Pholis gunnellus
ACCGGAAATGAGTCAGCATTTTCACACTTTCGGTTACTTTGTCTCAAAGTCAATATTTAGGGTTTCCTTTTTTTTTTAGGTCTTCTCTTTTGGTCACTTACAATTTGTTTGTTTCTGTTTTGCAGACAGATTGATTTGATTGCAGCTCATTAAAGCAACCTGTTAACCAGGTGAGCAGAAATTCCTCTGCTGCTACGATTCACTATTTTATGACATAATGAACTGAAACACAGCTTTATTAAAACACCTGTGTGATTGGCTGTAGTGACATTTACAATGATGGATCAGAAAGAAACTCTGAGGCAAAAGAAAGCTTATGAGGACGTCATCTGAGAGATGCTCGTTATGTGAGTACTCAGGTTGATTATCAAATCAAGGGATTTAAACATTATGGCCATCCCTACACAGTTCTCCAACATGTATTTTGTATGTCTGTGGAGCTATATACTTCTGAGACATTATACCTGGCCATAACAAAAACAAACAAAAATAACTGTAAAACTTAATATGAAACTAAACTAAAACCATTCTGAAAACTAAAACTAAAATCAAATTGAAGGTCACGACTAAAATAAAATAAACACTAATTGTTAATTCAAAACTATTATAACTTTGCTTAGAACTGGATACTTCTGCTGTTATCCTGCAGTTATAACACAGAAAGCCGGCAAATCCATGAAAAGGTTTCTGCTTTTTCTCAGGTTTATTTGAGCAATAATGAGCTGTTCGCGCACATCATTGAACCTTCTGCTGCATCTCTTCTTCTCTTAGAACTGCTGGGAAAATGTCTGCATCATGGACCATCCAAATTTTGAATGACCAATTACAGTTCACATTTCCAACTCACTCAATTTAAAACTCACTATGCTGACAAGGACCGTCCATCAAACGTTTAGGAAAGACCACCTTTTCGTCTGAATTCACATTGGTTTTGGAAGACAACATTTTTCAACATTCATTACCAATACTATGTCACTTATTTATTATTTATTTTAAAGTTAAGGTTAGGCTGAAGTTTACAATGTGCAACATTAATTGGATTCAAACTAAGTACGGATGCATGTGAAGTCATACTGATTAGGTGGCTGTAGAGGCTTATGCTGCACCACAACTAAATATTAGAGAGTTTGGTTATCAGGTCAGTCAAACCAAGACAAAACGTTGTCAAAAAATGTTTTTTTGTAGATACTATCTACTTTTTTGTGTTATGCTCTGGTTTCGTTTCCTTCCACAGAAAGTGTTGTAATTCTCTGTGTGACTCTTGGTGACTTTAGCGGCTGTTGTGGCAGAAATGGTGTCACAATGTTCTTGGCCAAAATAGTGTTTTGTTGTGAATGTGCTGCCTCTGATTTCTCCTTGGGTATGGGAAATACTGTAACATGGCTTATAGATTATTATAGTCAGAAATAATAATGCATTATTTCTGACTTCAGTCTACTGGCTCAGACATTACAAATAATACACAGTCCGCCTCACCCCTGCCTGCTTTTGAATACCTTGGTGAGAAAACGTAAGACGATTTTGTCTGTATATGCGTGTGCGTTTTGAGCATGCACACACCTACAGAAAAACATCATATTCAACTGTGTAGACTCTATTATTCAAGTATAGCATACAAATGGGAGAGGAGTGTGAGCAGTCCAGAGTCTTAAGGTTTTCTGGCTCTTGGGCTCGTTAATCAATGGCTGCAGGGTTTCAAGGCCTTTCTCTAGCCCTCCACAACCTGATAGCATAATTGCATCTCTATTCTTATTAGATAATAAATGGAAATCAATTCCAGTTTTAGTGACTTGTGTATATAGCCCATCCTGCAATCCTCTGAGGAGATATCCAGCCGAGAGGATTTCTCTCCCTCTGAAATAGAAGGCACCACTCACACAATGAAAATATTAAGAAAAAAAGAGCTGCTGGTAATTCCTTTTATGTTTCCCTTCTCTTATTGCGAGCCTCTCTCCAGCTCTTTCACCACTTTCCATCAATTCCTTCGCTCTCTCCACCCTCCCGGTAATACCAGAGTCATATTCTCAGCTCGGATGTTCTACCAGGATGCCCTCTGAGGCTGCCATGGATGCCCTGCAAAGCTGCATTTCAACTGCTTAGGGTGAGACTCTGTATGACAGCTTCCCTTGGTCTGTCTCTCCCTTCTCTCTGCTGTCACCCAGTAATCATCCACGACAGTTCAGCAGAGCTCTGGTGTCCAAATGCAGCAGCACCAACAAGTGACACTTATAGTGAAGTTGCAACTTGGGCTGCTTCCTCTGAGGGCTGAATTGTGCCTCTACAGTGGTAGTTTTGTCACCTTGTCGGATGTGTGCCAGTTAGTCAACATGTTGCTGCAGGTTTCCAGCACACAGCATTCTGTCTGGGCTGCCAGGCACTGTCTGTGAGATGCCAGGAATCACTGCCATTGTCTGACAACGATTATATTGATTACATTCTTCTTGGTGCCGATATGGAGGACATGTGTTTTTTTGTACTGCCACGATTGACTTGGCCAACTAGAGGCTGTCTCCTGTCCCTCCACTGCAGGCCAACTGACCCAAGAACAGAGCTTTGTGAGCAGTGTGGCCACTAGCTAACAGGCAAAAACCAGAACGAAAGGAAAGACCAAAAACTCAATACCTGGTTGTGGGCAGATGGACTGACGCCCACGTCTAACCAAAGGTCAGTGAGTCTGTGCAGTACACGTATAGGGAGTAAAAGGCTGGTGCTTTTATCTTACACTGCATTGCACTAAAAAAAATGTTATGTGGCAACATCACCAATTACATGTGTGGCGTAAGAGTATGAATACAGTCTTCTACAATCAAAAGAGAGCTGTTCCTTTACTCTGATTTTGATGCAGCTTGATGTACAAGTCATCCTAAAAAAACATTTTGCCAAACTCTCACACACATTTTCCATACAAGTTAAAATGCTTCCTCTGCCGTTAACGCCTGAGTTCTTTATATGATGAGGTTTGACTTGAAAAGGGTTGCAGTTCAACAGCACCACCAACATTTCTTTACGGGGAGTGCACTGAAAGCATTCAGTCTAAAATAATTAAGTTTTTTTTATTTGAGGGTTTTTGTGTGATGTGTAATATCTAAACAATGCCTTTGTTCATACACAATGACTCATTTATTTTGTTTCTATTATGTACTCTGGCAGAGCTGCTGCAAAAATTCTGTCTCGGTAAGAGAGTCTTTGAAGCGAAAGAATAAGGTTAAAGCCCTAAAGCAAAACTGAAAAAACCCCACTAAGGAGCACGCAGTGGATACGGTTTTTATTGTATTTCTCAGAGAGAGGGAGCGTAAAAAAAATGTGTGGTTGTCAGAGAGGTCTTGGAATTTATACTGATTGTATTTCTTGCAGTCCAGAAGGAAAGGTAAAGGAAAGTGGCTCTACAGTAAAATAAATCCCTGCGCCTCAGTGATGCATTCCTTTTTTAACTAACACAAAACCTGATTTTCTCCTACTTCTGGTGCCATTGCTTTAAAAAATATATATCCTATGTTGTTACTATAAGTTCCAGTGTGCTGGTGAAGTAAGATTCGAAATCTCATAGGTGTGTTGCACAGATGGAGACACTCTGATTGAGAAACTGGGAGCTTCCGTCTCACAGTAGAGGTGAGATGAGTCAATATCGATATGTGTGATTGTACTTCATACCTATGGGGGTGTTCACACCCTCCATGCTTGTAACTGGGGAAATAGCTCGGTCCTTCCTGTCAATGTATCATTAAGCTGACCAACGCAGTGCTCGATGTGGCTGTGCAGAGGAGAACGCAGACATAAACAAGCTCCAAGCACCCCACTAATGCTGTTTTTCTTCTGTTTTGCACATTGAACATGATGTGGCTGAGAGGAGCTCTATTACGACAGCTAAGAGAAGAGTCAGTCGACCTTGCTACTTACTCGGCCTGGTGATTTTCTGCATTGTTGCTCGTTTTCAGAGTGTGAGTTTTTTTTGTTTTTTTTAGCTCTATTCCCCTAAACCCTAAACCAACGTAGTAACACAGATAGTGCGGCGGATTTAAACACACAACGATGTGACTGAAACAGCTGAGTTTATTGTCCTCTTTTGTTGTTGTGTTATTTCATATCCCAGGCAACAGAAATAGAAAAAAATACCCGCTTGAGAAAATAAAAAAAATAATGCATTTCTTTATGGATGCCATAAATACTCTTTATGCCCCCATGCTCTCTCCCTGGAGTGCTGTTTTACGGACTCCAGTGATCTGTAGTAGTGTGTGAGGCTCCCTCTCACTGTTGATTCACTGAGCATAACTTTCTTCCTCAGGGGGCCATCTCACTGCCACATCCACTTACTGATACACACCTATCTGTCCAGGTGTCACCACTGATGCTGGACGCTTTGTCGACCATCTACACTGCAGCGCTTTTCTGTCTTTTCCCAGAGCTGCACCAGTCAGCCTCACTACCCTGCAGCTAGAGGAGTATAGTAATGCTACCTTCAGCCTGTTTTGTTTAACAAGGTGTATATTGTGTGGTGGGAGGTTTGTTTGGCTTCATTTATTTACTTTTCCTGAACTTTATTTTTTTGCATATAGCTCTATATTATGCTTAAATTTTAAAGGGGCTGAAAGATGGTATGCATTCATTAGAATGCATACCATTTTCATGTAACTGTGTGGTTCTATCATTTTATTGCTGTGCTAAAGAAGGTGTGATCTACGTACAGCATGTGCTCAACTTCATCTCAGCTCCTGCGTTTCAGTTAGTTTTCAGGGAGTTCTTATCATCAGAGAGTCTCTGGCGCTCGTGCTTACCTTTATGAGTTTGCACCTGATCTGAGCAGACACCATGTGGCTGTTCCGCAGGTTGCCCACACGGAACATGAGGCACAGTTTGCCGTCTCGCTGAGAAATCACGGCGTCCTGACTGAACATTAGCGTCTCTGCGCGTTTCTTAGGTTGGGACATTTTTATGAACATGCAGCCGATGAGAAAAGCGTCCACTATGGAGCCCATCAGCGACTGGAACAAGAAGAGGATGATGCCCTCCGGGCACTTCTCTGTAATGTACCGGTAGCCGTAACCGATCGTGGCCTCAGTCTCGATGAAAAACAGAAAAGCTGAGGGGAAGTTGTAAACATTGGCCACGCAGGGAGTGTAGGTCGCGTCGTGGCCGTGATTCAGGTCTCCTCTGATGTAAGCGATGATCCACCACATAGATGCCATGACCAGCCAAGCGATCGTGTATGTTAGGAGGAAGATGAGCATGTTCCATCGCCACTTTAGGTCTACCAAAGTGGTGAAGAGGTCAGAGAGGTACCTGCTGGACTCTCCGCCGAGGTTTCCGTGCTGCACATTGCAGCGACCGTTCTTGTCCACGAAGCGCTGGCGTTTCTTCTTAACCGGGGCAGAAAAAGTGGTAGCCCGATTTGTGTTAACTACTTGGTAGTCTTCGCCAAATTTTCTACGAAGTGCCGCCATTTGAGCTCTCCTGAAGTATACGGAAAAGTACTTGCTGTTTAATCCATGTTTTGGGTTATTTGAGCCTCCAAAACACTGTTTCTGCAGTGCGTAAAACGTGCCATGGCCACTTTAGCGCGCGTAAATCCTGGGAATCAAATACAAAAATCACGCGTATGTGAGTGCTTTTAAAGTTTTGATTGTATCCCTTTGTTAAAAATCCACTATTCTTATTTTACATAATATCAGAAGACCGCTGACTGTGGCTGTGCGCTCAGCTCAGGCTCCACTCACTCTGACTGGCGTGGTGCTCACCAGCGGAGCGAAATACGAGCAGCTGTCTACCATTCACAGCTTCTGGTGGGCTGTGGAGAATGGAGAGGTGAGTGTGTGTGTGTGAGGAAGAGATGTGAGGAGAGGGAGGGAAGGGGGAAGGGACCGAGTAGGGGAGAGTTACACCAGACTGCGCTTGTGTGTAAAGAGAGAGAGAGAGAGAGAGAGAGAGAGAGAGAGAGAGAGAGAGAGAGAGAGAGGGAGAGGTGGACAATTCGACTCTTCTGTAGTTCATGTGGTCAATTAAATCAGTGTACGACTTAATTTTTTACATTAATTCATTAGTAGATTAATGTATTCATTAATTCCTCATAAGTGCTTACATTGCATTTTCATTGAAGCTGATCCTCTGTCTGATTAATTAACAGCATGGAGGGACACACAGAGCCCGAGTGATGAAATCAGAGGATCTTTGCTTTCAAGTTAAACTGTGCCATCTACTGGAAGGACGATCTCTGTGCATAGTTGATATATAAATCAGGCAAGTACAGTGGCTATATTGGGGGCATTGACTTACTGGCTAGGCTACAGTAATTCTTTGTACTTCTGTTAGCCTGTGGCATAGCAAATTAAATTAAGGTAACAATGTTGAGTAAAATAACAATAACGGAATAGGTGTACAGTACTTTTTCAGGCTTGGCCCATTTGAAGTCTTACATTAAATCTGTGCTTCTCCTCTTTCCTGTGAAGTCTTATTGATTTAGACATTGGATTGGACTAGAGAGGAGGATTTCCTGGACAAGTATCCCCCCAAAGGACGGTCCCGAAAAGGATGCTACGCCCTTGGCTCTCTTTGCCCTTGTTTTAGTGAGACACAAATGTCTGCATTGCATGTAAGTACTACTATTAATAACTAATGCATAATTCCAGTTTCTAGAGGTGTGATGAAGAAGCCCTTGACTGATCTAATCAGCTGACCCTCCTCTCAAGTGTTTTTTGTTCAGACCTTTAGGGAATATTCCAGACACGAAAGAGGCCAGCACTCTTAGAAAACACAATCCGAAACCAGTTCATCACGTAATTTTTTTATGAAGTGCTCTTTAGATAATTGTGCAAGGTATTTCAGCACTTTATCCATAAGTGATGTAATTAACTGATTTGGAGTGTTTGCTTCCGTGTACTGTTTTTAGTTGCTGTTTCTGGGGAGCTGTGTCATTTTATACACTATTTGAAATCTCACAAAAAAGAGAGACTGGAGCTTATGAGGGGTAAGTTACTTAAACAAAGCTGCTTTTCTTTTAGACTCATTAATAACTGCATTATACAGAGGTGTCTGTGCATTCATTTAACTGGCAACTGAGTGTATGTCTGGCTTTAAGGTGTGTTTTTGTGTTGTTGTTTTTTATTATTACTATTATTACTTTTATTTAAAGTAAGAAAATAGGAGGGTTTGTGCATTCAGGCTCCATATAGCCACACAATTAACTTGACAAAGTACTTCTGTCTCCTCCTTCTGGCACTGAGAACAATTACGCAAAAACTGTCTGTGGACACGTCCCTATAACATGAATGCAGGTGAGCTTGCCACAGATGCCAGACACCACAACCCGGTATACTGCGATATAGAGAGAGCTTGTGTGAACTAATTTGTCAAGGGCTTGGATGTAACGGACGTTCATTTATATGTTAAAGTCCCGCACTGCAGCTTAATTTGGCTAACGGTTTTAGCGATGTTACAGGGGAACCCTCTGATTTAACACATTAAAGACTCTTTACAGGTGTTGGGGAGTACTACTGTATATGTGAAAGGGTTGTGTAAAGTATTTTGTGGTGCCAGAGCAAGCTGCACAAAATCTGATAAATTGTCTCAAGTAATGTCACATGAGTCGGCGTCAGTTGGGCCTAAAGACAATGAAAAACTATTTTTAAAATTGGATAATGTTACAGGAGTACAATGCTAAATCAGTGTCCTTTAACTTTTCTACCACCGGACGAGTAGTAGATCAAATACTGTCAGTCACTTGAACAATAACAGAGCTCTGCATTATCTTTAAGTCGTAAATGAAAGAGGAGGATGGCTCCCAGAGAGATAGCTGCTTTAGACAGAAGATGAGAAAGAAGAGCTGTAGACATTTGGGTATTTCAAGATCATTTGGGAATATTTCATAAAATGAATGCAGATTT
The DNA here is from genome assembly GCF_910591455.1 of Pholis gunnellus. Taxonomy (NCBI): domain Eukaryota; kingdom Metazoa; phylum Chordata; class Actinopteri; order Perciformes; family Pholidae; genus Pholis; species Pholis gunnellus. The sequence goes on from NC_136544.1 coordinate 9,100,442, forward strand.
ATCTTGTTATTTAAGTGTATTAACTTTTAGTTATATGGTAAGATCTGATATTTCATCATCCCAGCTGCAGGTGATAAAACTGACATCAAACTAAATGGTATTTGAATTGTAACTATCGTACTGTTCTAACATTTATTTTAAAAGGAAAAGTGAATGCTTTATTAAAACAGCAGCGAGCCTGGCTCTATCTAAAGCTAGAACAGATCAGCCTACTAGCACCCTAAAGCTCACTAATTAATATATTATATTGCGTTTGTTAAATCCATACAAAGACTCAAGTGCAAAAGTGTTTTACGGGGGATATTAACTGTTTCTCAGGGCGCTGTAACTTCCTGGAGTCTCCATTGGTTGTGTGGCAACCTCACTGTAACAGTTTACAGATTTTATGCAAAGATTAGAGAAACAGCTGCTGGTGGTAGCTAGTTATTTGGCGTACAAATAGGAGAGTGGTGTCGCTCCTCTCATCCAACTCTCGGCTGGAAAGCAAATAAGTGCATTTCCCAAAATATGGAAAAGAAATTCTGCAGTTAATGTCTTCATAAAAAATATATATCTAGTTACAAAAGTTTTTTAAGCCCATTCAAACATAATAAACTAGTTTGAGCTAGTTTGATCAGTCGGGTATAACCGTGACCACATAATAAGTTTACCAGTGGATATACGCCCTGTCTTCTGTATACAACACCTAATAAATTGGGTGTAGTATCGACCGAGTTTCTAATTTGTAGCATGTGCCACCAAATATCAACTATCAGTGAACCAAATAAAATCATCCAAATCTTATTTTATCCCCACAGCGCAAGTCTCACCACTGCACAGGTTTCTAATAACTCACAAGTTACTGACAATCTCAGTAGAGGGAATTCGTACACGGCTGTGATCCTCCTGACAATTGAGGATTAGAGTGTAGACGGCCAGGAACGCCATCTGTTATGTGTAGGCATCAGGCTTTCCCAGTGAGAGGAATCCAAATCAGCGCACACACAGGCAACCACCAAACTACAAATGTTCAGTTTTCTTGGCCGCCAATGTTGGACGAGGAAGGAAATTCAGCGTTTGTATCGAAATTATTTGTGTGTGTGTGTGTGTGAGGTTGGGATGGATTTAGGGGAGGAGGGAGTGGGAACAAAGACATGCTGCACAGGCTGAATTATTAATGAGGAGTTAGAATTGATAACCGTCTGTGTTATATGATACACAAATCGCCAAAGATTTCAGGCATGAAAACATCGGACTGATTTTCATGTTCATGATCCTTTATAGCTGTGGTCTGTGTCCTCTGTCGTCTTTGCAATGAGGGCAGATTACTCCATTCAAAGTATAGATTCAAGGGGGAGTCAATGGCATGCGACGTGAGACCAAGTGCAGAAGTCGTAGTGTCTCTGACCTCAATGTCCCAAACACTCAGCTTATAGAAGGGACTGATGGAAAGCTGAGCCACATGATGACATTTCCTAACCTTGGATTGCCATACAAGACTCAGAACGGGACATTGAAGTAACACCACACTTACAGGATGTCCCGTCTTTGTGTCTGTTGGTTTATGTGCTATTGTGTGTTTGTGCCAGGATGTGTTTCAAGTTTGAACTGAATGATACCTAACTAACTACGAAAAGATACTTAAAGCAACCCTATAATAAATGTTTTTTTATACCAACGATGGATCGCATGTCTACTTGTACAAACCAAAAGACAATCATCACTCAGCTCTACAGTTCCTCTTTGCATTTTTACCGTCTTTCAGCTCATTGTTTTGGCTTTACTGCTGTTTTGTTTCTCCACCGCTGCTCTCACAGAGTGTCATTTTAGATCACAGCAGGCAGCTGTTTTCAGCGATAAAACTCTAAAAACATACTGTACACTTCTTGCTCAGCACCAAACAGCAGACAGACAGTGACTAGCTTGTGAATACAATGGAACATTTAGATAGATATGAATATTGGATTAACATCCATCAGGTGACAAGAAACACAACTCCAAATGAATGATAATGTTGCTCTGCGTCTCACGGATGTGTAAATAGGCCACACACAAACACGGACGCCTTTATTTACTTTTGAAAGGCATGCATGTTTGGATTTTAGAAACACTAAGGTCAAATTCAGCCACACAAACAGAAAAAAAGTGTTTTCAAATATTGACATTTTTCAAATGTTAATTATTAAATGATTTGTGTTGTCTAAATCAAAATGCTGCCTTGATTGAAATGTTGAGTAAATCCTGAAAAGTGTAAGAATGCTGGAATGAGCCAATTAAATACCACCATGTAAATAATCCCTAAAGATGCTGTAAAAGACAAAATATGACTTAAATAATATTAACAATACAACAATGGTAAAATATAACTTGATACAAATCTGTTCATTGGTTTGCATTCAAAGATGATGAAAATGATTAACCTTGAACTACACTCGTAATCACTGACTTTCATCTATACTCAGTTCATCAGTCAACCTTCATGCATATTTAAACACTCCAACATGAGAATGATCTCAAAGATATCACTGTCAGCTGTGTGGGTTGTCATCATGGATGATATTAAAAGCAGCAGGGACATCAAAAACCTTATTTTGCATTACTATACTGTCTGCATTTCAATGATTCTCTGCTTTCTGAATTAATTGGTTCATTAGCAATTGCAATTAGGAGTGGGGGGTGTGAGCCTTGACTCTGATGTGCTCTTAGACGTATACATAGTCAGCTTCTGAATACATCTGTCATAATCATCTGAACGGCTGGTCTGAGGACTGCTTTGAACAATTCAGCCATTTGAATTAGGAATCATTATTTTCTTCTGCCATTCAATGTGGGTATTTCTTCCTCCTTTCATTAATGGCGGACATTTTTGAATATGTTTGTTGAAATTGAACAAACAACAAAAGGATTGAAGTCATTTTTCCTACATAAACATTACTAAACCAAACACTAAACCAAAACAAGGCAGGTACAAAAGAAAGCGACCATTAGTTGCTATTTTTTGTTAAATATGCCAAAATACTGGATGTGATGTGCTGTAACTTGTGCTTGATGGTGCAATTAAGTACATTTACTCAAGTACTATACTACTAGTATTCAACTTTTATAAAATACACATTGTGGCTTTTCAGTAAAGGATCTGTTTATGTCTATCTTACATTAGAATCTGAATCTGAGTAAGGTATGTTAAGACTTTTGCAGTGTCTTTCTGTTCCTCCATTTTACACCTTAACACGACAAACTTTGAAGATTGAAGTGCAAGAAGTGCAAAAAAAGCAGGAATTTTAGCCCATCGAATAACTACGAAATAGTAGAATAAAAAATAGGTTAATTGTACAATATATTTTTATAAATAAATCTATATCTGTTTTTCAGGGTTCCTGGAAATGATTCTTTTTCATGCCATTAATAATACAAAATAATATGTCTTATTTAAAAAAAATGTATCGTCTCTCTTCTTCGGGACGCGTCCGCCTGCAGGACCCAGAATCCTCTGCGCCGAGGCAAGATGGAAGAACCCAGCAGCTGCGGGAGAACAATGTTTTGGCTTTAGATATTGAAACGGACAGCTGAGGGTGAACTACTCGAGCCACAATAGCAGGTCATGGTCCTGCACCGGTAAGAGAAATTCATAAAATCCAACTTTGGGGGAAGAGGCGGTCGCCGTAGCGGTTGAACTCCTCGCACGGGACAGACAACAAAGCGCACTAACGTTACCGCTAGTTAGCTGCTAAGTTAGCTGGCTCGGCTAGCCCGGACGAGCATCATTGTTCGCTGGAGTTGTGTGGGCCGTTTGTTATGGGTCATGCTTGTGTTGTCGCGCTATCACCTACAGTCGGTCCACTGTCCAGGAAACCAACTCAACGACTCGGGGGGGAGACGGCTAAGAATACGTAGAACCGATGTAAAGACCAGTCGTGTTGGTTGTTTTATGTCTCAGGCGCTAACCAGCGTTCGTCCTTGATCATTTCTCATGCCCGCTGATTTAACGTCTGGTGTGACGCTAGTGTGCACTGATATCTTATACTAATTCTTTAATTTCAACTAAAAGAAAAAGTACAAAACTAACTTTATTTACACGTTTACAAACGCACAGACTTTCCACGTGCTTTAACAGTTTTTTTTCCTGTTCATAACTGCTCGTTTACTGGTGTTCATCAAGCGCAGGTCTGCTGCTGTTATTGCATGGCCATATTAATTATTGCCTGATCCTGCATCACAAAGAAGAAGGGCCCCGCAAGAGTGGTTAGCCAAATGGTTAGCTAGGTAGCTAACGTTAATTGCACAGCGAACAAGCTTGGTAGTTTTTATACATGAACGCAGATTTAGCGTCCTCGACACACGTGTGGTCTACGTCAACACATTTGAGAAAGCGGAAGTTGTTCGGAGCGGTTTAAAGTCTTGTTTAATTTATTAAAAGTTGTCTTTGTGCTAGCTGAGTAGGTTATTGCTGCTAGCTCACCATCAGAGCTGAAGGCATCTGGCAGCAGCCAGATAGCACTCGTACAAGGAGCGAGCAAAGACAACTGTAGAGAATGTTATTATTATATCTTATATTTTAACTTTAGTGGAAAATGCAGGAACATTTTACATTTTTACTTCAAAGACACCTTTCTAAAATTTGACAAACTTTTTTTTTATATATTGTATTCATCACAGCGAATCACATTTGATGTGGATGTTAACGCTCAAATGTCTGCATTAGACATCTCGCTCAAAGCGATTACAAAAACATGCATTTGTTTATCCAGAAACTACGTAATTACACCAGTGTTTCTAATGCAGTCTGTGCACTCTCATTGGCAGATAAGCTCATGCAGATAGGATGACTGGGTCAGACAGGCCCATCAAACAGATTAACACTACTTCAATCCGCTCATTCCTCATCTCATGTTGTGGCTAGCATTGCAGCCAGTGACCTTTCTGCCCTGTAAAATACTGCACAAACACTGTAATCAACCACAGAGGACTGTGTACACTATAGCCCCCAGCTTTGTCTGTTTTGCTTGTTTCCTCATGTCATGCTGCCAGACTGCAGCCCTTTTCTTGACCCATAAACCGTTGGTTTTAATCCGACTAAGCGCCCAGTTGTTAGATCAGAGGCCATGGCACTGATTCTTGAAGACTGAGCTTAACTGGCTGCGTAATTATCTGTTGTCTATTATTTGTGTGTATCGTCACAGATTGATTGCTAGTTATAGGGTTTTAATGTTGACTTCTGCTCTTTTTTTTCTTCTTTTTCTCACAGGATGACACTGATTGCCAACCCATAGTTTTCCTGCCCGCCGGCATCCATCATGAACATCATTCAAGACAAACTAGGCAATGAATACCTGCGCTCCAACGGGAGCATGGACTCCAATTTCGGCTCGGGCATGATAATGTTCAGCCACCTCCCTCCGGTGACCAGCTTCACCCGGCTGGCCGCCCACTCCGTTATGCAGGACCTCCCACCTCAAGAAATGATCTTAAAGAAGGAGCGTGACTCGCCCGACTGCAGCATGGGTTACCAGGGTGGCCGCATGGGGTGTGCGGGTCTGGGAGACTATGTTCACGCCATGGGTATCAAGCAGGAGAAGCTGTCGGAGCACGATTATCGCCTGCCGGTTTACCCCGGAGGGCTGGGGAAGAGCACCGAGCTGCTGGAGGTGACAGTCAGCAACAACCAGAACCTGCTGGTGCATGACCTCAACATGGGCAATGTAAGTACCACCGATAGGAAAACATCTGTGCTCGAGTTTAGAGCTGAAAGAAATAGTCCCGTTCATTAGTCAAATGACGGAAAATATATCGCCAAATATCTTTCTCATTCATTAATCATATAAAGTGTATTTTCCCTCAAAAGCGCCAGACATTCTTTGGTTTCAGCTTTTCCAGTGTGAGGATTTGCTGCTCGTTATAGCGTCGTAATCTGAGTATCTTTGGTTTTTTGAATGTTAGTTGCACAAAAAAAAGACATTTATTTCACTGTTTGTTGTCTTTGTATAGACCAACTGACTAATTGATTCATCAAGGAAAAGTTGACCTGGAAACGCATGAAATCATGGGTTGTCCTATAAAATTACTACAATATTCTCATATTTTTCTCTGGCTGAGAACAAACTACTAGGACATTTTTGCAATTGCATTTATAGTAAATATTTAGATATCATGATAGAGACTTTGGGAGTCTGGACATTTCTGGTGTAGGTGCCTTGAAAGTGCTTGAATTTTACCCTTAAAAAGCTGTACGAACGCCTGTTATAGGCTTTTCATTTTGTGCATTATGTGATTAGCTACAGTTTGTTAACATGACCAGTGTAGTGTCAAACATGAGATATATATATATATATATATATATATATATGCCCAGATTTGTCCCAAAAACGACTTAATTTAGAATCATTTTCAGTAAATTTGTACCACAAATGCACCCTACTGTGTTTTGAAGCAGCTGATATTTAAAAAGCCTAAGAAGGGAGAGGATGGGTTCAGGGGGAGGAGCTTGTGTGAAACTGTTTATGGTGACATAAATCTACCGAGGGCTTGAAACGCGAAATATAAATGAGCCCCCCCACTCCCCTCCCCTCCCTCTGATTCTCTTTCTGGGTAGAAGGGTGACGTCATCCAGCCTCCGCATGAATGAAAACGTCCTGGCAAGGACACAGCTGTCTTGTTTAAGCTTGCACTTCATTTCAGACGTCTTTTGTGCTCATTTAAATAGAAATACACACAACCACACACTTCTAACAATAGCCAGGCATCAAAGGTCATCGGGGCTCTAGACGCAAGTTTGTTGGAAAACAAAATTAATTCTTGTCTTCATTGTGCCAGATCTTTTTCAATAAATTGACTACTCAAGGACAATTTTATGTTTTGGGGTATTTTTTTCAACACAACACGTGGAGCCCAAACATTAATAGTTTAGTCTGGCTCTCGTGATTATTTTCTTTATTCTTTGGAGAGCTGCGTTGATGAGATAAGCCCCACAGTCTGTAGCAGATTTTCCCCCTTAAAGCCCAACCGCTAAAGTCAAAGCTGGACCTATTTCTTTTTGGCTCGGCTCTTTCTTTCTCCAGTTTCTATCCTAAAATTTGGGCTGATTTTGAAACGGCAGGTGCGCCCACATTTACCCGGTCAGTCTCCATATGGCACTGATGTGCAGCATGTTCACTGGGAAAGAAAGGGTAGTGCTAGAAAGAATAAAGAGGGGAAATCAGGAGCTACTTTCTAGAATAAAAACCCCACACAGATTGTTTAGTGAAGATTTATACTTCTGAATGATTAGTTTAGTGTGCACGGTGGGCAGTTTTTATATTTCTTTCGTTAGAAATAGGGAATAAAAGACTAACATTGAATTACAGGAGAGGCCATACATTTAAGGCATTGTTATTTCACGACTAGAACCACATCTTGCACAGTGAGTTTCCAACAAACAATCACTAGATATTGGGATTGTTTGTTTGAATGAAACATGGGACTTGTTTGCATGATGGTTTTAAGACTGAAGGCCCTTTACCTTTTAATCAAGTAATGTCCTCGTGGCTCACTCTCACGGCCCTCTCCCTTTGTCATCCTCACAGCTGCCCAGTCAGTTAGGAAAGGAGCCCGCTGGGAGAAAAGGTCGGAGGTCAAATGGTGATGGACAGGAGGGTAAACCAAGAAAGAAGAGAAGCGAGGCAAAGGTTTGTCACATATTTATATATATATCTGTGAATGGCCTCATACTTTGCTATTTTAAGTCCTTACTAAAGAACCATCATAATTGTGAAAAGGCAATTAATCGTGAAGACAAAGAAACGACTATTAATGTGTTGTTTTATTATTCAAAATGAACACCAATGCATTCCTGCCTTTTGTCAAATAAAAACAAAGTCATGAGGCTTAACTGTAGAGTAATGCATTAACAATTTCCCATAGAATCATTTTATATCAATAAAAATGTGTAATTTTGTCTACATAAGTCTGTTTTAGATGTTTTTAATTCCGTGCATAGTGCTCATCAGACACATCTACTCGACATGAACAATATAAACTTATCCTTTAAATAGATAATAGTAATAATAATATAGAAGACAGCTGAGTGAATCTGACCCCTGTGTTTCTCTGTTATTGTTCCACAGCAATCAATGATGCTGGATGCAGATGGAGGCAGCCTGTCGCCGGGAACAAAGCCTCACATCTGTGAGCACTGCGCCGCATCCTTCAGAAGCTCCTATCACCTACGCAGACACGTTCTCATCCACACAGGTAGTGAAGCGTCCACGCGTCCCCTATGGTGCTCATCATTTCTCCTTCCTGTGCTTCTTCATGTCGAGAGTTCACAAAGAAAACTTTAATTAAATTATTCTGGAATCTGAAGAAACTAAAGCCCGTGTTATCATTACTGCTTGTACAGTTTATCCAACATTGCCTTCAGCTGGTTCTCGGTGTACTTGATAAGAGTTCTGAGGTAAACACAGATTTTTGCATAATATTTAGGTAGTTTAGAAATTATCCCTGGCCTCTCGCTTTCCCCTAAACATTAATTAATATCAAGGAGCCGAATCACTGCCCTGTGTTTTGCTTTTTAACTTTAACAGAGTCGTCAAAATGACATTACTGTGATGGAAACTGAGGGCAGCGCGACCTGGAGCAGCGCAACTCGCTTTTGTTTTCTGCTCCGACGCTGTCGACTGAATGTTAGCAAAGTCAGCTAAATTACTGCTGGTACAACCTCCTCTACTCCCGTCCAGGGTTTGCATGTAACAGAAGATGAACACAGGCATGCAAACGCGCGTCTTAAACGTAAAACATGAGGCTAATGTAGGCTGTGGCGGGAGGTGAGTATGGGGCAGCTGCTCTGCAGGGGAGCTGTAATTGAATTGGTCCAAGAAGGAAATAATATCTTGCTCATAATCGTAGGTAAGGAATGTAGTAGTAATGTTTACTGTGTTTAAAATAAAACAAAACAATCTATAAATAAGTAGCTACATATTTGCAACCATGATGACTACTCGCCTGTAATAAAGCATTATAAGAGTGTTATGTTTTGTTTTGTACCACATTTTAATTCTGGCTCCTCCTGACTTGCCACAGGATTAATGTCCTCATTTGAGAATCACTCGTTTATCACTCTTGGGAATTTCAGTTTGTGCTCTATTCCCAACTACTGTACTGTATAACAATCATTTTATAGCATTGAATTCATTTATGTAAAACTGTTTTCAAATCTCAGACTCTGTTGAATTAATAGTTAATCATTCAAAGTTTTCCGTGCACCAAAATAATTAACTGTGTTCGTATAGTCGATGGACTAAAAGATCGTATTTCAGAACGGGATGAACACCTGTGAAATACAATGCAGTCCACTGCAATAGTAACACGTACCGCTTTTGGTGAAGAGTGAGCGAAGTGATTGGATTTCATGTCATTGTTTTACGAATAAGTGAACCATTCTACAGAAGGGTAGTGACAGGGATGCAACACTGTAACCGTATACATCTCTGTGGCTTTGTTTCAGGCGAAAGGCCCTTCAGATGCAATCAGTGCAACATGAGTTTCATTCAGAAATACCTTCTCCAGCGGCACGAGAAAATCCACAGTGGTGAGTGTTTCAAAGACAACCATCCGTGCCGTATCTGATTCAACCTGCGAGTCATTGTGTGCCTCTAATCACAACTAACCTTGAGCATCGCTGTTCTTGTATTGCAGGAGAGAAGCCATTCAGCTGTGACCAGTGTAACATGCGTTTCATTCAGAAGTACCACATGGAGAGGCACAAGAGGACTCACAGCGGAGAAAAGCCGTACAGATGTGAGACCTGCCAACAGGTCAGTGAGCTGCTTAGTATCCCGATTATCAAATGCGACACTTTATGCGTCAAAAGCTTTAAAACAACATTTGGTGTTATTCCCTTCAGTATTTTTCTAGGACAGACCGACTGCTTAAGCACAAGCGAACCTGTGGAGAAGCCATAAAGAAGGGGCTGGATCCTGGGATGATGGACCTGGGTTGTGTAGACTTGGGACATGGCAGCTATGGAATCACTCAGGGAAATGTTGGGAGAAAGAGGGGAAGGTCCAAAAATTCTGGCGAGGGAGGGGAGCGCAAGAAGAAGAAGGGGGATGGAGGAGGGTTGAGGGTACCGCATATTCATGGGGATGTACCTGACGGCTACAGCATCCATGATTACTCAATGGAGAATCAAACGGTATCTTCCTCTACTGAGCCGGGACCCAGCATGCAGCAGGGCCACCACGGCCGGGCCCCAAAGATGGCCTTCAAGAAGGCTAACCGTAAGAGCCTGGATAAAGCGGTTCTGGGACAGGCCAAAGTGGGCTCGCTGGAGCAGAGCGAGGGCATGGATGGTCTCGGCCTCATGCACGGTAACGGGGCAAAAGTAGGCCCCGCCAGCAGCAGCAACTACGACGACGCCATGCAGTTCCTCAAGAAACGACGCTACCTTAATGCAGCTAACAATGCAAACTCAGCAGGGCCGGTGGTGGCTGGAGGAACCAGCAATGAATATGATGTCGGCGTTGGTCACCTGTCGTCCCAGCAGTCCGTCATTCAGGGTGTCGTTTCCAGCGTGATGGACAGCGACGCGCCTCTGAATCTCGACAAGTCCGGGATCCCAGACGAGGTGCTGCAGAGCCTCCTCGACCACTACACCCAGAAACCGGACGGCTCGCACCACGACGTTCACTTCGACATCAGCGACCATCACGTGGAGCTGAACCCCGCCTCCGCAGACTGCTCCGACATCGGCCACAACGCTGACACCTCCAGTCCGTCCGGAGACAAGACCGGCATGATGCACGAATACTCTCGCTTCCTGCTGCAGGCTTTGGAGCGCACCAGCCACAGTGCCAGCTTCCCCCTGGGCCTCGGGCCGCCCGCCTCAGGACCGTTCACCAGTTCCCACCCGGGAAATCCCCTCTACGCTGACAAGAACATTTACACTACGTCCCCGATGGAGTGCGGGTTTGGCCAGTCGGTGGCCTCGCCTTCGCTGCCCTCCTCTGTGCCAAAGTCTCACTTTGCAATGCTGACGGGATCCTCGCCGCAGCACGGCTTCCACCTGAGCGGCCTTGAGGCCTCCACACACCAGCAGCTCACCCCTTCTCAGGAGCTCACCGACCAGATGGAGAAGCAACACTCCTCCACTCCCCCTTCCTCCTACCAGATCAGCCCCTCTGACCTGAGCACCCAGAAGGACCACGCTCCGATCAAGAACGGTGCGGTGGTCTACCCGCTGGCAGCCTCGCAGGATTTGGCCTCTCTGGACTCTTCCAAGCCTTCCTACCAGATCGAAAACTTTGCCCAGGCCTTTGGCTCCCAATTCAAGTCAGATGGCCGTGGCATGTCTTACGGCACTGACTCTAGCGGGGAGGTGGATCACAGGATACGGACGCCTGTGTCTGAATTCTCAGGGTATAGTAGTTTGTTATCTGATGTCAATGAGCCAGTAAGTACAGGTTCCAAAACTACAACAAGCCAAAGCTACAGATGAGAGCCTGAAAGGGAGAGAACATGCGTTAAATTCTCAGTTTTATTTTTTGTGCTCCTATTTTATTATTATTATTATTATTATTATTGTTATTATTTTTTTAAGTGACATCTTTGTAATTATTCGGATTCTGGTTTTGTGCCCACTCCTCTCCCCACAATAAGCCCACAGGGCTTCCTCACAAATGCAATTTTTTTTTTTAAGTATCTGTTGTTTTTAAGTTAAATATGTATTTACTGTTTGTTCTCGTCATATTAGTGGCATTAGGTCTGGTCAAAACTCATGAACTGAAAGTACTTTTTTTAAATACGTGTAGCGTAGTACGGGACATATTTCTTTTACAATGAGGTGTTTGAGCAATGAACTTTACAATTGTAAAACAATAATGAGAACAACCACGATGGCAGGGAATAGCCCAGAGTTGAAATAGCAAAAAAAAAAAAAAAGTTGTCTGTTACAAGGTTTAAAGTATTACTCAGGAAAAAGTGGAAAAGGAGAAGCCTACGAGGTGCAGTGAGCGCTCTTTTCAGAAGTTTAAGTTTGTGACTTCAAAGAGGATTGTTCTTATGTTTTATTACTTGTTGAATGAGTGTGACATAAACAGACTGCTGCCAGCTCACTTGAGCACTGAAAACACTTTCTACTTGGCTATATAGAGATTATGGTACTTTCGTGTCAATGTGAAACTCATGTTTTCTTCAATAAGGGCCATATATATATATATATATATATATATACACACATCTATATATATATATATATATTTATAAGAATATATATTAATGTAAAATAACAGATTTATTCATTCTGGGGAGCTGCCAGTTGAAGTCGAGGAAGAGTGGGGGCTGGTTCGGGGGTAAATGTTGTCCTTGGTATATTTTTGGAGAACAAAAGTGATGTTAGGGCTTTTCTTTGGCCAATAGAGGTTGCTGTTGGGCAACGAAAGAATGGCCTTCCCCCTTTCCCTGCCCTCCGCTTCTTCCTCAGTTCTCTTATTTCTTTAAAAGAATCCAGTTAGCACTTTGAGCCGTTTTCTTACATTGCGTAAAGTACCTTGTCGGAATCAAGGAAGCTCAAACATCAGGAATGGACTGGCTTATTGACGGAGACGCGTCGTTGTTTGGGCATATACAGACCGGGTCTCTGGGTTGAACATATTCTGGGTGTATGATGTGGATACCCTTTGTTTGGGTAGCATGGTTTATATGGGGATGGTGGGCGGGGTTGATAAGTGAAAGTGGGATTTTTCATTAACATTTTCTCTTTGTCCTTACTTTTAGGGAGGGTTTAGATTGGGAGGGAGGGCGGACTTTTAAAATAAAGTGACATTTAATCGGGATAATGTAAATGTAATTCAAACCTCTAGTTTTAGTTTTGACTTGTTACCCAACTTAGAAGCTTTGCTTTCTTATTGAATTTGATGACAAATGTGTTAGTGATCAAGTATTTTCTTCAGCTGTTACTGAGAGGCAGCCATATGCATTATGAGCAAAAAGGTGGCTGACCATAAAATGTGTACGCGTTTAGATATTTCACGCGTGCCGGCAGTACCGAGCATATTTGTCCCGTTAGAAATTGGGTGCCTATTCCTGAGAAGTGCAGGCTGCAAGATATTGTCTAGTAAATGTTAAATGTAATTTCTTGCTGATCTTTAAATGTATTTATGTACAATTCTTTTTGTAAAGACAACAATAAGTTCGCTGTCTTCCATAGCTGCAACTGGCCTTGAGTGCTAGAAATGATATCACTCTGCTGATTGAGTCTTTAAACCCCTTAACGCCCCCAACGGCCTGTTTTAAGCAATCATGAAACATGGCAGAGTGAATGCAATGCTGTGATATCTTAAATGATATGTTGCCATGCTGAACAGTTGAGGCGTTTAAAAAAAGGATTTGCCTCTCATATACCTCATATCACAGTAAACCAGGATAAAGGAGTGAAGGTTTGATGTATGTAGCAGAGATGCTGTTGTATGTATAAAAAAAAAATGTCATGTTTCTGTGTGACTAGTTTTGTGTACATGACATTTATGTGACCCACTAAGACGTTGTTGCTTAACGGTTCCTGTAAATGTCTTATGCCAACCAGTGTTCAGTCTCATCAGTTCGACCTCCTCCAGATCTAATTTGCCATATTGCTTCAATATGCTTATTGTTTACAAAATAATTACAAAACACTACATCTTACTTAACTGAATTCTGACCCCTGTATCATTTTACTATATTTCTTTCCCCTTTTTTTTTTTATCACTGCCAAATTTTGTAGCTGATGATATCTTCCATTTTTATGTTCTTCCAGCTTCTTGTGACATGTTTCACAAGACTGTACTTGTCCAATGAATTTAAACTGATTAGGGAGAAAACAATAAAAAAAAAAAAAAACTGTTCTCAAGAGTTCTTGTCCTCCTGTATGTGGGAAGTGGTGTGAAAGATGTTGATGCTTTGGTCAAATGCATTTTTATGTTTACACTGACATTAGATTGGAGCCGTTCATCGCCACAGTAGACGTTCGCGTATACACTCGGCATGTAAGTGTTTGGGAGAACATAAGAGGCTTACTAAAGCTTAATGTGGCTGAACGTATTCCTCCACTGGGGGGTGATGGTGTTCGTCTAGAAGTGAGAAGCGGTCGGCCTCAGTTATCAAACAATACAGTTCAAATATGCTTTCGTGCTTATCTAGAAATTACGACTCCCTTTTAGCTGTTGCCTGGCTATGTCTCTGCATTTCATTGATCAGGAAAACATGGACTTTAGCTTCATAATAAGTTCCCAGTTTCTAAGGCAAGTGTGTTCTACAGAGGTGTGCCGTCCACTCGGCTCAATCAATAGCCCCTTCTGCGTTTAAAAGAAATGTAGCTTCTTAGGATGAGGGCTTAATGGACTGTATGGTTTACAGTCATTCATTTAAAATCACATCGCACCTCATAAAAGTGATCTGTGAGCTGGTGATTCAGGATGCAGCACGGATACTAAAACAGCCTTGTTCCAGTTAAGTACCCCCCCCCCCCCCCTATTTTTCTTTCAATTATTTCCTTCAAGTAAATGTTAGTGGTTATGTAAGCAAACCATTGGGGAAATAGATGAATACATATGTTATTCATCTGTGGTGAGTCTCACTGAATTATTTCAACAGTACTGCTGCTGAGCAAGAGCAAACATGCAAAACACACACAGGAAGAATGGTGACACCAAAGCAGACGTAGTGTCCGAGATTAAAGAAATATTGATGAACAAGTGACTAAATATTACAAGAAGCCCCCAAATATCAGTGCCCACCACCCAGAGAGCTACCACCACTGCCGCCTTTTTGTTATTCTTTGATTTCCATTTCATTATCTGTGTGTGCGGGAACACTTAAAATCGTGCTTCCTTAAATCAAAAAGAGAAGTAGGCCGTCTTCCTGTCAGCGTGGAAAAAAACAACCTGCGTGCGTGCTTTCAAACATGAATTTGCTCATCATTTCACACTATGTACTTTTGTACACACCCAAACTTGTGTAATTCAGTGCCATTCCCATGTTGTTCAGTTAATAAATGACTGCATTTTCTATTGAATGTTGGGGATGATGATATGGCAGATGATAAGTTTGTTTATTTTTTTCTAAACTTAGAACTTTCTGTGCCTCATCATGCGTCACCATCGAGAAGTGCATTGTCATGGTTGAAAAATGAGAAAATCGGGCCATAAACGTTCAAGCAAGAATAGTGCAGGTGTGACGCGATTTTATTAAGTAACCAAGGAGGTGTGTTGCTCAGTATGGAGTGGGCAGTAAAACAGCACTCCTTATTCCCCGAGCTGAATTGTTAAAACTATCAGCTCGGCCCTGTGTCTTTCTCCTTCCAGAGAACGCAGGTCTGTTGACAGAGTGGACGTGAGAGTGACGTGAATGATGTTCTTATCTTCATAGCTGGGAAGAGGCTACATATTGGGTTGTGTACACAGCGAGATAGTGAATGGGCAACAACAGCAATAAAAGGAGGAGCGGGTTTTAATAATGCTGTAACATGAGTCATAAGCAAGATTAATTAAATAAAGAATGCAAATAAGTATTTTCTATCGCACTATTGTTTGGCTCTCGGGAATATATGTCTGCTGGTTAGTCGGTCTACTTTGGTCCAGAATGAAATATCCCAATGACTATTTCATGGATTGCTTTTTAATTATGTACGTATATCCAGAAGACGAATCCTACTGACTTTGGTGACTTCCTGACTTTTCCTCTTGTGCCACCATGAGCATGACATTTGTGGTTTTGAGTAAAATAGCGCAACAACTAATTAATGAACTGCAGTGAAATTTGGTTCAGACTTTCATGTCCTTGCAATCAGATAAAATCATGGTTTACATGTTAAAAATTGACTTTGATGTGGTCTACTTAGAATATTTGGTGATCTTTACAGAAGCAGTGTGTAAGACTTAGTGATATGTGGTATGAGGTTGGCAATTTGCAACCAAATGAATACCTCTCTGCTCACCCTTCTCTTTTCAGAATGTCGGAGAACTACGGTGGCTTTCAGGTAACATAAACCTAATGAAAAGGCTGTCTCTAGACCCAGTGTTTGGTTTGTCCCTTCTGGGCCACTGTAGAAAACATGGCGGTGAAACATGGACTCTGTGAAGAGGACCCACCCTGTATGTAAATCAGTTCTTAGTTCCAAGTGATTATATAAACTAATGAAAGCATAGTTATTAATATTATATTCCATTTCTTAATCCAACACACTGCTCCTTTAACTGAAGTTATAAAGTTTTTCTTGCTTTTTAGTCCAAAAAAGTACAATATTTCATATAAAACATAATTAATCTCAAATATTAAGCATGCCAAACCTTTTCCCCAGAATCTAGTCCTGAAATAAGACATTGTGTCAACACTTCAATTAACCTTGATGGTTGTCAGGCTAAAAATAAACACGAGGTATTGAAAAATGATGCAAAATCCTCGAGTATTTGCATGAGATAAGATCGATGTCGTCAAGGTGTATGTGTTTAGGCGCTGCTGGATATTTGTTATGTTTCACATGAAGGAGCGTCCCAGAGCGCCGTCATGGCAACATGGAGAATGTGAACGCACAGTGAGTGAATTTGACTGGAAAATGTTTCATATGAATACATTGAAACAGTTGAAAGGTTGGAGCGAGATATTAACCAGTGATAATATTATGTTCATATGACGTCCACGCCTTAGTTGAACAATAACACAACCTGTCATGTATACAGGCTCCAGAGGAAAAATCCTTCCATAGAAATTGGTCAAGTTCTCCCATATTAACTTTTACGGTATTAAATTCAATGCAAGTACTTTACTTAATTAATAGTAGTGCTTTGCTGTAAAACACTGCACATATAGATAGTAAATCAAAATATATCTTGAAACATTTAGCTAAAAAAGTAAAGAATGTGCCATATGTGGATTATTCAGGTTCCAATAGAGCTGCAAAGAGCATGAATGATGATGAATGAAACGAATGAATCATTTTAAACTTGTGTCCAGTGTGTTTGTGTCCTAAACACTACACACACTGACTAATCCACTTGGGGAAACAATCAATCATTCATACGTCTCAGCTCCAGACGAAAATAAACAGAATAGTTTCTTGATAAGAAGAGGAACATGTGTCCTTGATAATCTGTCAGGTGTTCATGATGTTGGCTGACTTAGTTCAGAGATGTCCATTGGGCCTTCAACTATATTGTTAAAATCCATTATGCCACAGAGCTTTCGGGATAATTTGATATTATATATTATATTACTGTTCATCTCATTTGTTTGCTTTTGTTCAACATGTACAATACCCAGTTGTGTCATCCGCAATTACACAAATGTTAAAGCAGTTGTGTAATAAAACAATGCAGTAAACAAACGTGACAATGCCCTCACACATCCAGTTTCCAAAGAATGATTCTTCCTTGAAAAGTAGCCGCTGACTGACTGTTTACTTCATATTCTCTCTCTCTATTGGCACATAAGGTGTGGAGAACATTACACATAAACAAAGAAAGGTGCCAAGACCGATCATAAATTGCCTGTTTATCAAAGCATTATGACTTTAATCAATAGTTATAGTTTTGTCCTTGAAGCAGGAGTTGCTCCTATGAGGACTTGACGTGTGGAAAACCGATATATGCTCAGATATGATTCGGTTATTCGGTTATGCAAGATAAGACTCGCACTTAAAAAAGGAAAAAAAGTTTGTGATTGGGATAAACTGAAGTTTTAAGCACCCAACTCAAGCGGAACAAATAACAACAGTCTGTCAGAAACTGCATGTTTCTTTATAAGATTGTCTCAAAGGTCACGTAACCGTTCAAACAGAATATTTTTTAAAGAGCTGTCCTTGAATTTCCTAACAAAGCCCATTTAGCCTGAAACAATAGAGGCCATTTAGAAGTCCTCGATAATAACACGAGGAAAAGGGATGACAATGTTAAAGGTTTATTATGTTGTTATTCTGAATGAATTTGTACTCTTGTGTTCACATTTTTTGGACAGAAAGAGGCCATCAGAAAAAATAAAACTCTTCGAAGAGATATTAATGGAATACTTTTAAAAAGACTGAAAATAAACTTACCAGACTTGTGTCTTCAAAACATGTGCCTGATGGTGATGCTGTTGGATCCTGCAGAGGACAAGACAATTCAAAGTATATTCCAAAATGTGTAGATGACTGTTGGTAATTGTAGTGTAACATTCTGGGATTTGAGGGGAAAATTGAATTGAGATCAAGTTTGATATTTGTAAGGAAATACTCTCTATGTGCTTTATTGGATTGGGGGTATGATTGTGTGAGGTCCATTGTGAAAACTATGTATTAACAGTATATATGATATGATCCGCCAAATATGAGGGATATTTCCTTGATATGCAGTGCTCAGCAGAGGAATATTGAAATTTTAACTTTACAAGCATTCTGTATTTCAGTTGGTTCATGGTGACCTCATTCTTTCCGGTTATAGTTTGCTATGTCATACTATGGTACAAAAAACAGCCTATAGGATGGATCATCATAAACATTTGTACACACATTCATGGTGAAGCCTAATGACAGTGATGTGATCACCTGACTTTTAGAAGTGTCAAGCGGTTGACATTTGAAAGTGTGGAAACTATTTGATGGATTGCCATGAATTTTGGTACACACATTCATGCCCCCTTCAATTGCAATAACTTTAATGTCCCCTTAACTATTCGTTAAGCGCCACCATCTGGTGAAACTTCAATTTGTCCAATACCTTGGTTTATGACTAAATAAAACCAATAACATCCCAATTAGCTTCGGCTGTAGGCCTACTTTGTGTTTAGTGATAGTTAGCAGACATTAGCATGCTAACACACTACAATGCATGGAGAAATACCTGCAAAACATCAACATGGTAGCATTGACATTTTGTATGTATTCCGATGTTAGTGTTTAGCCTCTCAAAGCCACTAGCATGGCTGTAGCTTTTGTTTTAGCTTGCAAGCTATCGCTCTCAAATGGTAAGATAACTGCAAGTATTTGACACAAAGCATTCTGAATTAAACTATTCTAGATCTTTAATTTATGCTCATTTAATCTGAGTTTGCTAATGTTAGGTTAGTAAAAGAGAAAGAAAACCTGCAATCCATGTACGCTAACTAATTTTCCCATTTTGCATTATTTGTGTTTAATGCTAATTAGCAAATGTTAGTATGTTATGTTTTGAACATAAAAAGTGTTCAAACATCAGATATAGGTGATGCATCATACAGTTAGGCTACGTCATTTTGTTAGCATGCTGACAGTTAGCTCAAAAGCAGCCACTGTGCAAGAGTTATATGATAAGATAAGATAAGATAATCCTTTATTAGTCCCGCAGCATGGAAATTTACAGGATTACAACAGCATACAAAATAGTGCAAACAAGAGACATAGTAAAAAAACAAGTATTATAAATAAGTAATAAAATAGTAAAGAATATTAACTAAGTAAAAAAGTAAAACATCCACAATAACAGAATAATTAAGTAATTTGTCGTTTGCTCACAATTATTTTAGAGGGCATATTGCTGTGATATATAGTATCCTGTCATGTAATAGTTGCTAACCCTGCACAACTGCCCCTGGGCAAGGCACATACTTTGTTCACTCTCTATAAACAATAAGCGAAGAACAGAATATATATATATATAAACATTTGTTGTACAGTAGTCTACTTCTGTATTGTTGATGACAGGACTGGTTCCCTGCTGGAGGCAGAGCCGTGCAGCTCCAGGACAGTAACGATGAGTGACAGGAGAGCCGGCCAATCAGAGGAGGGACTAAAGCTTTTAATGCTGTCGGAGGCTGAAGCTTCCAGTCTAAGCCACCTGTAGCAGCCAGCGAGCACACCCCGGAGGAAACAGCGTCCGTACAGCACCGTTATCTTCACCGTAATACCGGCCGAACACGGGGCTTCTTAACCGTCTGGTCCTCCAAACTCGAGCCGTTTTACAACCGAAGACTGGAAAGATGTTTCCCTGCAGTTATCTACCTGTCGTGTTTCTCCTGGGCGCTGTTGTTAAAGGTGAGTGAAGTTTACCTCCACACTGATGAAAACTGTTAACTGGGTAAGTCATTTATAACACGTTTTTATTCATTTGGAGTATAAGTTGAGCTCTGGATATACATTTTCATATTTCTTATTCACTTGTTTGACTGCAGTCAGCGCACATTTAATAAAGTGTGGCCAGTGGTCCTTTCTCCATTATAGTAAAAGTTCTGCTGTCAAAGGACTGCTTAGGCGAAGTAAAAGTACAGATGTATTATCAGCAAAATGTAGCCTAAATAAAAGTGTTTTTTTATTTTTGCTTTTATTATTATATCAGTTCACATTCTTTAATGTGTAAGTAGCATTTCTGTTGTATGTGGTCAGCGTGAAGCTATTTTATGGGAAATCTGGTACTTTGTGGCCTCATCTCTGCTCTTTTAGTCACTCTTCTTTGTGAGTTTTTAGAATGCATCTTGGACCATGGTTGATATAGACCATTCATATTTCAGCAGGGCAACTAATGTCCCACATATTTTACTACAGTTTTAATTCACAGGCAAAAGATCTCCCTCTGCCATGTATTATATATGCATGTATGCAGGTTTATCTTTTACAATCAATACAGTTTATTACTGTATTGATTGTAAAAGATAAACCTGGATATATATATGAAAACAATATTAGAGCCTATGATTTCAGCATTCTCAATTTGTTGGGGTTTGTTTTTTGACAACATTGTAGTATATTTATAGAAATACAACATATCAGACTTATTCAGGAATAGAGCGATAACGTATCTGGACTCATTATCATTGTTTGCTCCAGTGTTTACAGAATCCACCAACCTTTATCAAGACAAACACGGGTCTGGCGTTAACTTATACTTGAAGATAAGGAGGAACTACCTCGAAAATTGAATCAAATGAACAAATAAGTGTGACATTTGTTTCAGAAAGCCGACAAGGTAACACGTTTCATAGACACCCAATAAAGGTCCTGGTTGTGTGACATAGCTCAGGATGCAAATATCAACGAATTCATGAGTAACCCATAAAAAACCACCCGCATTCTGTTAGGGCATACAATCCAGCAGCCATTGTTTAGCCTTTGCTTTAATTGCAAGCAGATTTGACTCCTCTTTCACGAAAGGGGGTAAAAAAAATGTTCAGCAAAATGCGTCTTTTCCTTTTCCCCCCCCCTGCACATTCATGGGGTTTTCCCCCCAAATAGTCTTAAACTCTGACTCATTGCTCCTTCGGTGTGACTCAAAGCTCTCTGGGGATGGACAGATGCCAGCGAGGACGCATCGGTCAAACAACAGCCGGCTCCCTGAAGCACAGCACACTCCACACACAAAGTTTCACTCTGTGTGTGCAAAAGCTGACCCCCTCGACAGCGTGGTGAAGCTGCCCTGAGGAATTTTGATGAGCTCTCCACTGTACAGACTCCCTACGCTTAGTTGCAGTTAAATCCAGTGGTCTTTTTTTTTATTATTATTTTGGACCATTATGAAGAGCATCTCTGTGCTTCGAGGTTCCATGTATGAAGACTGAGATTCAGTCACTGTCATGTGCCGGAGCCTCGCTGACAGCCTGCAGGCCATTTGTGTGGTTCCCTTCCTGTCATGAGGGAGACGGGGAGGTGACGGGCGCTCCAGTGTGGGGCAGCTTGACTGAGTGCGTCTGAAGTAGCAGTAAAGAGGTCCAGATGAAAAGACCTCCTGAGGGTGGGGATCCTCCTCCTCTGAGACTGGCGCCACATTTTCTTGTGCCCTCTGTAAGAAATCGTAGCAGAGAGAGAGTAGCAGAGCATGTGTAATGCCTCCCTCTCCTCTCTCTGCCACTGATTCCTCTCTCGGCAGTGTATCATGTGTCACGTTTTGCTGGTTTGTCATCGTGAGGTCATTGTTGAAGCAGGCAAAGTCTGCTCTGGAGTTAACGGGCGGTTGTAGGAATGTGATAGGACGCAGACTCATGCAGAGCTGCAACTAAAGATTGTATTTTTTACTACCGATGAGTCTTTTACTCCTCCATTAATGGCCTATGACATAAGGACATGGCAATGTCTAAAACCAGAAGACAATACATTTCACTGCCATACATGACAGTGAAAAACTGCAAATCGTCACACCTGAGAGGCTTGAACCAAAAGAACAATGATTTGAATATCAGAATAGGTGAGGCAAAATGTTCTGTCGACCAACTAATCGATGAATTGACAAATTGTTGAGGCTCACATACTTTACCGACCCTTGTCTTTCAGCGATTATATCAGTTGAGTTCAGTTTCAGTCAACACAATTGTTGTTTTTGTAACCCACAGTTCCTCCTCTCCTTGTTTCTGTTTAGAATCGACCATTGTCCTCACCTTCCTCATTTGACGCGCTCTCGCGTGTTGGCTTTCCTTGCAATGTACACTTGTTGCTGTTTCTTCCCCTTTCTTTTCGCCCTCTGTCCCCGCGTCCCTGCTGCATCCTGTTGGATTAGACCTTCTCCGGGGCAGTAAATCTCGCTCTGTAATTGGAAAGCATGTGCTGTCGGAGCTTTAATTGGATATGATTTGTGCAGAGGCCCTGCGAGTGAGCCCTGCTCCAGGGAGCCATCTGTTACTTCCCAGTTACCGTGTAAGAGCTCTGTTAGCTCAGATACAGAGAGCTCATTTCTGCCTTGTCTTATTGAAGACTCCGCTTAAACTGGAGACTGTCTGATGAAAGCTGAACAGAAGAAAAGGACCTTGTTTGTGGCTCTCTTCAACATGCTGAGATTTTCCCTGTGTGTGTGTGTGTGTGTGTGTGTGTGTGTGTGTGTGTGTTGGTTCTGCACACGTGTGTGTCAGGCATCAAGCCTATCTCGTCAGCAGCAAGAAGGAGCTGTCCGTCCCAGCCAAGATGAAGTTTGTCTAGATGGGACAGAGAGCAAAGTCGTCGCAGGACAAAGAGTATTCAATTTTGCTCAGTCACCTTAATTGCGCATCTGTTAATGATCCATACCACTGTCAATGTATTAATAGATCAGATAATCTCACTCTCACATGCGTGATGATCTAATACAGGAGTTACACCTAACACTGTTATAATAATAATTTATTAAAAAAAGCTTGATGTCTATCATAAAACATGCTGTTAATATGCATTAAAACACACACAAAAAATAGTCAAAGAATCACACAGAACTCAAGAAAATAAATCTTTAGACCCAAACAGCTGGCTTTGATTATTGGTCACAAGACCTTGGCTTCCCCTTATTTCTTATCCTTTTCTACCCCCCAGCCTCTGACTGGAGTTACTTGTACTTGCGTATGTCCATTAAGTGCTACTTTATTCTTCTACTGCTGCTTTGCAGATAAAGCTTGTATGTTACATGGTCCATTACATGTCAGAAGAGTATAGAGTATAATAGGCATCACTATATCCTAATGTTCAAGGTGTCACCATCAAATGTCTTTTTTTATTAGACCAATATTCACAAACCTACAGATATTACATTTTCTATCACATTAGACACACAAAATAATCCGGAATTGCTTTTCCTGAAAAAAAAATCCTATTCATTGATTATTAAAAACAGTTGCTGTTTTCAGATCTGACCGATATCGCCATAAAACACACACAACAAACATAGTTTAACTATACTTCCCAGCCCTTCACCTCCACCGTAGGAGGCATCTGTGTATCCTCTGATCAGAACTGTTGACATAAGAAACCCAGCAGGATGATAGACTGTTGGTTGATAAAGAAAAAAGAAAAAAGAAAGCTTCCTCTAGTCTCGGGTCGCTTTGATGGGGCAGCCCTCAGGCCTGGTTTTCCTCAAAGAAACTGACCTGTGTGTGTATGTTTGTGTACCATAAGGTTTTTGTAAAGCAGGGATGGGCACCGTTAAATACCCGGAGGTCATAAAGCAGTATGTAAGAAATGTTGACTCTCATTAGCTGGCAAAGGGACCCAAAGTGCGACCAGTAATAAGCTTTGAGCTATGTGTTTCAGATGTCATACTGGATGATTTCTGAGACAGAGGCAACACAAACACACACACACACACACACACACACACGTAGGTCAGCTCTCCACATGACTCGGCCTCCTAATGAGATGCAGCCTCAGGCTCTTCCTGAGTGTTGGGTCACAACCTGTCAGTTCATCTCCCGCTCTGTGAGCATTCTGTAATCAGGGCTGTCCTGCTTGCAGTGCTGCTGGATGTGATAACGAACTATTTCGGGGATGCACTTTCTCTTAATCACAACAATAAACCGGATATATTTGCAACATCGAGAACCAGGAGAATGTGTGTCTGCAGCTCTCTGAACTGCTCAGGAATACTTGTGGTGTGTAATCAATACAGATTTGTTCTCGAGGAGCGGCAGTGTGGACAGGAAGTTGAGGACATGCGCTGGGGGAACTGGATCTGACAGTCAGTTCTTGAGCAGGTACTTCACAGGAGTGCTATTGTCTCGCATGAATAGAAGTCCCCTGAAGTGCAGCGCTGCACTGAAACACAAGCATCAACACTGGCGTCTCTCCGCTTCTGTTTCTGTTACTGTTTGTGATTTGAAGTGAGGCGAAGCGTTGACAGCTGGATGCAGACATCTCCTTGGCAACAGATACTCTCCCGCGCTGCACTTGTTTGATTTCAGTGTCGGGAAACATAGAGGTGGAGAAGCATACAGCAGCTCTTAAGAGGCTTCAGTACAGTTATAGTTTGTCAAACCAAAAATAGTTGAACCAAAGGGCTCAGGGGGTAGAGCCGGACCTTCTTCTCCACAACCTCCTGAATATGTGCTCGCAGGCCGACCTTAGACCCACTTGTCACCCTGCCCGACCCAGTCATCTCTTTTGTGTCTGCAGGGGATTATCCGGCTGTAGGTTAAATCCTTAGAGACAAGGCTCTCTGTTCGACGTGCAACGCAGAGTGTGTTCTGAATTGTGTATTAGGCTAACTCACTGTCTGTTTACATTGTTTCGTATTGATGTCATTAACTTCTCCAGTATGGGTTACTGGCTAGCCGCCCTGTCAAAGTCGCCAAACAAAAAAGACGTTTGGCTTCTAAGATGTCGTTTAAGAAATGCTGTGGTCTGTGGTAAACATACATTGTTGCAGCTATTGTTTTATTAGTCTTCGGCGTCATAGATTGTCTGTAAACTTGTCACAGTTGTTTCCATGCACTTTATTTATGGCTGAAATGTCCGTGTAAATGGAAATAGAGAAGGAGCACTGAACTTTAAAGGTGGAAGCAATCATCCCAATGAAAATAGTGGAAGAAGAACCACTGTGCTTGTTCGTGTTAAGCGATTATTATCTTCTCTTGTGATTTCCCTTTTGTCCATCACTTCCCCACGTGTTTTTGTGAGAGCGTAACATTTTCTTGGTATCTCTTTATCTGGATTACTTATGATTTATATTAGAAATGCCTCACCATGTCAAGAGCCAAGTTAAATATAATATAGTCTCTTAACAATTTGCACTAGATGCATCAAAAGAATCTAGGGAACTTTTGAAATGTCATCACACCCAGAAAAAACCCTCCCATATTTGTTTTCCAGTGGCAGCAATGACATGGTGAAACAAAAGCCGTAATTGTCTCAGCTGTAGGTGGTTAGTAGGTGATAAGGATGACAGTACCTTCCCGACTGGGGAAATGGTATCTAAATTACACCATTGGATTTCACAATTCATCACTCCTGCCAAGGTATTTATATCTGTATTTGTTTTGATGTCATGGTTATCAAATCTGGCATTCATTTAGATCTTGCCACATCAAGGACCAATGTAACGACTGTAGGTCACAAAATCAGGGTTGTCGTCTTTCCACAATCTGCTGCAGTTAAATATTCTGTTTGACTCTTTTTGGAGAATGTAGTAATTTTAGTAGTAATTTGGGTGAATTGACCCTTAAAATAGTCTATGTGACAAGAGGGGGAAATGTTAACCTTCATGAAGCTTGAAGTCCCACAACACAATAATATTCTTGTTTGTGAGGCTATACTTGGGCGTAGTGGAGCTTTCGTGAAGCTAAATGCTAACACATCAGCATTCTAACATGCACCAGCTGTTTACCATGTTCACCATTTCAGTGTGTT
Organism: Pholis gunnellus; assembly: GCF_910591455.1. NCBI lineage: Eukaryota > Metazoa > Chordata > Actinopteri > Perciformes > Pholidae > Pholis > Pholis gunnellus. The sequence continues at coordinate 9,126,447 of NC_136544.1, forward strand.
AGCATGTTAACATTGGCAAATCATCACTAAACACAAAGTACAGCTGTAAAATGGTGGGAAATGTCATTAGTTTAGCAAGTAATGCTAAAATTAAAATTCTGACACCATTATGGTCAGTGGATCACTAAAATGATTACAATTCATCATGAGGGGGGGCATCAATATATCTGTCCTGGCAATCCATCCAAACATCTTGATTTTGAATGTTAGCATGCTAATGCTAACGCTTTCAAACCTCTGACCTTATCTAATAATTAACAATTCAGTGTTCGATTAAGTGTACCATTAGTCAAGACACAGAGAGAGGCTGGTACAATGTGAACTTTCCATTTTGACAGTAATGTGGAGACGTTGATAAGAAAGTGGTCTCTCTACACACGCAGCTGATAAGGCTCCACAGAGTCCACACCGCCAGAGTTAATGGAACTCTTTTACTTCTTAACAGCCGCCCCGGGGTTGATAGTGTGTTGATTGGTAGTGTGTTAAATACTGTATTTCTAAAATGTTAAGGGCTGCCACTGTCTTTCCTTCAGCTTGCAGATCTACCTGCTGACTCTGACACCGGCATGGTGCGCAGATACTGTAGTGGAGCAAGTCACACACACCTGACTAATCGACAGGATAGAGTGTAAACTGAAACTGTCTGCCCAGTTTCTATAAAGCGTCACTCTATTAAGAATCTGAACAATGGGTAAAATGTGAGGGGGTTTTTGATACAAGCAGATACAAAGTTGGCCTTTGAGATTTTATAGAATGTAAGGCATGCAACAATAAGGTGAAAGGCTTAACCTTCAACTCAGTCGTTCATGGAAAAATACAAGTCCTTGCAATTGATACTCGACTAAAATGCAACACAGGGCTAATAAAGACAGGGTAGACTGGATCTGATTTAAGAGGTTTTTCATTAATCTTGAATCTCTCTGGTCCTCCAGTAAGATCAGTCCAATGCCCTTAAATCTTAATCCAATCAGTCACAAATTGATGTGTGTTTTACAGCAATGCTACTTCACATATAGATCCAGCCCTGCTTAACGCTGCCACTCCTTGACTTTTATAACTGTCACCTGAGACTTTTTATTTCTTTCCCACCTTTCGTCACTTCCTCAGCTATCATTGTTGATCGCGTGATTGCTCAATCCACTCCCCAAATACATTATTTTTGAAGGTGTGTGTGTACATCAAGCTCATCATATCCAATAAGGATTGCCGTCACAGGGTGTGTGGAGCTTGTGGTTTTTCATCTCTAAATGAGTCTTGGTTACCAGGCGATAAAGACAATAGGTCATGCAGGTCCTTGTACACAGAAGATAATCAAATCACACCCAGGATCTGATGTTAGTCTTATTTTTCTCACCATTTCCTTGTGCTTTTGAGATAACTTACTGGAGAAAACTGTTTGTGCAAGGCGTCCACTGATCAGTAATATGTTCCCTCTCTGGCTGCTGAAAAGAGACTTTGAATGTAATCATTCAATCCATACAGATGAGGGCCTGAAGTACACAGGCTAAGCCATTACAAAAGACCTCCTACTGTTTGTACCGCTCCACAAGCTGCCCTTTGGCTTCCTCTGTTCCCCCATAAACACACAAAGGGAAGAGTGGGAGCAGGCTCACGTCACTTCACACTGCGCAAATAGGAGGCAGCCCTTTCCTTTAAGACGGTCAAATGAATTTCGCAGCACTTGTGACTGATACAACTTGGTGCGGTAAACAGCCGTCGCTTGCGGTAATTCTTATCTGCTTGAGTCACAGCTTTTGTCAACTTTTTACACACTCAATATCACATGTTTATTTAAGACACAGCCTCTGTGATTACAGCTTAAATTCTCCTGTCATTGTGGTGGACAGTGGGTAGGACCTTATGTTTTATGTTGGCAGCTGTTTGTTTGTGGACGCAACAAGCTTCCTGTAAAACGCAGATGATCTAATTCGATTTCGAGTTAATGTTCAGAGCTCCTATTTGCTGGGAATATTAACATGTGAATACAAGCATATTGACATGGAAATGTTTGTTAATTAATGTATTATTTCCCCTGGGTAATTAGCATGCATACTTAATCTTATTAGCTGTGATGTGGACATTCTACAGCTTTTCCATCATTATTCTGCTTACTGGTGTCATTATATGAATCATGTACTGTATATGATAAGCATTAAATGTGTTGTAACACTGTTATGTTGTTCATTCTGTACACATGACATCTATTGCACTTCTGTCCATCCTGGGAGAGGGGTCCCTCCTCTGTTGCTCTCCCTAAAATTTCTTCCTTTTTTTTATCCATTTAAAGGTTTTTTGGGGGGAGTTTTTCCCGTTCTGATGCGAGGGTCCTGAGACAGAGGATGTTGTACAGATTGTAAAGCCCTCTGAGGCAAATTTGTGATTTTATTGTCTTTTAGCTGATTGTTTTGGGTTTATGTTCCTCAGCTTAATGGTTTTGGTTCCTCTCACATCAGCGTTGTTTCCAATAGCAGCAGTCATTGAAAAAGCTGTAATAAACCACCTGTACATTACCTGCCCAAAAGAATACTGGACTTACAGTTATCTGTTGGACACAAATACAACTTCAAATGAATGCTAAAATTGCTGTATAGCACCTATTGATTATTTTTGTGCTTTTGTTTTGACTTTAGGAATGACAACAACAGATCCTATCACGCATAATCTCACCAGCGATGGGAGAATGATTAACGAGACATCCACCACTCCTGCAATTTCTCACATGTCTGTAACTGCAAGCTCAAATTCAAGCAGCACCCACTCAACCAGCAGTTTTTCAACTTTACCACCATCCACCACAGAGCACTTAACAGCCTCAGTAGCTACTACAAATATAGATAATGCCACAGCAGAATCTACAACTACGAAACCATCCACCACCCATGCAGAGACGACCTTCTCCCAGCCGACACCTGAGTCCAGGACCACCACAGCAGCAGTCAACAGCACCGTTACTGAGAACAGTCATTTAACTACAGGCAGCCCAGATGTCTCTCCCTCAGCCCCAACCAGTGGAGCAACAGTGTCCACTGCAATCCAAGAGACAAGCCAACCCACCAACACTAGTGAGACCACAAATACAGCCACCACACCTAGTCCAGGTCACACAGTGTCTGCAACTACACCGACCACACACACCAGCAGCGATACAGCTAATACTGCGCCAACCACACACACCAGCAGTGATACAACCACAAGTACACTAATCACACACACCAGCAGCGACACAACTAATACTGTGCCGACCACACACACCAGCAATGATACAACTAATACTGAGCCAACCACACACACCAGCAATGACACAACCACAAGTACACTAATCACACACACCAGCAGCGACACAACTAATACTGAGCCAACCACACACACCAGCAATGACACAACCACAAGTACACTAATCACACACACCAGTAGCGATACGACTAATACTGCGCCAACCACACACACAAGCAACGACACGACCACAAGTACACCAACCATACACACCAGCAGCGACACAACCGATACTGCGCCAACCACACAAACCAGCAATGACACAACCACAAGTACACTAATCACACACACCAGCAGCGATATGACTAATACTGTGCCGACCACACACACAAGCAACGACACGACCACAAGTACACCAACCATACACACCAGCAGCGACACAACTAATACTGCGCCAACCACACACACCAGCAGCGACACAACTAATACTGCGCCAACCACACACACCAGCAGCGATACAACTAATACTGTGCCAACCACACACACCAGCAGCGATACAACTAATACTGTGCCAACCACACACACCAGCAATGACACAACCACAAGTACACCAACCACACACACCAGCAGCAATACAACTAATACTGTGCCAACCACACACACCAGCAATGACACAACCACAAGTACACCAACCACACACACCAGCAGCGACACAACCGATACTGCGCCAACCACACAAACCAGCAATGACACAACCACAAGTACACTAATCACACACACCAGCAGCGACACAACTAATACTGTGCCAACCACAGACACCAGCAATGACACAACCACAAGTACACTAATCACACACACCAGCAGCAATACAACTAATACTGCGCCAACCACACAAACCAGCAGCAACACAACTAATACTGTGCCAACCACACAAACCAGCAGCAACACAACTAATACTGTGCCAACCACACAAACCAGCAGCAACACAACTAATACTGTGCCAACCACACAAACCAGCAGCAACACAACTAATACTGTACCAACCACACAAACCAGCAGCAACACAACTAATACTGTGCCAACCACACAAACCAGCAGCAACACAACTAATACTGCGCCAACCACACAAACAAAAAGTACACTGACCACACAAACCAGCAACAACACCACAAGAACAAGTACAGTAACTCCAGAAAACTCTACAGCTGTACTAACTACAACTACTCTAACAAACTCTACTAACACCTCTCCTGAGACTCCTATGTCCACTACTACACCCTCATCCTCCACTGTCAGCACAAACACAACACTCACAGTCGGACCCCCACCCTCTTCACCTACCTCCATCTCCACCTCCAGCTCCCTCCCTACAAACACCTTCCCAGGCAGTAGCACCGCACCCCCTACTGGAAATACCACCACCCTTAGTTCCTCAACAACAACCTCAGGAGGTAGGACTAACAGCATGATGAGTGTTGATGTTTGTTCTTACAAAAAATAATGTACATAACATGCAGGTGAGTAGGAATTCAGCGAGGGCCGTGAGTTGAAGCTGCATCAGGCCACTTTACAAGTAGGATGCTAAATGCAGAGCTGTTTGAAATATTTTGAAGTAAGTACAAGTCACAATACGTCAAAAGCAAAAAGGTTTTTCAGGTCTCCGAATACAGATTTTCGAGTTACACAGTCTAACTTTTTTGTCTAAACAACTTCGTATGTTCTTGACAAATCTAGAGTTTACAGCCATGCACTGTGAGGCTGCACTGAGGCACATAACATGATGCTAACATGATGACGCTAAGAATCTTTAACGTTTACCATGTTCACCATCTTAGTTTAGCGTGCTAACATTCGCTAACTAGCTCTATAAGAAGTTCTCTTTTTAAATGTCCTTGGACTGATTTATACTTCTTTTTATGTTACAGTGACCGGCCACACCACTGTGACTCATTCAACTGAACCAGCTAGTGGCAATACAACAGCCTCATCTACCACCACTCCAACCTCCACCACCACCATCAGTACTGGTACCACCATCACTGACACCACCCAGCGACCAACAGACGTCACCACCAACAACTCCACCATCACTCCAACCTCCACCACCACCATCAGTACTGGTACCACCATCACTGGCACCACCCAGCGACCAACAGACGTCACCACCAACAACTCCACCACCACTCCAACCTCCATCACCACTCCTACCTCCACCACCACCATCACTACTGGTACCACCATCACTGGCACCACCCAGCGACCAACAGACGTCACCACCAACAACTCCACCATCACTCCAACCTCCACCACCACCATCACTACTGGTACCACCATCACTGGCACCACCCAGCGACCAACAGACGTCACCACCAACAACTCCACCACCACTCCAACCTCCACCACCACCATCAGTACTGGTACCACCATCACTCCAACCTCGACCACCACCATCAGTACTGGTACCACCATCACTAGCACCACCCAGCGACCAATAGACACCACCACAGCAGCCCCACCCATCTCTCCAGTCCAAGGTTTGTACTTTTCTCCAAAAGTTCATGTTGCATGCTGCATTATTTCATCAATCAACTCAATCAGCACAATTAAACAGATTTCCTTAAACCTTGCATACACAAGGACCCACACTGCTGGAGATAATTCCTTTTATTTCTTTTGTGCTGAAATGGTTTAAAGAGAAAAAAGAGAAGATTTGATGTATTGCAATTAACTGGCTATAATCAATATTTGTACAATAACAAAAATCAAATGATAATGTAAAAAAGGTGACAATGTGAAACTCATAATGATGAACCTATAGAGAATTATTATCTAAATCTGCAGCTCCCCTCCCCCGGCTTTACGGAGCTTTAAAGTGATTTGCATTGTTTGGCTCTCAACTTGACTGTTTTGGTTCACTCTCACTGCTTTCATGGCCCTGTTTACGGCCAAAGCAAGCAGCTGTTTTCAGCATGAAAGCTCTGATAAACTGTACACTACCCACTCAGCACTAAACGGCAGAGAGACACAGTTAGCAACTAGCTGGTGAACATAGTGGAGCATTTAGTGAATATTCCCTCCTGGATTTGGTAGAGACTAAAACAAAGCCGAAAGGAGTGTGAATCAGATTCACACCATTCCATTAGTCAGGTGGAGGTCCAAGTGCGTGATTATGTTGCTGGACGTGTAAATAAGCAGCTGTTTGCTCACAAATTTGCCATATCAACTGAAATGTGATGATATGTCAACATTTTGTTTTCAAATTGTTTTTGCTGCTCCCAAGTGGCAAAAAGAACAGTTATTGTAGGTTTGACAAATTCAGTTCACGTGATGAAAACAAAATTAGATGTCCAGTTGTTTAACACATCATTTTTCTTCCAACTCTTATCAGTGTGTCCTACTGTCCCGTGCCCACTTGAAAGTGTCTGTCTTAATAGCACCTGCCAGTGTCGCACTGGTACCTACCTGGCGGATGGCCGCTGTGCACCTGGTAAGAACATAAACAACATTTCAAGTCTGGTCAGATGAGAAATTATCATAACAGAAAACATGGGTGGTAGAGGGAAGGCTTTCGCCTAATTCTCTCCTGTCCTCTTCATTCAGCCCAAGTGTTCTCCGGCGAACTTCATCTCAACCGCTCATTTACAAATGAGATGAGCAACAGGTCCTCGGTAATATTCAAGGAGACGGCGGATCAGATCTCATCAGTGGTAGGTTGTGGGCTCACGAAGCATTTTTTAATTTCTATAGTAAATGCTCTCTCTCAGTCCTAAACCACATGCTTATACTGTTTCACAGCTCAGACATGCCCTCAAAAATCTGCCAGGGTATAAACAATCTGATGTTGTGCAACTTAAGTGAGTATTTTGTCTTGCTCCTAATGCAGAAAGATATTATGCCACAAATGATTTTTTAACCTTTTTTGGTGCTTCTCTTCAATTCCCCAGACCAGGAAGTGTGCAAGCCACTGTAAATAACATATTTGTAAAAACCACCGCCACTCAAAAGTCTGTGGATCAGGCCATTAATGAGGCTATAGCCAACCCAGCAAATGAATTGTTGGCTAATGCTATATTTACAGGTAAGTAAAGCTACACTGATTGATTTTGGATGAGAACCTGATATGCAGGTTCTTATTTCATGAAGAAGTTTTTTTTCTTATACACCTATTTTACATGTTCTCTGTTTTAGGTACCAACCTATGTGCGCAGGTGCCATTACCCTGTGAAGTCTCCACTACAATGTGCACAAATTCAAACGGCTTGGCTATTTGTTCCTGTAAAGCGGGCTACATCTCCATCCTGTACTCAAACACCAGCTGCAGAGGTAAACGCTACTATTTAATATTCTTTATTCATCTCTTTTATCAAGACTAGTATCAGGTTTGAATAAGCACACTGGAACATACTCTAGTATTGTCTTTTATGTTGAAGAAACGCGAAATCTTTCCAATGTTCTGCTATGCTGGCACGATAGATTATTAAAGCTTCATATACACTATAAGAACTGACGACCCACAGCGTCTGAGACAAGCCCAAGAGAAGTTTTCCCAGCTGATCTACAGTTAAGAGAACTGGTACAGAACCTTCTTATCCTCAGTGAAATACTTGTGTGTGAGAATGAGGGGGAGAAACAACAGGGAGCGAGACTCAGAGACAAGGTCAAAAGCTGGAGCCTTTTCTTTAATGCCAACCCTTGACCCATACTTCATTTATCTCTCTAATTTATTTCTTTTAAACAGGGGTTGTTTCCCAGGAAACATGTGGAAGAATCACAGCTTTTTCTCTCTCTGTGGAGGGTTGTGACCAAGGAGATCAGCTATAGGATGACGCAAATAAAGCAAATGCTGCATGCAGTTCCTTTCCCAGGAAATACATAATGTACCATTATAAGCTTGTTTTTTTAATGGTCATCATGCAGTCTCTATATTTAGAGGCTCCCATTGTGCTCGTACTTTCATTGCATGTGCAACCAGGCGTACTGTCCGTCTCCCTCTACTGTGACTTAATCTGAAACTGTAGCTTGTTATGTTTTTTATTTCAGTCTCTTTATGCAAAACATTGTGTGTGTGTTTGTGTGTGTCTTTAAATGATTGTGTTTTCATTGTAGCGTGTCCAAGTGGACAGAGGGCAGTGGGAAACATGTGCCAACCGTGAGTACACACACTTTTCATTTTGTTTTTTTAGGGTAGGCTTTGCATGTGCAGGCGTCTGTATATGTCTGTGTATGTGGTACATGTTGATGTGAAGTTGGCTCCTTCATTTGGATTCAATGTTAAACTCCATTAACATGCAGCAGGACAGCTCTTGAATACCAATATTGTGATTAACCGCACTATTTTGTCTTTCAGATGTGCATTTGGATATGCTGGCTTCAACTGCAATGATTGTGAGTAACAACACTGTTGCCAAAGGCAAAAGAAAAATGCAGTAGTAACAGGTACAGACCCATTAAAATCTAAATATGTGTTTACAGCGGCGCTGCTGGCAGTGGTGGTCATCTCCTGTGTGCTGGGAGGAGTTCTTCTCATCATTGTCCTGGCTTTGATCATATACTACTGCTGGTGAGGATATAAAAAACTGCTATGCTCACACTTTGACCCACATTTGCCCTGAAAATATTTAACAAATATATGGCTATGGTTATTCGCAGGTCAAAAGACGTGAAACCAGGGTTACATTTTACAGTAGATGAAAGGTGTTAAGTGTTGTTTCAGCGTCATTTTTTTTGCCTCTTTCATAATGTGTAGTTTCACTTTAAAATATAATCACTGAAATTCTGTTGAAGCAGCAGTTATATGTAACCCAGTTTAACCTAGATGTCTTTTCACAAAGCAAATCACCAAATTAAGGTCAAAGGATAAGGCTCATTCAATATGTTTGTTAATGTCCACAAATGTCATGAAAAGACCAACAATGTGTCAGAACATATTTCCGTCCTCCCGACTCACTACAAAAGGGTCATAAATATATTTATTTGAATTAAAAAATATGTATTTTTTGTAAATGGATGGTTTTTATTGCTTTTTTAGACTAAAGCAGGCATGAGTTGGCGAGTTGATGTGTTAGTGAGTATTTATGGCAGCAGGAAGCGTATGAGTTATGGACTGGAGTGATCATGTTCATGGTAATAAAGAAACCCAGTGCTAAAATGTACCTCATTTATTTGTTTTTAATAGTTTTTGGACAACATTCGAGCTCTAAGACGCAGAGGAATAAGTTAAATAAGGCTTTAGATACATAGAAAATATTTGTTTGAAGGATCAATTCATTGTTTGATTTGAAAGAAAAGCATGCACATTTTACATTCCCTGTCTGTACATCAGGAGGAGATGCACACAGAGCAAGCCAGACTGCAGCAGCAGTCCATACTCATCAGGTGACTTAAACCAGCCCTGGCCCACCGGCATCACCTCCATCCCCCGCGCCACCACTAACTGGGATGCAGCTTCTCCCATAGAGATGTCAGAAGGGGGCAGCACTCGTGTGCTGGTGGACAAAAAGCTTCAAACCAACGGATTGGTGAGTTATCACACAGTCCTCTGTCGTCTCCGTCGTCTGAATTACTTACCACCGATCCTTAGACTCACAGCCTGGCACAGTGTCGATCATCCGCTAAATCAGCCTTTAGTTTGTTCACTGTTGCCCCTCCGTCTTGCATCCTAATTATTAACTTAAACCCGCCCAGTACGCACGGATTTGATCATTTGCTTGTGAAAAATGCTCCTGAGCTTAACTTTTAGACATCTATATGCTATATAACTGTTATTTTAACATCATTACAATGACTACATTTCACTGAGGTTTGGACTGACTTTACACGGAAATATTTTTTTGGTGCCAAATTTAGCTTAGTTTTAACCCGAGACACCTGGACGTAATTTGACCAGCAAATCAACAAATCCATGCTCACTGGATCACAGAGATAGACTAGAAGCTTTGTTGGTATGTTTTCAATCCTATGCACACCAGTACATTTAATCCAATCATCCACAATGTGTATATATATATTTATAGTACTAGCACGTAGCTCCCTCCCATGCTCCCTGCTTTGCCTGACTCCCAGTGTGTTGATTTAGGGGTTTCAGCCGAAGCACAAAGGATGGAAAAAGGTAAGGCATGGCTTTGCTTTTAGTTTTACGATTTGCCTTGATGCCCCTTGATGATGATTTAGAAAAGCCACAGTGAGAATTAAGGTGGCAGGATTTCCAGGTGATGGGGAGCTTGATGAAGAATCTTAAATTGTTGTAGAAAGCCGCGGACTTTCATCTACATGTAAATGTAGAGAGTGACTGTTGAAAGAAGCTCAGCTAGGAGTAGGCATTTTCACTGGAAATGGGTGACCGCGGTTACTTGCTTTGCTTTTGTGAGTGTTTTTATATGAATGGTTGAAGTCTCTACATCTGACAAATATGAAGTCTCTGACAAATACTAATATGTTGACTGTTTCCACTGACATTTCAGATGGGATCATACGATCTCAACCCAGAGGGAATGAACACCTTCAAAGGTAAAACTCCATCTCGTTACTCCTATCTGGTTCAAGGCCACGAGAACCCCTACTTCTTACCAGGAGACGGCAAGAAAGACTGATCTGAATCCATGTAGAAATGAGGAAAATGGGTTCAGAAAGAAGCCACTGATTTAAAACTCTGGGTCTTCAGGCACATTTCCTGAGCAGGGTTATTTATACATTGTACTTGCTTGGATTAATGACAAATCACAAAGGACATTACACAACTTTGAAACAGCCACCAAAGAGATTCATTTGTGCAGCAGGAACATTTGATCATAACCAGTAGATGTCACTGTTGCTCCGTATAATTGTCACACTGTTTTACAAAGTATATTTTACTTTTTTTATGCTTTTAGTAAATCATTCTGTCGTATTTTAAATGAAGCTTCTTATATTGCTAATTGCACTTAAGTGTATTTAAAGTTTACCATCAGTTTTACTCTTAAATCAAAGGTAAATTGAATGTGGGCTTTCAGGGGCTACTAGATATTTTTCTTATGTTCATAATTATTTTTTTAGAAAAATAAATCTTGTATGACTAAAAGGGCTGGATCCCTGGTTCGGTGTATTTTTAAAGGGATTTACATAGCCGTCTAAAGCTGAGTATTTTGTATTTGTTGAAGCTGCACTTGCAAAATGTGCCTGTTTTAATCGTCTGTTTGACAAACAGGAAACGTGCAGAGCTGGTGATAAAGCCTGTCTCCTGGATGTGCCAATTATCACTTGTATACATTTCTTTTAAAAACTGCTATATATATTTATCCTTGTGTGTCTGAGACAGTGCACTATTTCATAAGTGTGTAAAGATTTTGTAAATAATTGAAGATCTTTTGGAACAGAATGTGTGTGTGTGTGTGTGTGCAATGGAAATAAATTAATTTAAAACAACAGTCTTGTTTCTCATGAATGTAGTCAGTATAACTGCCTTATATAAGTGCCCTAACGACTTCATCGCCCCATAATTCAAACCCTTGTGGATCCCTTGTTTCTTTCACAGACTCTTTGTGTCACTAATCATCATCTATGTAGAGAAGGAAGGTATACTCTGATTCAGACCCCGGGTTGCCTTATCAGCTCAAACACTGCTTGATTTTTTTAAACATGATTTTAAACTGTGACGGAAGTACACTTTTGTAAATTATCCATGAGGATGATTTAGTTTTTTGCATGACTTTTTTTTTTTGTCTGTGAATTATGTTAATTGTACAAGAAAATAAAAATACTTCTTCCTGTAGAGTCCATACTATATAAAGCATGACATATTTCTTCTTTCAAAAAAGAAGGACGGTTTAAGCCACTCTTCTGGTAAGTAAAAATAAAACATTTCATTGTGAAATGCTAAAAACATGTTGGTACAAGTTGCCACTGCACAATCCGTAGAGGCACCAACAGCCTTATTCAGGGTGACATATTTCCTTATTTGGTGTCATAACACTATTTTATGGTCATTTCTGTACCGCCATCAAATGTGCAAATATACATTCCCGCAAAGAGAAGACTTTTCTACATATTAGGTTTTAATGAAATCAGAAGAAAAGAAAACATTCAAAGGAAAACAATTAGTTGGTTTAATAATAATAACAGTAATCATTCACATACACAATAGTAGACCCTGGACAATGAAGAAGTAATCATTACGTCAACCAAACAACCTCTAATAGCTCTATGGAGCTGTTTTAATATGAGCGGGCACCCGTCTTGTTTATCTCGTGCACGCGCACGAGGACGCACACGCCACCCTCTGTCCTACCAATGTTGTCCCTCCTCTGACCAACAGGTGGCGGTAACACGCCAGGATATGCCAGTAAAGACAGAGAAGAAGACTTCAAACTAGTAAACGTGAATGCAAAGAATTCTCGATTTTTAAGACTTAATAAATCGGTTTTGCAAATGTTTGATGAAGGAAGAACTATTCCAACGTTTGTGTTGGACCTCAAGGATTATTATGGGATTTGGTGAGTAACACTGAGTGTAAACAACTTCTGTTAGCTTATTAATAATCGGACGCATCGTTTACTATTTTCACGTCTTTAGGATCGAGGGCACATGTCCATTTTTTTTTTGTCTCTCAGCATTATTTCTTCATTTGTTTACATATTCACCAAAACGTAATACAACTGTTTTCAAATTCAATATGTCTGAAAATCTGCATATGCAAAGTTCAACTTTTTTTTATTGCAAAAGCCATACATGCTTTGCATCATCACAATTAACCACAATGATATGTGGGCCTGAGCGTTGAGTGCGGTTCTTTATGCATATCATGGCAGCAGAAGCAGCTCAACGAATGACCACATGAATCACAGTGTTAATGAGATTATTCCTGGAGGTGGGGGTTGTGCATTTTACCCATAAATACTCTGTCTCCCTGCCTACTGTGCATCTCTCTGTCAGCCTGAGGGACGGGGTGTTTGAAGGCCTCAGAAGTTTTATGTTGCTGTTTGTGTAAGACTTGGCTGGCAGAGTGTTGGCATTACAGTATAAGAGCCTGCTCCTCACGGGCTCTGAAATGCTGGGATTTGGTTTTTCCAGGAGGCTAAATCTGGCTTTGCCAGGCCTTAATCTTGGGCACCGGGTCACCGAAACACACTGTGGCTGGCATACAGGGGGCAACAAATCAGATGCACATGTGGTGTGTTAATTTCATTTGCGTGTTTAGAGTGAACATGTGTGTGCGCGTGTGTTTACAGTAGGCAGCATCCTGATCTGTAGCTTAATATCAATGCCAGTTGCAGGGCTGGATTTTAACACTTGTGTGTGTGAGGAAAATAACTCAAAATCAACAGAAATCTGCTCAAGCTAAAAATGTCTGCGTGATCGATTTAACCACCCGGCATTACTTAAACTGGGGAAGTGTAGGTGTTGGGATGAGGGACATTGAGAATTATGACCATTCTCTGATCTATTCCTTTCTATTTCTAAATGTGTTCCTTTAAAACGAAAGTCACGGATGTATCTACGGTTCTATGAATCCTGGATGACTGCCAGAGGCAGTGCTTCATGTGTTGGTTGTATAATAATAAAGATTCATTTCTATAAATTAGCCCAAATGTAATTCACCTGATCATGAAATGGATTTTACTACATTATATTACCAAGAGTAATATATTTTGAACCCATAATGTAATAATAATAGGATAAGTTATGGGATTCTTCTCCTGGCTTGTTCATCTTCTGTTATAGTTGAGATTGCTGGATATCGATGCTTTTGTAAAAACTATTTGGACTACTAGACTGAAGCCCACTTATGTTCACACAAACATCGACGCATGTAGCAGCTGCATGTATCAGGTACCTGGATAAACTACTAGCGCTCTTTAAGATCTCTGGCTTTAAAAAAAATAGCTGACAGGTCTTAAAGTCCAAGAGAAATATATTGTGAAATCCTTTTTATCTTCTGCTTTCCTCTGACTTGTAGTGGACCTCAGTGGGATATAGCCAAGTATCATATCCTCCAAACTCCGTGTGTAACATAAACCTGGTGGTCAAAATGTAAAACAAAGCAGTATTTCCAAATTCCAATGTATAAACAGTGTGAAGAACAGAATTCCCCATTAACTTGAATTATACTGTACACTTGATTTCCTACTTTCTCTGTAATGGTCTCCTCTCTCTGTCCGCCGAGGCCGTTCTCGGCTGTGGAGGAATGCATCGTATTTTGTTCCCATTACCAACCTGCCAACTCGCGGCTCTGTCTGCTGCATGCACATCCCATCAGCCCACAGGCTCAGCTGACTGATCGATAGACCACTTAGCGGCCGTGAGCTACACATCCCAGTCATTTGACCCGCTGGGGCGGTGGGAATGGGCACGCAATCCAATAAGCATCGAGCCAATGAGATAAGCGAGCTAGACTGCCAACTTGAGGAACTTCCCCCTCCCTGAGAGGCTGTTCTCAGGGAGGGAGGACACAGTACTCTGCGGATCAGGCCTGTTTCAACTATCTTCCCACACTTATAGTGAGACAGAGATGTGGCTCCTCATTGATTCTGCCTCCCTCTTAATGAAGAAACGGTCCACTAAAGACATCTGAAATAGTTCCACAGTCCAGTTCTTCTTAACAAGTGAAGGGACAGCTATAGGGACATATACTTCAATCTGTAGATCACAATTCTAACACATCGTATGCTGCTGTAATTTGAAAATGAATGACTTAAAACACACAGATGTTATTTAGCCAGCATACACCTAAAAAAACGTACAATTGAGTTTGTAATTTAAGACAAAATCCTTTTAAAATCTTTGCAAGTAAACCAGAGATTAGTCAATTTATGAATTATTCAATCAATCATTTTGATAATCGTTTGTCACTGTTCAAGCTAAAATTTCAAACATTTGCTTGAACCATCTTCGTAAATTTGTGTATTTTCTGCTTTTCTTTGTTTTGGGCTCTGGGGGAAAAAAAGTGATTGACATTTCCCACCAATTTTATAGACAAAACAATTAAAAGAAAAACATTTAACCAAGCGTAAATAAAATATAATAATCTGGTTACTTCTGCCAGCACAATAACTTAAGCTACCCTTCAATGGTATAGTTCAAAAAGGATGAGCTACAACTTCTTTCATTCATAATTAATCTGTCTAAAAAACAAAGTTCAACAACTGCTCATAACATTGGATTTAATTATCAGAGTTTATTTCCGAGTTAATAAAAGTGACAAAACTCCGGTCTGAGGATATTACAGTTACAACGGACAGACTGCAGCACACGAAGCAGTCTGAGACAGACATTAGGGAGCTCTTAACTGCAGTAGATGGAGACAATAGCTTACAAACACTGTAGTTTACTGTTCAGATTGGCAACAAAACAATCTTAATAAATCCTGAGCCAAAAGGCCCACAAAGGAAGCTGAAGCCACCTGCTGCTGTGAATGACAGCATTCGTTCTCTCTGCCTTTCTCCTCCTCTGCTTTCTCTCACTTCCTTTCCTCCGTCTCTATTAAGTCACACAGAAGGCTGTGATTCACTTTCACTAATGTTGCTCTGCAGCAGCCAGTTCAGTACAGCAAATTATGAAACATTTACCAGCAACCGTATAGATCTCAACTGACAGCTGCCCCAAAAACACTCCACTGTCCTAATAGACCTTTATACAATTATAACCAGAGATGTATTAAAGTGTAAAGCCATTTAAACTCAGTTTACCAGTCCTTTGTATTCTCACATTCATTTTTAAACCGTTTCAATGAATTTGGCCTTTTTATAAATTGTTATTTTTGTTGTTGTACTTGAACGTGTAAAATCGGTACTTAACTGGTTGTTGCTCATCTTTTAAAGTTTGTGGGGCTTTTTTAGTAATTTAGCGTCTTTGTGGTCGTTTTATGTCTCTCTGGTCCCGGGTCATTTTGAATCTCTTGTTTGCCGTTTTGCGTCACTTTGTAGTCGTTTTGTGTCTCTTTGAAGTGATTTTGCACTATACTGTTTGGTCATTTTGTGCCCCTTTTGTGGTGAAATATGAAGTCACGTCATAGTGAGGTTCTAATGCTAACAGGCCAACACCTTTTAGCTTCTGGTAGCGGAGGCCCCGCCCCTGGCCCCGCCCCTGCTCTTTGGACTAATATGGACTCAACGTTGTTTTTTGATACTCTACTTCGCTTTGTAATCTGATTGGCTACAAACCTGATTTGTTATCCTCCCATCTACGCCACATGATCTCAGACGGTGGAGAGGAGAGAGCAGTCGGAGGCCTTGGAGGAGTTATCTGCCAGCAGATAATGCTGTGAAGGCCAGACAGACAATCAGATTGATGACTCTTGGAGGCTGAAGGAATAGTGAGAAAGTCTTGGCGCCAGGCAGACATTAGTCTGAGAGGACATTAAGCCTCTCACTTCCAGAAAAACGGCAACAATCTGATGAAAGGCGACGATAAATATGATTTTAGTTCATGTCATACAAAGAGGTGATGCGTTCAGTTAACGAAATAGCAGAAACGCGTCTAATTTAAATGATGGAACTCAAGTAAACTCGGCTGATCTACGAGTTTTCTTTGCTTGACGTAAAAGTTAAATTTTATTCATCAAGCAACTCATACTGCACTTTATCCGATACCTCCCTTAATGCAATTTAATTAACAGTCTTAAGCTGACATTTCTTGCTAGACACATCTTGTGCGTATCATGAGGGAGTATATTGAGACTTTGACTTCCTTGCTTGTGGAGGATTGTTCTTGTGAGATGTGCGGCTGCTGAGGCACTAATTAACTCAGCTTATCTAATGAATGCGATATATTGCAATCCCATGATGTTCTCTGAATGGGGCTTAAAGCTGTATCACAGTATGGAGTTTATTCTGTACAAAAGCACTTGCAGGATGATTGCAGTTCCCAAGTATTTTAAGTGCAGTATGTTCTTTTATCTGAGCTCAGCTCTGTTCTGTATTAATAAAGCATATGTCCAGATATTTCTTTTTTTTTAGCACAAAATAATTTCATTCCAATCATTTCTGTTGTGTCGTTCTGCTTACAGGACGAATGAGAGAAGAGATGCCAGCGGGGCGGACGTGAAGGAAAAGGTAATGAGGCAGACTTACTACAGGCCATATCTGTCTTCTGTAAGTGAATACTTAGCTTCATTATTCTGTGAAGCCAACACTTCTCTAGAATAATGGCTCCCAGAATCTCCAGCATGTGTCCCGTTATCTGATGTCAGCGCCGTCCCAACTGGAGCTCACTGAGCACACACAGGCCAGGTTTATGACCTATTTGTGGGGTCAGCAGACAGCTTGGACCTGCTACTCCACCCCTTGACGTGGCCATCAAGCAGGACTTTCCTGCTTCCCAGAGGAGGAGGTTAGCAGATGCCTCCGAATCAATTTGGCCAAAGACCCATAACGACTTCTGCTGTAATTAGTTGGGCTGTTAGGAGTGTGGATACTCCCTCTGTCCAGCTCACATACAGAGAGCCAACTGTCACAGCACGGCCACGGCTGTAGCAGGTCAGGACTAAAAAAACTAAAATAGTTGATTTAACACGGACACTATACAATATAATAATATGTAATAATCAGCATTTCAATAAAAGTAAGCATTACATCTTCAACTGAATCTGAGACGCATACAAAAATATTCAATTCATGATGAGTAAAATAATAACTAAGAGAATCTATACTTGTCACAAAGTCCACCACTCTGGACGACCAGTCGAAACCTGGCTTCCAATGATTAAAACACAGATTGTGAGATCACCAGAAAAAGAAAATCAAATACTGGTTCTTCAAAAAAATCTAGAACAAGTAATAATAATAATAAGCATCATAACACACAATGTTCATGTTATTTATAGGGATTTGTTCAGTTAGCGAAGGTTAATAATTTGCATTTATAGCTCCTGCTCAAAATGATGTAACCCTCTACCGAAAAGAAATACCCAAAAAAAATATTCTGGAATTTCCCACAAAGCCATCGCCTGACCAGTTTGGGACTCTTGCCATTATCTTACCTTGATTTGAATCTGGCATGTGCATTAGTATGAGGAACAACACGTCAAATGGAATGAAATCTCATGCGCCTGCATGTTTATGTATGCAGTTCACTACTTTGTATCCTAAGGGGGGCACCCGGGCTAAAAGAATGGCTGGAAACACCCACAATTACCATGTGAATGAAGGGGTCGAGGTGTGTGTGTGTGTGTGTGTGTGTGTGTGTGTGTGTGTGTGTGTGTGTGTGTGTGTGTGTGTGTGTGTGTGTGTGTGTGTGTGTGTGTGTGTGTGTGTGTGTGTGTGTGTGTGTGTGTGTGTGTGTGTGTGTGTGTGTGTGTGTTAACCCATCATTAAGATGCTGTGTGGCGGCTGCATGAGCTACATGCAGGCAGACAAAGAGCAAGCAGCCGCTCCGTAGATGGAGGTGGGCTGCTACAACCGTATAGCTTCAATCCTCCCAGGCTCAGGGAGGAGGGGGAAGGGAGCTCTCTACCAGAGACAACCCATCGGATCCAATTAGCCACTACAACATCATGTTGACGTGGAATCAAGCCAAAGAGAGAGGCTGCGGCTTTCACTTCTAACAGTGGTGATGACCATACACTTCATCTTTTAAACCCAATGGGTGCCTCTGTTACATTTGAGCAATCTGTTTTCTTACAAGGTAAATCCTGGAGATCCTTGAAAAATCCGGAGGGCCATTCCTGATTTTAATCATCTCAGTTGAAAAATAAGATTTTTAAACAGTTTTTCAAAGCTGGTATTCCAAAATCCAAACAAAGAAAATAACCAGAATTTTTTTGAACAGTTTGATTTGCATAAATAAATAAATACGTTTGCTCAGATACATTATCTTTTCATGTTAAAAGCTTTTTTCTGGCCACTTGAGGGCAGCAGAACAAGCTTTAACCACAACACTGATCTATTATCACATTTTAAAGCTGATTTTGCGAAGGTGTTCGCCAATATTTGCCTGTTTACTCATCACACAGACCCTGACCAACGTGAGGTTTCATGTTGAGGCCACCTGACTACTGTAAGTCCAATATTCTTGCTCTTTGTGGCTCTGTTTTGGTCTGTTGATTCAACTCTATGATCATTTTGGAGGATGTAATCTGTTATATATTAACATTAGAAGAACAATAGGTCCTCCGATCTGACTTCGTTGGTGCTCCGGCCCTAATGAACATTAGAATAGGGGTCACTAATAGACGTTCCTCGAAATAATTCTCAATTATCTATCGGTTTTAGGTCCAGGTCCGGATACAATGGCGCCTGGGTCCGGACCTGGACCTAAAACCGATAGATAATTGAGAATTATTTCATTTTGACGGAGCGCTTCTTTTTTAACTGGTGCAGCTTTTCCAGCCTTTTATTCAGTTATTTCACATGACGTTCTCATAAAAGAGAAATTCAGACAGAGAGACCAGAGCCTTTAACCAGGAATGGACAGACTCTTACACGTTCATTCTTCCTACGTCGGTTCACAACCAGTATGTCTCATATGTTCAGAGTCCGTGGCGATTATTAAAAGCCGCAATGTGAAGCTCCACTAGGAGACAGAGCACAAATCTATTTAACAAACGTACCGACGCACATCAATTCACTGCCCAACAATGACATTAACAGAGAGTATAACCACAGTTATAACATTGCACACACATTTCTCCTTTTATAAGAGGACATGAATATAATATGGCTTTTTTGGCTGACATCACTTCACACCTGAATGAACTGAATTTAAAAGTTTTATTTTTCCAAAACTTTATTTTAAGATGAAAAAGAACGCTTTCTTAAATGCAATTTATTCTTAAATGCATCCCTTATTTTTCTTGAAACGAGAGAAAACTATTTATTTATTAATACAATTTTACATTATTATTAGACTCTGAGGAGGAGGATGTAAAAGTACACAACCTAGTGGCAACATCCTGGTTATAAAAGGCTTCATAATTCAATTCATAGTTCATTGGTTAGGACTCTAAGAATGTTTGCAAATATTTTTAATACATGTCTAATAATTTCTAATACATTTCACTTGTGTTGTTATTTAACAGTGTAAAAAAGAGTCCATTGCTGAAAAACCATTGAGAATCTCTGCTCTAGGTTTTTAATACATGAGATGCACAATCTGGTGCTACAGCATCTGATAGGCAGCAGGATACACGATCTCAGCTCTTCTAGAGCATCCTAAATCCACTGATGTGGCCAGAGAGAGCATCAGCGATGTACATGGAGGAGGGTGGTGAGGGGAGGGGCTGAGTGAGGGAGAAAGAGAGGGAAAGAGGCGGACACTCAGCGGCAGCAGGTTTGTGAGAGCAGCAGAACGGAGGAGGAGGAGGAAGAAGGAAGGAGGAGGAGGAGGAGGAATCAGAGCGAGAGAAACAGTGTGGCTGCAGTCAGGAGGGACACAAACACAGAGAGAGAGAGAGAGGAGGAGATACAGAGAGAAGAGAAGGTAAGTTAGCCACATTTGTCTGTTTAATGTCTTTGTTTCCAGTGTGAACACGAGGTGTCTGATTCGCTGCTATTCAGTGTGTCTTTTCCATTTCATCCTCCGTCTGCCAGCTAACGGCATGCTGTATGTAGGGAGATCAGAGTGCTGTAGCACTGCGGAGAGATGGAGGAGAGAGAGGGAGGGAGGGAGAGAGAGAGGGAGGGAGGGAGAGAGAGAGAGAGAGGGATGGAGGGAGGCAGGGAGGGCCGGCCGGCATTATGCTCTACAGACAGGAGGAAGTAGGAATAGAAAGAAAGACAGAGAGGAGGTGAAACAGAAGCAAATAAACATCTGCCTGGGCTTTGCTGTGAGGGGGTGGGTGTCTGGGGATTGGGGGGGGGGGGGGGGGGGGGGGGGTAGCATTTGAGTGACAGCGCAGGAGCGCGTCAGCTGTCAACATCTGTAGTTTTACCTCCATGTTGGAGATGATATAAGTTTTTGTTGGACCACACCCTTTGAGATTATATGATGGTATTGTTGTTGCATTTGGTGACGGTGTGAGTCTGGGATGTGTGTGTGTGTGTGTGTGTGTGTGTGTGTGTGTGTGTGTGTGTGTGTGTGTGTGTGTGTGTGTGTGTGTGTGTGTGTGTGTGTGTGTGTGTGTGTGTGTGTGTGTGTGTGTGTGTGAGAAAAGGCATGTTGGATGCTGGCCAAACATGCTTCGTGTTTCCTCCCATTATGTCAGGGCAGTGGATTAGCTGCGTGTGAGCGGTGTTCACTCTCGACCTGGCGAGGAGTGCAGCCAAGGTGCTCGATCTTGT
This sequence comes from Pholis gunnellus, assembly GCF_910591455.1. Taxonomy (NCBI): domain Eukaryota; kingdom Metazoa; phylum Chordata; class Actinopteri; order Perciformes; family Pholidae; genus Pholis; species Pholis gunnellus. The sequence continues at coordinate 9,147,848 of NC_136544.1, forward strand.
ACTGACCGAGATGTTGTCACTCTGAACTGTGTGTGTGTGTGTGTGTGTGTGTGTGTGTGTGTGTGTGTGTGTGTGTGTGGACATGTATGTAGATATACTGTCCACCAGTGTGTGTGTGTGTGTGTTAATGTGCCTGTGTTGTGTCAGTACATGCACGTGAGAAATGCTATCGTACAAGAGGTTGCAGTGCTTGAATATTCCTTCTGCTCCTGGCATCAGTCCTCGGTTAAAATCTTCGCCGTTTTGGTGACTGGTACAGAAATAATGTCCTCCACCATATTGTAAAAACATGTCGCTCAGACAGGAGCAGTGTAGACCCTCGTCATCTGGCAAAGTGAGATAGTCTCTGAAAGGCAGCCTGCTTGGAACAGCTTGACCGAGCATTTGTTGTTTTAGCGTCTCGATGCCAAGGCATCTTCACAGCATTGAGGATGATGAATTTTCATAAAGAGCTATGACGATTGAGAGGGTGTTTCTCATGATCCCTGTAACCTCACGGGCGGCACGATAATCACGGCAGATGGCACATTTTGTGTTGAAACATCTTTTAGATATACATAGAGGGCTGAGGCATATTCCAGCAGCACATCAACAATGGAGACTGTCCTCCCAAGAAGAATGACCGCATCAGTCGGGTCACTGAAACATCAAGCAGCTGTAGTGGTTATGATGGGAGGAAAGTCAGGTGATGGTGAAATAGAGCCAAAACTAAATGTTTGACTTTAACAGGAGTCTGCTGTTTGTTTCCTGTTTCAAACCAACAGACAACGTTTGTTTTCATGATCGTCCCCTTATCGATCATTTAAACCCAGCCGTTGGAAGAGGTAGGCCCGGTGACCACCAACTCCTCTAACAGCTGTAGATGTATTACTGTGGGTAGATATTTAAAAACATTGAATTGTTTTACTATTCTAACTCATTGTATCCCAAAATTACTTACAAAAAGCTCCCAAAGCACTTAGAAAATATGCGACTCAACTGTTTATTACTTACTGTGTACTTCTACTTCAGAGGAAAACATTTACACAGCAGATTCATATTCTATCCACAAATATATAATTATTAATAATTTAACTCTCTAGCATTGTTGAACGCTCCCCCTTGAACAGACGTGTAGTACATTTAGATACTTTGTGCCTCTCTTCCACTCCGGACTTCAAGTAAACATGTGAATGCAGGACGTTTGTTGTGCGGTATTGCGTTGTCGGCCTATACTTCTACTTCAGAGGAAAACATTTACATTTACCTGACGTGCTTGTAAGTAACAGTCGAGATTCTCAATATGTGTTCAAATGTACTCCCATCCTTTTCGGAGGTTTGAGAGCCTGCATTCAACGAGCCGCCGACAGCTGCACAGAGTGCTGATGCTGTGTTTTTCAAAGTTCACGTTGAATGTGTTGCGTGTCCAAATTGCACCAAACTCAACTAAGCACCTCCAGAAATACACCCGCTAAGCGTAACGTAGCTCAGATGAGCAGTTCTGTATAAATGGGAAGAACATATTTTTTTGCTTTATAGTTAAATATATTAGTAGATGTGAACCGCAGCCTGCTTTACACTTATCCATCCAAACCTCCTCCCTTAGAGGTGATGTCGTACGTCCTCGACTTGTCACGTTTTTACATGAAATTAAAAATGACATGGCAGCAGGAGCAGAACCGACTAGGACTGAAAAACATTTACTCCCAAATGTTTGATCTGATGTATCCACACACATTATACCCCACCTGGATGCACTGGATGTTATTTAACACCCACATAACATTTCTTTCTGCAGAAGTAGCGCATAACATGGTACCTGTGTTTGAATGAATGAATCAAAATGTTTTGATAATCACTTTCTCATTTAAGTTCTTTGTCAAGTAAAGATGTCAAACAATCTCCGGTTTCAGATTTGCTATTTTCTCTGTTTTTCTATCATATCTTTTTTTGATTGAATATCTTTAAAGTTGGACATTTTCCATGATTTTCTGACATTATTTAGCATATTAGATTCATAATTTTTAATTGCACAAATGAATGATAGGAATCATCAGTTGCCATCCTAGAGCCAACACAATTCTTTGAGGAAAGAGGAAAACCCACACACTTGCTCAGTGTCAGTACATAGCAGTGGCTGCTCTGTAGTATCTTCAGACGCTCTGACGGTTCAGGTCTGACTGGATGAGGCATCAAAGAGACTTTAAGAGACTTGATGAAACTCTTGGCAGCGTGTTTTATCGCTGTGAGGGCCGACTTGTGCCCTGCTGAACCTGCTGACGTCGAACCACCTCCAGGGCTTTCCACTGAAAAGCAGGAGGAAAAAAAACGCTTGTGTGACAAATAAAAAGATGAAACGGGGACACAAAAACTGTGAATAGGAATGGGGGGGGGGGGGGGGGAGGATTAAGTAGGTGTCTGTTGGTTGTGTGTTCATGTTCGTTGAATGCTGTGATTCCAAACTACTTATCTGTATGAATGAGAAAATCACATGTGGATGACCAACACAAAGAATAACATTCAAATATCTTATTTAACACAGGATAGTGTCGATAGTACAGTGGTACCAACTGCTGATCCGTCTGCATTTGAGCTAAATGTGTCTAGATGAAGGTTATATGACGACGGCTGTTATCTGATCAGCTGACTTCTTCTGACCTCACCGGGGCTCCATCATGTTTGTGTGATCTGCAGCTAAGCTCTTAACTAGATTTGAACTGAAAATGTCATTTTTTTTTTTCCGCTGGGATGCAATGCAAAAAGCATGTTCGAGTCTATTTCTGGATCAGTGACGTTTTGGTGTTTTGATGTTTGTAGTGGGGTTTTTGCAGTGATGTGAGATGGTGCTTTCTGAAGGCCTGTGTGAGCCAGGAGCATCTGTTCATAGTTTTAAAGGGGCAGAGCCGTCGGTAGTCGAGCATACAGAGACCAAACTGTACTCTGCTGAGCTCATGCTGGTGTTGATTCTCAGTGGGATTAGTATTTATTCATGTCAAATGGAATACTTCTAATATGTCTTCATTAGTCGACGAAATTCTCACGATCAAATGTTTTCAATCAAATCAAAGTGATCATGTTAATACTCTTAATGTTTTCCAGAGTATGCATCATTAACTGTTCTTACCTACATTTTAAATCTATAAACATACTTAGCAACCACGACCAAGGGCACGGACACGCCAGCATTTATAATCGCAACATGTCAGTCCTACATAAAAGGGTAGAGATTTAGCATCGCACCGCTGTAATAATGTTGGACTCTTGATGGACAGTTTAAAACAAAGGATCAAAGTCATCACAGCAGAATCAGAGGTTTTGTCTTTTTTTTTTTCTCCACGCATTCTTCTTCCTTGTTAAATCCTGGAAACTACATGACCCACAATTCAACTCTGCCGGCGACAAATTTGTCGGAGATTCGGATGTTAGCGAGATGCAGAGGTACAGAACTCAATATTTAACAGCCACGAAAGGCTTTAAATCTTTATGTTACGTATGCAGTAGTACTCCCCAAGACCTGTAAACAGACGTTGATGTGTAACATCAATGCTTTTCATTTCCACAGAGTTACAGCAGTCAATGCATTTGCTTGTGAATCTATCTGCAGCCTTTATGTGTATTTCAACTTTGGTGAACTTTGGCACACAAATTAGCATTTCTGATTACTCACAAACTGTTTTTTGAGTGCTGAATTTGATGGGAACAGACAACTGGAGAATCTAAAATGAAGAAAACTATCATATCCCATTAGCTGTGTTGTACCGTGCCATTTTAATTATCCATTTTGTACGCTCTACTCCTGTCTCATGACTGAACCCCAATATGTTTCCTTAAACTGCGTAACTGTAGAGCACAATGGTCACGATGTAATCAGTGTTTGGTGCAAAAGCTGCTACGAGTGGTTTTATACAGACAGAAAATTATATAATTATTATTATTATATATTCATAAAATTGCAACTTTGGAAAATCAATGCAGATTTCTTTTTATTTGAAAAATGTAAACATAAATTAAATTGACTTTTGTTCCTCAATGAGTCAAAACTCACTACTACCTCAATCCATTCCCTTAAAATCCTTTAAAACCTAACCTAATAAAGGAAGGAACTATTAAAGTTGTTTTGCTGAAGATGGTCGTGGGTGACACAAATCAGTGAATATTGATATACAGAGTGAAGCACTTTACCAGTGCAACTACAGTATATTGATGATAATGTTTTTTTTCTCCTCTGAGTTAAAAATAGTGACGTTTTATGGAGAAAATCCCAGCTGACACACTTGAGAATAAAGCGACTCTCTTGTGTGTTGCTCCCACTGATTCTCCTGACAGAACAGAGAATAGAAGAAGGGCTGCCTCCCTCCTCATCGTTTCCTCATCCCTCTATCTGGCTCTCTAATATCCTCTCTGTTCATTATTCATGAACTCATTGCTGTCTCTGTCTGTGGTGCGCTTAATCATATTCTGAATATTTACCATCCAAGCACGAGGATACCTTTTAGAAATGCTTTAGGAGGAAGGAGAAAACTGCAATCTTGCAATATAGAAACATTAAAACACAATGTAGGGTGCTGTACTGTGTTTTTCATTAAGCTCATAGAAATTCATATAAGCGCAACTGTTTGCCTTGAAGTTGCAACGTATAGGAACTCCTTCCTTCCTCCCACTGGGAAGATTCCCACCCCAGTTCCAGTCACTTATCTTGATGGACTGTTTGGGAAACTCAATCTTCATCTGCTTTGTCTTCCTCTCCTAACTCCTGTTCCCCTGAGTGTTTAGTTTGTCTGCATTTCTAATCCCAGACCTGCTATTCCTCATCTGTCCTCTACCTGCCACTGCAGAGTCTGCACACCACCTGACCAAATCCTCTGCCTGCACAGCTGCTTCACATTGGCCTCACAATGAACTAGATATTCTTTGTCAGTTGTTTCCAGCCTTGTTCCCGTCCTGGCCATCTGCTTGTTTTTTTTTGTTTTTTGGTCTCATTTTTGCTTCTTACTTCCTTCATGTTGCTGTCTGCAAGCTGCTTTTACCCCTCTGACATACACCTGTTTCTCCAGTCTAAAAAAATGATTATAAGCTAGTTGGTTGTTAGCTTTAGTGTCAATCAGTCAGTGTTTCTAGATTGATTTGATATGTTCCTGCAATAACTGCTCAAAGAGTGATCACTAAACACTGAAAATTCACAGATTTGTGATAATGATTATTGCTCAACAGTCTCAAGGTAACACACCAAGACAAGATGCCTCATCAGGCGTCCGTAAGGTGACGGACACGGTAACATGAACAGCAATGTACCGAATACCTCCCTTATGAAGCTTATGTTTATTTTACACATACGAAGCACACTACTGTCAGACAGGTTAAGCTTCTTTTCTGAATAAAATACAATTTCTGTCAATATTTTCACAATATCTTTGTAACCCCCATACTGTTTATCGTTGATGTTTAACACAACTCATTTAAACATGCTAATACTCTTTATTGCAGCTTTGTTGTGGTGTTTTGGTTTTACTGCATTTTCCGGTTGTTTTGTTATCGGATCATAGTGCGATATGTTGGAGTCTGTGGTTCATGTTATTGACTTGTGTTTCTAGTGGCAGGAAGTATGGAGAATATTGAGTGGAGTGACAAGGATATTGATCTGTAGGGGCTGCAATAATCCAGCAGTCTGTGCGGTACTTCAGCCGACTGTAGCAGTGTAGATCTGTCAGCTTATGAATATAGATATATAAAGAAAGTTATTGTACAGTATATACTGCAAACATTTATTTAGGCCTTTTTATGGAGAGCTAAAATCACTTTCTGAGTAGGCAACCATATTTTATAGAATACTGTTTGTGCCAGATGATCCCGTTCTCCTGCTCTGTTACACACCAACACAAACACACAGGGCCTGGTGAGACTCAGCGTGATTAATAGCACCAGCAGGGGCTGTTTTTCTTACTTATACGGCTCTATAATGCCAGCCGACTTGCACATACACACCTACATGTTCACAGATGAGGTAACTGCACTGCAAAATGGAAAAATGAAGCCTACAAGGAGATGATATATGGCTATAGATAACACCATTACCTTTTTATTGTTTTGCTATTTGTGAGAATATCCTCTCAGAAACTGAAAGTATCTGTGTGGAATGTTGATTATGATTATAATACCCCCCCCCCCCCCTTCCAGGTTTCCTCCCCTCCTCGCCTCACTGACCCATGAAAGAAGCCATGCCGGTCCTCACAGCAGGAGCGGGTGAGATGAGTTTGCACAGATGCTCAACACATAGTGTCCCATACTGCTTGAAGCTCGCTGTGCTCCATCTGTTCATGTTCATATACACGCTGGTCTTTCTTATACCTGTCCTCTGTAGGGCTGCATGAAACGTTGGCCCTGCTGACCTCCCAGCTACGGCCCGACGCCAATCACAAAGAGGACATGGTCTTCCTGAAAGATGTCTTCAGTGAGCGGAGTTTGGGATATCTCATGAAGGTGAGGAATGGATCCTAATCCATCTATGTCTGATTCCACAAGTTATTTACATGTGGAGCAATGTACCACTGAATTTATGTACATGATTTAAGAATGTGCTCCGAAAGAAAAAAGAGTGGACGAGTGGATCCGATTATTCTTTTAAAGAAAGAAAATCTTCATTATTTTTCACCTAATTAGAAAATGATTATTAGTTTAAGATAATATAGACAATGGAACTTTCTACCAAAGAGGTATGTTTGTGTCCTCTTTGTTTATTTTCCTTGTATTCAGTAAGTGGGATATCTAAAAAAAAAATAAAAAAAGGATGATTTCAATGATATTGGTAGAAAGGTAGCCCAGATCTCAACATGATTGTTTAGATTTAGAACATTATTCGTATTTGCTCATGAACTACAGTCTTTATTTGAACAAATTAAAATAAGGCATGTATCCCCTGACTGTCAGAGAAAATGTAAAAATCTTCATAGTAATACATTTCAAGGATTGTGCAGCTTTAATGGAGACCTGCACTCTTTTTTCAATGCACAAAAAACGGTTTTTAAACGTGCCGATGGTATAATTTCAGATGCGCTATAAAGCAGGTTTTGTTATGAGCTGGTCCCTGCTTTGTTTGCACATTCACACACATTCCTGCCAATGGATTTATATGTTCCGCTGATCTGTAGATGGTGTTAAAGCACCAAGACACGTAGCAGTGCTACGGGGATGAAGACTGCTAGCTAGTAAACATGGACGTAGACAATGCCGGATGTGTTGCACCTCAGGGATTCACACAATGCATTTTGATGAGTAACACTGAATGTAAGCATCACTTTTGTTTGTTTACAAGAAAACTCCAGGAGGCCTCTCTAACCTTCAGCTTGTCCTGTCCATCCCCTCTTCTCTAATTAGCCACATGTGCTTGTGTTGCAGATTCACGAGAAGTTGAGACAGTATGAGAGACAGAGTCCAACACCCGTCCTCCACAGTGCCTCTTCTCTGGCAGAGGATGTAAGTTCATCTCACACACACAGACACACACACACACACACACCCTAAATTACTTTTCCACTTGGGCACAGCAGTCAATAACAATGAGTTAGCTCCGACAGAGAAGCAATGCAGGTATCAAAAGTGAATTTTAATGTTCTCAAAGTGCTGAATCATCCCGATGCTCTTCTAATGAAACTCCATATCCTGCTGCTCACCAGCTATCAGCGGGGAAACTGCTGACCTTGGCCGCTCGCTACTTATCTTCCTCTGTGTGCATGTCTGTTGTGTATCCGTGTGCATTTGTTCTACAGTAAAATGCAGCCTGCATGACTGGTATACACGTGCATTAGTTCGTACTGGGTCAGGGCTCATGTGTGTTTTGTGGCTGGCAGGTGGCAGAGGAGCTGCAGAGCGGACCGATGAGCACCGAGGAAAAAGAGCTGCTGCACCTGCTGACGTCACCACATCTCAAGGTAAAAACCCTCGGACTTTTGTTTTGGATTTCTGGTCTTACAATAGTATAATAATGAGGAGATGAAGCACTAGTGTATATTCATTTGGCCAATTTTCCTGTCAGACATTTTATTTTCGCTGAAATTCATCTCTGAAGCTCGAAGACCGTCAGGTCAACATCAACATCTGTTCTGTGTCCCATCAGGCCGTTCTCTCGGTGCACGACACCGTGGCACAGAAGAACTTTGATCCCGTGCTGCCGCCGCTGCCGGATGACTTCGAGGATGAGCTGGAGGAAGAGTCGGTAAAGATTGTCAGGCTAGTGAAGAACAAGGAGCCTCTGGTGAGTTGTGAAGGATGAGAGTGGAGAACATAAAGAGCCTTCAGGAGAACTGGATGAAAGAGGAAGAGACTGAGACTGTTTGTTGTTTTCAGTTAATGATCTTGTATTAACTGTCTGTACTCCAGGGAGCCACCATCAGGCGGGACGAAGCCACTGGGATGGTGATCGTGGCTCGAATCATGAGAGGAGGTGCAGCTGACCGAAGCGGTAAATTGGGCTTCTTCTTCTTCTTTTGTCGCTCTGGGCTTTCTACAAGCCGTGTCAGACTACAAGTATCTGCAGTTCCCAACCCTGGGGTGGTACACTGATGAAGGGTAGTGAAATAAAAAGAAACTGTGATAGAACTGCTGCCGTTCAGGGCTGTAGCCATCCATTTTATAAATAATGAGGTCATGAGTCCAATTTTTTTCTGGACATTTTTGCCATTGCTGAATAGTTAATGAAATAGGAAAGACATGAAAAAACGTTCCTGCATGGACGACAGCCAGGACGTTGCAGTAATGTAGCACAGCAGCCCTCAGGAAACGGAGCCACAGGACGCCTCAGGAGGCTCCTGATGTTTACTGCACTTTGATGGCATTTGTCTTGTTGCAACCAGTGAAAATTGGTGACGCTGTTTCACAAACAGAATATGCTAATATGCACGTATGTAAGGAACAACAAATCAAACCCGATACTGTGATGAGTGAGATCAAAGCCACAGTGATAGAGATGCAGCAGCAGCAGCAGGAGTGAAATGAGAGGGATAGTGCGGTTGTTGGGGAAACATAAAGCTCTCCACAAGTCCCCAGAGAATCAATCACATGATAGATACTCAGCAAAGATCCTTTCATGGGCGTTACCATGGAAATATCAGCCACATGCAGGTGTGTGTGTCGGCATAGGAAACGTGCATGCTGGGAAAGTAAACCAATCAGTGTTTGCATCCGTTAATCATTAAAGTCATGCTGCGTTTTCTTGTTGCATCAAGTGATGGAAAAGGTTCTCCTCAGTGTATAGACAGAAGCTGTAGAGAGATTTCAGAATGAGCCTCAGGTCTCTTTGTAAACGCACACGTTATATTAGTATGATTACTCAATAGTGTGTCTGCTATATGTGCTTCTCTGTCCCGAGGGGAACGTATTGATCGTACTGCTCTCAGCCTTTTATTTCGTTGTTGTGGCTGCAGCTCATGAGATCACAGCTGATGACAGACGCGACTCGTATCTGTGGATCTGACAACAATACTGATGTCAAGATGTGAATCAAATACCCCAAAGACCCAGCGGAGACGCTTTGATTGTCATTGATGTTTTTGCCCACTCGTCCTCACAGGTTTGGTCCACGTAGGAGATGAACTCAGGGAGGTCAATGGAGTCTCTGTGATCCAGAAGAGGCCTGATGAGATCAGTCAGCTGCTGGTAAGACAGACGGACGGACAGTTCTGCTGTATATTTAGAGGAATACTGGTAAACATTTACCACATAGAAATACTCGTAAAAAAAATGTAAGACTGGGTACAAAAATGTATTTCCTGACTCATCGTGATTTTCAGTTGAATGATCCCATCCAAACATAAATAAATGGTCAAAGTCAATGACACATTCAGAAAATCACTTTTCGCACCCAACAAAAAATCTTAATACACCAGTTCTATACTGTTTGCTGTGATCCAGTATTTTGAACTGAGCCCAATTAAATATGTTGATTTGCGAGAGAGAGAAAACAGGGTTCCCTGTATTTGCCCCAGACAGAAGCAGTGCTAAATTTAGTGGTGGGTAAACTACAAACTCTTAAGGGTATAAAGTCTTTAGGGATCACGGTAGAGGTGATTCATCAGCTAAAATGTTCTGTCCATCTTTTGTTTATTTATAAACAGGGTGCACTGATAGTAAGAAGTGAGTGTTTGTCTTTAATTTGAGGCTGCAGTCACACTCTCTCCCCGACTTCCTCTGTCTATTTGTGATCTAGTCCCAATCCCAGGGCTCCATCACTCTAAAGATAATCCCTGCCATTAAAGAAGAGGACCGACTGAAGGACAGCAAGGTGAGATGAAGAGTGAGACACTGAGCATGCTCAGTGAAACTGTAGCTGATTGGAAACAGTCTGAAGACAGTTTGAAGGAAAGAAATAGAGTAATTTTAGTCATATTTTTGCTGTGGTATTCCAGATGAATTATTCCTTAAATGACGTAAAACACTGATTAAATATTTACTTACAATGATAAATATCTAAATATGTAGGTCTTGTTGTTGATTCCAGGTGTACATGAGAGCCTTGTTTGACTACATCCCGTTGGAAGACAAGGCGACACCTTGCCAAGAAGCGGGACTTCCCTTCAAGCGGGGAGACATCCTGCAGGTCGTGACCCAAGACGACCACACGTGGTGGCAGGCCAAGCGGGTGGGAGACAGCAACCTGCGGGCCGGACTCATCCCATCCAAACTGTTCCAGGAGAGGTAAAAGCACCCAGGGGGAGACGGGTGTCACATCATGTATCTGAAAGACCTGTGGTGTAACCTGATCAGTGCCAGCGCTGTACTGTTCACCCGTATTTATTTTATCCAGCTATTTGTAATCTGTCAAATCCACATTTGTGTGTTCCACTTTGAAGGGTCAACGTTGATTAGGTGGAGCATCAAAGCGGCATGGAAAAAAATAAATCGAAACACAGCCTTGAATAGGCGCATGCTGATACCGTTAGTGTCATAATCCGTCAGTCGGATGATCTCAGCTGGCCGGGAGATCCCTGCCAAACACTGCAGCGTCTGTTGGATTAATAACCACGGCTTAAACACAGAGAAAGACGCATGGCAGAGGGGTGTCTGAGCTCTGAAAAGCCCACGTGATGTGTTGTGTAGGTTAAACAAATGTTCAGGATGATATAACACTTAATTTCTGCTGATGCTGTGGGTTCCTGCTGCACTGTGGGTTAAAACAATGATGAATGAAAAAACCCTCTTTAAACGCATCGCTATGACTTAGCAATGGTAGCATAAGCTCACGTCTGCTGCTTACTCACAATATGCTGTGGATTACGGAAAGGGCCTACCGTGCACCGAGCTTGAAGTCCACTGTTTATATTTATTTTTAGAAAGTCAATCAAACGGCTACAAAGAGACGTAAAACCACTACAGAGAGATGCAAAACGACCTCAAAATGACCATAAAGAGATGTTAAAAGATCACAAACGGATCGAGATGACACCAAAGAAACACAAAATACCACAGACACAAAAGAAGACAAAGAGACCTTAAACAACCACAAAGAGACATAAAAAGACCTCGAAGAGATCGATAGAGACGACAACAATTAGACACAAAAACACCACAGAGACCACATAAAGACGTTGAGACATAAACCAACCACAAAGAGACACAGAAATAAGACAAAGAGACCTAAAACAACCACAAGGAGGCTGCGTTGTTTGTAGTTGTTTTGTGTCTCTCTGTTTGGGTGTCTTCTTCTTCTTCTTCTTCTTCTGTAGAATGGGTAGCAGCCCAGTTTGCTCCCAGTTTGCCCCGTTGTCTGATAATCTGTCTATTAGTGTTTTATGTCCCTCTCTCTATCATGTTTAAATCTTCTGTTCCACCTCTCTGACATTCCCTCCTCACCTTTTGCTTACTGTGTATTTCTGACCTGACGATTCTCCACCTGCCTCCATCCTCTCTGGCTCTTTGTTTGCTGCGCATTTCTCCAGGCGACTGGCCTACAGGATGAAAATGGGCACACTTCCGAATCCAAAATCCCCTAAAAAGCCCGTCTGTAAGTTTCTGCTTCCCAGGATTCCACTGCATCTTCAGCATTATTTCATAATCACAGTTTACTACCTGCAGCATCTCTCAGTATCGTCACTGTCGTTATAGGGCAATGATATCTCCGCTGGATAAATGCAGCAATGTTTTCATTGACATTTATTGATCTTTTGTGCTGGTAATTGGCATTTTCAGAGGCATTAGTATTCAATGTCTGTCCTCTCCATGCAGCTATGTAGGCATGTTTTTAAAAGGGATGAGAGAGAGAGAGAGATGGAGGGGCACAGAGACGGAGGGAGGGATCACAGTTATGAATTAATCTCTTTCATGTTTGGTCCATCTGGCCAGTGAGCAGCTTTAGTACATCCAGGAAGCGTTACAAGCTGCGCCCACTGAGAAACAAAGCCTCAACAATACAACACACGTCTCACTTTCTCACTTGATACTGTAGACGCGGCGTGTAAACGGCCAGGTGAGTGGGTAATGTGAGTGGTGGCTCTTCGTGGTGCGTAAGCTGCAGGCGATCCGATTAGGCCTGAGCCACGGGGAGACAACAAGAGCTTAGCAGTGTGGCAGCTAGCCCTGTCACAGTGCGCCACGCAGCAGCAAGCCTGCGGGGACTCTTCTGTCTCGGCCTCTCTCCGCGCTCCTCCAACCCTCTGATTAATTCCCCTAAATCCCAGCAGGGGCCCTCTTTGTCTGTGACGTCATTGACGACGGCGATAAATCTCCACAAATGTTAAATCCTCATTTCATGAATTTCCAAATATCATTCTTTTTTATCTGCCATCTTACACACCGAAATGACCCTTAGCTTTACCGACTCTAATGTTTGACGCTCTCCTCCGTTTCTCCTTGTTGCAAACTATATCAGATGACCAAGGATGTGATAAAGGTGGGTACGTGTGCAGAGACAAACGTGATATACAGAGAACACAGTCACATCCTCACACACAGCACACAATGGAACATGATCATAGAGGCCTCAGTGTGTGTGTGTGTGTGTGTGTGTGTGTGTGTGGAAGGGGGGGGGGGGGGGGGGGATTTCGGCTGCTTCCAGCTTAATTCCTCCCCTCCTGCTGTTAGTGCACCAGACTAGAATAGAGATTCTTTGCCTAGCTTGTGTGTGTGTTTGTACCAGGTGATGTGCAGGCAGAACAGCATCCCTGGAGACTTCAGCCCAACCAAGCAGAGCTCGTTGAAGACAACAATAGCTCCTCTTTTCTTTTGCGGCATCCTCAGGCTCCATTATCTTTTGTTCTGTGTCCCCTCCTTATCTTTTAGTCTGCTGCCGCTTCAGCTGCTGTTTTCAATGTTGTTTTTTTCTATTTCTATTCTAAAAAATTCTTTATTTTTGGAATTGCGGATTTCAAAGAGTTTGTGAGACAGTTTGTACCTCAGCTGTGAATCTTTAGGGAGGCGTGCGTGTGTGTGTTTGTGTGTGTGTGTGTGTGTGTGTGTGTGTGTGTGTGTGTGTGGGTCCCAGAGACTCTGCTCACAGCTGGCTCCTTTCCAGATGAAGGAGAGCCATCCTCTCCTCTCTTCTCCTCTCCTCTCATAATGTCAAATCTCTGTATCAAGCCTTCGTTAGTGGCTGTTACCTCCAACAGCGTTCCTTCGATATATCTCTTGGCTGCCCGTCCGCTCTCGCCTCCTGCTGTCTGCCTGCCTGCCTGCTGCCTGTCTGCCCCGCCTGCCCTCTCCAACGCCCAAAGGCCCGCCCCGCTCTATAACTCTTCCACCTCCCCTTACTCCTTAACTCTTCCAGGTCTCTTACCCTGTGCTTACCCCCTCTTTTCCCTGCTTGCCTCCCTACAGAGGACTGTGACTGTGAGGGCTATTTCAATGGACAGTACATAGGTGAGAGCGTGTACATCTTTCTCCACCTCCTTCTCCCTATCTGCACTTTGCCTGCTGCAGCCTGGCTGTGTGCTGGTTCCCTGGATGCTTCTGGACTTGGGGGTCAAAAGGACTGCTTGTGTAGGGTTGACTTGTCTGGGGCCGGGGGTTGAGGGATAAAAGGAGGGGGCGAAGGTTTCCTTGGGCGATGGGTCCAGAGACAGATGCCAGAGGAGGAAGATGGATGAGGAGAGACGTATGCAGAAGTAGAACAAAACATTACAAGTGTTTGTTTCCAACGTGAAAGGAAATATTGTCGAAGAATATGTGTAGGAAGTATCGACTCACACTTCTCAAGGTGCCAGTAACAGATCTCCCTCTTCGGGGACTCCACTGCATACAGTAATAAGAGGTAACGGTGTCAGATACCACAGAATAAAAGCAAAACAAACGTAGAATGCCTCGCATTAACAGCAAAGCAAAGTACAGAATCTTTGCTGGTTTTTTTCGAATTATTTCTCAGTTTCCTGAAAAGAACTGGTGCTACTTATAGGGTAAAGAAAGACAGTGTTCAATTGGTCCACTTCATTTGTACACTTACCACAATAAACTCCAGATAATTGCGAGCACATGGAGTGTTTTAGTAAGTGCACAGCATGAATATAAATACATGAAAATTCACTTATGTTGAAGTAGAGCTGTTCTTTCAAGATAATTCCTAATTTAGTACCAAATAATAGTTATTCCAGGAAACTTTATTGTAAATTATTAGGAAAATCCGGGAAATGAGGATACTTATCGCATCGTATCCCGTTTTGTTTTGCCATAACATGCTTTAAATTCAAATCGGAGGGGAGGGAATATATTAGTCCCCTTTATTCTCAACTCCTTCCACTGGCCTCCCCTCCCTCACCCTTCTTCAGCCCAACCTGACCCCCATTTACTCCCCCCACATCCCGTGAGCTGCTGGAATGATGATGAGCACAAGGAGCGATCGAAACACAGCTGAGAGCTTATCAGCACCTTCTCCCTGTAACACGAAATACCTTATTAAAACAGTATTTGTGCTTTCTATCATGCACTCTGCTTGGAGCTGTAAAACCCTCCCCTCCATCCCCTCGCCCGCCCCCCCCTTCCACCTTGCAGTGTTTGGATCCTCGTAAACCTCCCTCCCTTCTGCCCTGCATCTAACTAACTGCTGCTGTGCTGTGGCCAGTGCACTGCTTCCCCCTTCCAACCTCCCCACCCCCAAAACCCCCCCCCTCCCCCCCTTCATGAGGGCCCTGCTGCGTTGGACGCATTGCACACTCAACCAGGCACGTTTGCTGCTCGTTCACCCTGTGTGGAGGTGTGAGGCTGGGTTGTGTGATGCTCTAACGCCAGTTATAGTCTCTCCTAAGTGTAAAGCAGTGGCGCCCTCCTGTGGCCAGGTGTTTTCCTGGGAATTTTATTCAGGTACAGTGCCCAGCTCATTCCCTCGGGTACACACCACTGACGGGGGATACAGAGACAGTCCTGGCCATGGGAGACCCTGATTTGCTGTCACTCTCTGCTGATGTGGTGTTTCTCAGGGCCAGGCTGTCCTGTCTGTCCTGCCTCAGCACTGTAGCCTCTTTCAGAGCAGCATGCCTTGTTTGGACCATATTGTTGGAAATATTCTATTCTATTTTGAAATCAGCTTTAATCACTTTAAAAAAATGAACTTAAGGAATGATTTGCTTAAAACAGTCTGCTTCACCTGATGTCTTTATTATCAGCTGCATGTATTCCTATTTTTAGTTGAAGCATGACGTCTAATTGGCTCAAAGTTCAGCTAATATCTCACACCATCAAATATTTCCACGTCAGATAAGAGAGAGCTATTTTAATCACTGTGCACTATTTACAAAGGTTTTTAATGCATGATTATCAATGGTTGGTCTTGACTCTAAAACATTCCTTTGCATTTGCTCACTGTAGCGATCTAATAACAAAACGATTGGACGTGAAATAGTGTCCTCATGTTATTTAATATTGAGATCATCATTTTATAGCTCATGTCATCTCACGAACACCTTTTTCTTTCTGCTCCTCCTTTCTTTCCCATCTCTGGCCTCGCTGTAGCTGGTCTACGGAGGAGTTTCCGGCTGAGTCGCAAAGACAGACAAGGATCCTCCGGAGAGGGTTCTGATCCTGGGGACAACGATTACATGACTTATGAAGAGGTGACCCGCTACCAGCAGAAGCCCAATGAAAGGCCCCGTCTGGTGGTTCTGATCGGTGAGACCGAGCCACTGAATGGCAGAAATGTTCTCTGTGATGAAAGTGACACCTTGTGGATCAAAGCATGTGTTACAATCCAACTTGCAGCTTTTTCAACACGATGATGCATGTGAAGTTGATTCTTTTCCTCTCCTTTTAAACACACAATCCTGCGAAGGATCTCTTGGAGCACGAATCAATGAACTCAAACAGCGGGTGATTGCTGAAAACCCACATCGTTTCGCAGTGGCTGTACCACGTGAGTCATAAGTCGTACACGCTGTACCTAACAATGAACCAACATTACACTGTACATACAAGTAAAGTCCTCCTTTGTGCTTCCACAGATACTACCAGGCCCAAGAAGCCTCATGAGAAGGAGGGTGTGGAGTACCACTTTGTTACCAAACAGCAATTTGATGCAGATGCTTTAAACAACAAGTATGTTCACACTGACACTGTGTTGCTTTTGTGTAAACATATTTAATTTGTACCCTGCTGATGTGAATGTTTTGTTGTTTCTCCGCAGGTTCATAGAACACGGGGAATACAAGGAAAACCAGTATGGCACGAGTATAGAGGCAATCCGCTCTGTACAGGCCAAGAATAAGATGTGTGTTGTGGATGTGCAGCCTGAGGTAGGCGTCATGTTCCAACCGCTGAGCACATCTCACTTTATGACGATAATCAAAATGTATCACACAATCATATCATGTTACGTGCCACAGATCCTGCAGCAGTTTGCTGAGTGTAGATGAGGGCAGGCAGTCACATCAGATCTGCTCTCTATGTGGAGTGTCTGATGTTTCACTGTTGAGCCTCTCCGATCCTGTCTGATTTGTGACCTCTGTTTGCTCTATTGTATGCAAATCCACCATCACTCCAGGCCCTGAGGAGGCTGCGGACAGCAGAGTTCAAGCCCTATGTAATATTTGTCAAACCTCGTGTTCCTGAGAGCAGACGTCGCCGCAGTGCTGCAACTTCACCAGGAGGGGGAGAGCATGGCCGCGTTACAGTGAGTCCTACATTTTCTGTCGCAATTCAATAGCTTAGATGGTGTACATATATCTTTTGTTCTTAATATTCCGTTATCCGGTGTGCACCAGTAAATATGATATACTGTTTAATGGAGCACATGATTCAGAATCAGCGTAATTGGTCAAGTATGTACATATACAAGGAATTTGACTCTGTTGCTCACAATCTACATACACAAAACAATTTACAGGACGATAGAAATTGGTATACGGCTGAAAACAAGGTCAACAACAAAGCTAAACAAAGATTGGTAAAAATAAGATTGGCTTTAAATGGTTTAGCACCTTCATACCGCTCTGACTGATTATCTGAATATGTTCCCATTGGCTCTCTTTGGTTGTCGAGCGCTTATGTACCATAAATTATTTATTTTTTTTAAAGTTTGATGGCACATTTTTACCTTTTAAAAAAAAAAAAAAAAAATGTTGTCGTTTAATATTTAGGTGGGTTTCTCCTATTTATTTATTTATTTATTTGCATAATTATAAATAGTTTTGAATCCTGCTAGCGTAACGTTAGCTTTCTGGCCTGTAGCTGAGTCAAAGGAGTCTATTATCTGAGTGGACCAGAGGCATTGCAAGTTGCCAAGTTGTATCTAAGGTCCGTCCTATTACCTGGAGCAGTGAATACATTTTCCATTGCATAAGAACTTTATGGGATGATGATGATGATTGATCCAGGTAGTTACCAGGGAAACAGAGTGAATGGCTGGTGAATCAACTTTAGATTTTGTTGCCTTTTTGTTGTCTTGCTCTCTGTGTAAATCATTTTGCTTTCTGCAACAGGACGAAGACCTCCAAGAGATGCGTCAGTCTGCGACTCAGATTGATCAACAGTATGGACACCTGGTGGACCGGATCCTGATCAAGGAGGACTCAGTCAGTGCCTGTGCAGAACTTCGAGGTATCTTGGAAAGGCTGGAGCGAGAATCCTTCTGGGTACCTCTCTGCTGGGTGCGGAACTAAACTCCCCCCCCCGCATCTTCCAGAAGACCTTCACCGCCAACCCACCAAATCCTGCACCGGTCAAGACCCCCCCCCCCCCTCCCCCCCCCCTCCATCGTAAGACGGCCATGAACTAAGGCATCAATGGGAGAGGATGGTGTCAGAGGAATACCTCATTGTCTGGAGCCCAGAAATCAGTCTTACTGATGCTTCAAGTCATATTTATTCAGGTTTGGTTTGATTGATTTATTGACTTAAAAAACAAGGGATAGATGAAAGTTTGTAGTTGAAGTGTTTTATTTCTCACACCATCACTCTTTCAAGCTGCCTCGTTAATGATTGTGGAAGGTTTGTGATCCCACTCAGAGGCTCAGTCAGCTTTATTGCGACTCTTGTTGGAGTACCTTTTTAGTTTTTTAGGTTTACAGTTTTATTCAACTCAAATCCAATATCAGAATGCTTCCTGTTAATTCGTACTGCTCATGCATCCAGTTCAATTTTAGAACGAATCATACATTCAGCTGAACAGGAGAAATTGATATATAAAGTTAAGTGAATGCCATTTGAAACTGTTTTTGCAAAATCTAATTTCCACATATTGACAGAAACTAAACGATATCCAAATGGAATGTGAGAATTTTATTTTCTACAAAACTGTTTTTAGGAAACGCATGAAAACTGATCATTTAATCTCAGATGTAAATATTGTAAATGTTAACTCCTCATGTGCCAACGAAAGATCTCGTAGCACTTCGATGCAACCTGTTTACCTTCGATCCTTGGGAACCCACATCTGTTTGTATGTAGAATAATGCCGTGCACAAAGTATGTGTGGATGGATGTTGGTGTATGTCCAAATACAACAACCTGAGATGCTCCTTTATGTACAGGAATGGGTTTCGTACGGTTTCCTTGCACATATCTGTATTTTTGACTACAGAAAACTAGATGTTTTCTTTGATAATCAGGGTTTTGCTTTGTCAGAAATGATGTGGAGGTGGGAGACGTAATATCCACAGATTTCAAATTAGAATTGAAAGAAAATTAGAGAAAATAAGTCGTCAACTATCCACTACAATTTTGTGATTGAGTAAAATTTGTATTTATTTATCAAGCAAAAAACATTCCCTTGCTTTTCAATTGCAAAGATGTCTTATCAAGATAGACTTAAAAGATTTAAGTTCAAATTTTGAAGTTTGGATAAATTATCACTTCTACACTAACATTTTGTTGTGTGTGGTTAAAATGAAGCGGCTTCCAAATCCCTTTTAAACATGCATTTTAAATATGGATCTCATGTTCTGTATGAACCCAGAATGTTGTTTGTAATGTGACCTGTACAAAGTGCCATAATAAAAGCTAGTTGAGTCAAATGTTTGATCTGAAGTTTTTGCTTTACAATGTTTGCCCCTCCCCCCCTCCTATGCAAGCCTGCACTGGCCTCTAACATTTTATTGTTGAATGTTTAATGTTTGTGTGCAAACATGATCTGATTTAATGAAAGGAGATGATGCTTTCCTATGATCTACATTTTTGTGAATAGATGCTTTAACAATTTTGAGATATTTAATTGACCAAACAATTAAATTAATTAAGATGATGAAGATAAAATGATTGTCAGAGTAATTATTATATATTACAATACATTAGTCATTTAGCAGACGCTTTTATCCAAAGCGACTTACAAGAAGTGTATTCAACATCGGTATTCAAGAGAACTACTAGTCACCAGAAGTCATAAGTGCATATCCTTTGCTAAACAAGTATCTAAGAGCATAAACCAGGGCAAACGTACAGTGCAGAAACAAACATACAATAAGTGCAACGAGCAAACCCGCAATACAATAAGTGCAACAAACTAATACGATTGCAATAAACTAATACGAATAAAATAAGTGCTAAGTGGAAGGCTCAGGGTAGTACTTCTTGAAGAGGTGAGTTTTTTTTTAATAATAGTTGCAGCCCTGATTTATAAGATGTTTTGCATACATCTTTAAATAACTATAGCTCACAAAAAGTGCAATAATTATTTATTAAATATAGCAGTATTATGAGGAACCATAAAATGAAAAGTACCTTTTTACACATAAGTGCAATACTCTTCACCACCATAATTCAAGTAGTTTTTATGACGAATACTAGTCTATGTATCAAAAGACCTGTCAAGGAATTTGAGAGGCATCACAGCAGATTTGAATCCTTTGTTTTGAAATGCACATTACTGCCTGGATCACACATTTTCTTTGAGATACATCTTAATATAGTCGTTATTATAAAAAGATAATAGACATGACAACACACTCCCTGTATATAGATGTGATTAAAATAATTCTAAAAACATGTTGCCTTTTTCAGACTTTCCTGTAATAAATACCTATTTGGACTGCAGTAATTCTTCATTACTGCCTGCATTCAGTTTCTGTAATTGAAAAAAGATAGGAAGCCCATTATTCTTCCTTTGGAGCGCAGGTTTTCGTTAAGTTTTGTGAGGGTTTATCATTAGCTCTCTTTCTCTCTTTCAAATGCAATTATCTCCTAAGACTGCTGCTGACAGAGCCAATTAAACTTGGTAAGAATCATTCTAATTAGTGAAGCTGCTCCGCTGAGAAAATGGAACTATGTTAGTATGAAAGTGTGCGGAGGCTGCACAATCATCCACTGACAATCATCATGACCTGAATGTGTACATGCACACAATGACAATGCTGGTATTTAGCAGGTATGTTTGAAGTGGCAATCTTGGAAATGCTAATTTAAATAAAGGTCTGCTTTTTTCAACATGCTATACTATGACTGTTTTTGACTTTTTACGACATGCTATACTATGACTGTTTTAGACATGCTGTACTATGACTGTTTTTGACTTTTTACAACATGCTATACTATGACTGTTTTTGACATTTTACGACATGCTATACTATGACTGTTTTTGACTTTTTACAACAGGCTATACTATGACTGTTTTTGACATGCTGTATTATGACTGTTTTTGACTTTTTACGACATGCTATACTATGACAGTTTTTGACATGCTATACTATGACTGTTTTTGACATTTTACGACATGCTATACTATGACTGTTTTTGACTTTTTACAACAGGCTATACTATGACTGTTTTTGACATGCTGTATTATGACTGTTTTTGACTTTTTACGACATGCTATACTATGACTGTTTTTGACTGCTATACTATGACTGTTTTTGACATGCTGTACTATGACTGTTTTTGACATTTTACGACATGCTATACTATGACTGTTTTTGACATGCTGTACTATGACTGTTTTTGACTTTTTACAACATGCTATACTATGACTGTTTTTGACATTTTACGACATGCTAAACTATGACTGTTTTTGACATTTTACGACATGCTATACTATGACTGTTTTTGACATGCTGTACTATGACTGTTTTTGACTTTTTACAACATGCTATACTATGACTGTTTTTGACATTTTACGACATACTATACTATGACTGTTTTTGACATGCTGTACTATGACTGTTTTTGACTTTTTTCGACATGCTATACTATGACTGTTTTTGACATTTTACGACATGCTATACTATGACTGTTTTTGACATTTTACGACATGCTATACTATGACTGTTTTTGACTGCTGTACTATGACTGTTTTTGACATGCTGTACTATGACTGTTTTTGACATTTTACGACATGCTATACTATGACTGTTTTTGACATGCTGTACTATGACTGTTTTTGACTTTTTACAACATGCTATACTATGACTGTTTTTGACATTTTACGACATGCTATACTATGACTGTTTTTGACATGCTGTACTATGACTGTTTTTGACTTTTTACAACATGCTATACTATGACTGTTTTTGACATTTTACGACATACTATACTATGACTGTTTTTGACATGCTGTACTATGACTGTTTTTGACTTTTTTCGACATGCTATACTATGACTGTTTTTGACATTTTACGACATGCTATACTATGACTGTTTTTGACATTTTACGACATGCTATACTATGACTGTTTTTGACTGCTGTACTATGACTGTTTTTGACATGCTGTACTATGACTGTTTTTGACATGCTGTACTATGACTGTTTTTGACTTTTTACGACATGCTATACTATGACTGTTTTTGACATTTTACGACATGCTATACTATGACTGTTTTTGACATGCTGTACTATGACTGTTTTTGACTTTTTACGACATGCTATACTATGACTGTTTTTGACATTTTACGACATGCTATACTATGACTGTTTATGACATGCTATACTATGACTGTTTTTGACTGCTGTACTATGACTGTTTTTGACATGCTGTACTATGACTGTTTTTGACATGCTGTACTATGACTGTTTTTGACTTTTTACGACATGCTATACTATGACTGTTTTTGACATGCTGTACTATGACTGTTTTTGACTTTTTACGACATGCTATACTATGACTGTTTTTGACATTTTACGACATGCTATACTATGACTGTTTTTGACATTTTACGACATGCTATACTATGACTGTTTTTGACATGCTGTACTATGACTGTTTTTGACTTTTTACAACATGCTATACTATGACTGTTTTTGACATTTTACGACATGCTATACTATGACTGTTTTTGACATTTTACGACATGCTATACTATGACTGTTTTTGACTGCTGTACTATGACTGTTTTTGACATGCTGTACTATGACTGTTTTTGACATGCTGTACTATGACTGTTTTTGACTTTTTACGACATGCTATACTATGACTGTTTTTGACATGCTGTACTATGACTGTTTTTGACTTTTTACGACATGCTATACTATGACTGTTTTTGACATTTTACGACATGCTATACTATGACTGTTTTTGACATGCTGTACTATGACTGTTTTTGACTTTTTACGACATGCTATACTATGACTGTTTTTGACATTTTACGACATGCTATACTATGACTGTTTTTGACATTTTACGACATGCTATACTATGACTGTTTATGACATGCTATACTATGACTGTTTTTGACTGCTGTACTATGACTGTTTTTGACATGCTGTACTATGACTGTTTTTGACATGCTGTACTATGACTGTTTTTGACTTTTTACGACATGCTATACTATGACTGTTTTTGACATGCTGTACTATGACTGTTTTTGACTTTTTACGACATGCTATACTATGACTGTTTTTGACATTTTACGACATGCTATACTATGACTGTTTGTGACTTTTTACGACATGCTATACTATGACTGTTTTTGACATGCTGTACTGACTGTTTTTGACTTTTTACAACAGGCTATACTATGACTGTTTTTGACATGCTGTATTATGACTGTTTTTGACTTTTTACGACATGCTATACTATGACCGTTTTTGACATTTTACGACATGCTATACTATGACTGTTTTTGACATGCTGTACTATGAATGTTTTTGACTTTTTACGACATGCTATACTATGACTGTTTTTGACTGCTATACTATGACTGTTTTTGACATGCTGTACTATGACTGTTTTTGACTTTTTACGACATGCTATACTATGACTGTTTTTGACATTTTACGACATACTATACTATGACTGTTTTTGACATGCTGTACTATGACTGTTTTTGACTTTTTACGACATGCTATACTATGACTGTTTTTGACTTTTTATGACATGCTATACTATGACTGTTTTTGACATTTTACGACATGCTATACTATGACTGTTTTTGACTTTTTACGACATGCTATAATATGACTGTTTTTGACATTTTACGACATGCTATACTATGACTGTTTTTGACATGCTGTACTATGACTGTTTTTGACTTTTTACGACATGCTATACTATGACTGTTTTTGACATGCTGTACTATGAATGTTTTTGACTTTTTACGACATGCTATACTATGACTGTTTTTGACTGCTATACTATGACTGTTTTTGACATGCTGTACTATGACTGTTTTTGACTTTTTACGACATGCTATACTATGACTGTTTTTGACATTTTACGACATACTATACTATGACTGTTTTAGACATGCTGTACTATGACTGTTTTTGACTTTTTACGACATGCTATACTATGACTGTTTTTGACTTTTTATGACATGCTATACTATGACTGTTTTTGACATTTTACGACATGCTATACTATGACTGTTTTTGACTTTTTACGACATGCTATAATATGACTGTTTTTGACATTTTACGACATGCTATACTATGACTGTTTTTGACATGCTGTACTATGACTGTTTTTGACTTTTTACGACATGCTATACTATGACTGTTTTTGACATTTTACGACATGCTATACTATGACTGTTTTTGACTTTTTACGACATGCTATACTATGACTGTTTTAGACATGCTGTACTATGACTGTTTTTGACTTTTTATGACATGCTATACTATGACTGTTTTTGACATTTTACGACATGCTATACTATGACTGTTTTTGACATGCTGTACTATGACTGTTTTTGACTTTTTACGACATGCTATACTATGACTGTTTTTGACATTTTACGACATACTATACTATGACTGTTTTTGACATGCTGTACTATGACTGTTTTTGACTTTTTACGACATGCTATACTATGACTGTTTTTGACATTTTACGACATGCTATACTATGACTGTTTTAGACATGCTGTACTATGACTGTTTTTGACTTTTTACGACATGCTATACTATGACTGTTTTTGACATTTTACGACATGCTATACTATGACTGTTTTAGACATGCTGTACTATGACTGTTTTTGACTTTTTACGACATGCTATACTATGACTGTTTTTGACATTTTACGACATGCTATACTATGACTGTTTTTGACTTTTTACGACATGCTATACTATGACTGTTTTTGACATGCTGTACTGACTGTTTTTGACTTTTTACAACAGGCTATACTATGACTGTTTTTGACATGCTGTATTATGACTGTTTTTGACTTTTTACGACATGCTATACTATGACCGTTTTTGACATTTTACGACATGCTATACTATGACTGTTTTTGACATGCTGTACTATGAATGTTTTTGACTTTTTACGACATGCTATACTATGACTGTTTTTGACTGCTATACTATGACTGTTTTTGACATGCTGTACTATGACTGTTTTTGACTTTTTACGACATGCTATACTATGACTGTTTTTGACTTTTTACGACATGCTATACTATGACTGTTTTTGACATTTTACGACATGCTATACTATGACTGTTTTTGACATGCTGTACTATGACTGTTTTTGACTTTTTACGACATGCTATACTATGACTGTTTTTGACTTTTTATGACATGCTATACTATGACTGTTTTTGACATTTTACGACATGCTATACTATGACTGATTTTGACATTTTACGACATGCTATACTATGACTGTTTTTGACATGCTGTACTATGACTGTTTTTGACTTTTTACGACATGCTATACTATGACTGTTTTTGACATTTTACGACATACTATACTATGACTGTTTTTGACATGCTGTACTATGACTGTTTTTGACTTTTTACGACATGCTATACTATGACTGTTTTTGACATTTTACGACATGCTATACTATGACTGTTTTAGACATGCTGTACTATGACTGTTTTTGACTTTTTACGACATGCTATACTATGACTGTTTTTGACATTTTACGACATGCTATACTATGACTGTTTTTGACTTTTTACGACATGCTATACTATGACTGTTTTTGACATTTTACGACATGCTATACTATGACTGTTTTAGACATGCTGTACTATGACTGTTTTTGACTTTTTACGACATGCTATACTATGACTGTTTTTGACATTTTACGACATGCTATACTATGACTGTTTTTGACTTTTTACGACATGCTATACTATGACTGTTTTTGACATGCTGTACTGACTGTTTTTGACTTTTTACAACAGGCTATACTATGACTGTTTTTGACATGCTGTACTATGACTGTTTTTGACTTTTTACGACATGCTATACTATGACCGTTTTTGACATTTTACGACATGCTATACTATGACAGTTTTTGACATGCTGTACTATGAATGTTTTTGACTTTTTACGACATGCTATACTATGACTGTTTTTGACTGCTGTACTATGACTGTTTTTGACATGCTATACTATGACTGTTTTTGACATGCTGTACTATGACTGTTTTTGACTTTTTACGACATGCTATACTATGACTGTTTTTTTCCTTTTTACGACATGCTATACTATGACTGTTTTTGACATGCTGTACTATGACTGTTTTTGACTTTTTACGACATGCTATACTATGACTGTTTTTGACATTTTACGACATACTATACTATGACTGTTTTTGACATGCTGTACTATGACTGTTTTTGACTTTTTACGACATGCTATACTATGACTGTTTTTGACATTTTACGACATGCTATACTATGACTGTTTTAGACATGCTGTACTATGACTGTTTTTGACTTTTTACGACATGCTATACTATGACTGTTTTTGACTTTTTACGACATGCTATACTATGACTGTTTTTGACATTTTACGACATGCTATACTATGACTGTTTTAGACATGCTGTACTATGACTGTTTTTGACTTTTTACGACATGCTATACTATGACTGTTTTTGACATTTTACGACATGCTATACTATGACTGTTTTTGACTTTTTACGACATGCTATACTATGACTGTTTTTGACATGCTGTACTGACTGTTTTTGACTTTTTACAACAGGCTATACTATGACTGTTTTTGACATGCTATACTATGACTGTTTTTGACATGCTGTACTGACTGTTTTTGACTTTTTACAACAGGCTATACTATGACTGTTTTTGACTTTTTACGACATGCTATACTATGACCGTTTTTGACATTTTACGACATGCTATACTATGACTGTTTTTGACATGCTGTACTATGAATGTTTTTGACTTTTTACGACATGCTATACTATGACTGTTTTTGACTGCTGTACTATGACTGTTTTTGACATGCTATACTATGACTGTTTTTGACATGCTGTACTATGACTGTTTTTGACTTTTTACGACATGCTATACTATGACTTTTTTTGACATTTTACGACATACTATACTATGACTGTTTTTGACATGCTGTACTATGACTGTTTTTGACATTTTACGACATGCTATACTATGACTGTTTTTGACATTTTACGACATGCTATACTATGACTGTTTTCGACATTTTACGACATGCTATACTATGACTGTTTTTGACATTTTACGACATGCTATACTATGACTGTTTTTGACATTTTACGACATGCTATACTATGACTGTTTTTGACATTTTACGACATGCTATACTATGACTGTTTATGACATGCTATACTATGACTGTTTTTGACTGCTGTACTATGACTGTTTTTGACATGCTGTACTATGACTGTTTTTGACATGCTGTACTATGACTGTTTTTGACTTTTTACGACATGCTATACTATGACTGTTTTTGACATGCTGTACTATGACTGTTTTTGACTTTTTACGACATGCTATACTATGACTGTTTTTGACATGCTGTACTATGACTGTTTTTGACTTTTTACGACATGCTATACTATGACTGTTTTTGACATTTTACGACATGCTATACTATGACTGTTTTTGACATGCTGTACTGACTGTTTTTGACTTTTTACAACAGGCTATACTATGACTGTTTTTGACACGCTATACTATGACTGTTTTTGACATGCTGTACTGACTGTTTTTGACTTTTTACAACAGGCTATACTATGACTGTTTTTGACTTTTTACGACATGCTATACTATGACCGTTTTTGACATTTTACGACATGCTATACTATGACTGTTTTTGACATGCTGTACTATGAATGTTTTTGACTTTTTACGACATGCTATACTATGACTGTTTTTGACTGCTGTACTATGACTGTTTTTGACATGCTATACTATGACTGTTTTTGACATGCTGTACTATGACTGTTTTTGACTTTTTACGACATGCTATACTATGACTGTTTTTGACATTTTACGACATACTATACTATGACTGTTTTTGACATGCTGTACTATGACTGTTTTTGACATTTTGCGACATGCTATACTATGACTGTTTTTGACATTTTACGACATGCTATACTATGACTGTTTTTGACATTTTACGACATGCTATACTATGACTGTTTTTGACATTTTACGACATGCTATACTATGACTGTTTTTGACATTTTACGACATGCTATACTATGACTGTTTTTGACATTTTACGACATGCTATACTATGACTGTTTATGACATGCTATACTATGACTGTTTTTGACTGCTGTACTATGACTGTTTTTGACATGCTGTACTATGACTGTTTTTGACATGCTGTACTATGACTGTTTTTGACTTTTTACGACATGCTATACTATGACTGTTTTTGACATGCTGTACTATGACTGTTTTTGACTTTTTACGACATGCTATACTATGACTGTTTTTGACATGCTGTACTATGACTGTTTTTGACTTTTTACGACATGCTATACTATGACTGTTTTTGACATTTTACGACATGCTATACTATGACTGTTTTTGACTACTGTACTATGACTGTTTTTGACATGCTATACTATGACATTTTTTGACATGCTGTACTATGACTGTTTTTGACTTTTTACGACATGCCATACTATGACTGTTTTTGACATTTTACGACATGCTATACTATGACTGTTTTAGACATGCTACACTATGACTGTTTTTGACATTTTACGACATGCTATACTATGACTGTTTTTGACATGCTGTACTATGACTGTTTTTGACTTTTTACGACATGCTATACTATGACTGTTTTAGACATGCTGTACTATGACTGTTTTTGACTTTTTACGACATGCTATACTATGACTGTTTTTGACATTTTACGACATGCTATACTATGACTGTTTTAGACATGCTGTACTATGACTGTTTTTGACTTTTTATGACATGCTATACTATGACTGTTTTTGACATTTTACGACATGCTATACTATGACTGTTTTTGACATGCTGTACTATGACTGTTTTTGACTTTTTACGACATGCTATACTATGACTGTTTTTGACATTTTACGACATACTATACTATGACTGTTTTTGACTACTGTACTATGACTGTTTTTGACATGCTATACTATGACTGTTTTTGACATGCTGTACTATGACTGTTTTTGACTTTTTACGACATGCCATACTATGACTGTTTTTGACATTTTACGACATGCTATACTATGACTGTTTTAGACATGCTACACTATGACTGTTTTTGACATTTTACGACATGCTATACTATGACTGTTTTTGACATGCTGTACTATGACTGTTTTTGACTTTTTACGACATGCTATACTATGACTGTTTTAGACATGCTGTACTATGACTGTTTTTGACTTTTTACGACATGCTATACTATGACTGTTTTTGACATTTTACGACATGCTATACTATGACTGTTTTAGACATGCTGTACTATGACTGTTTTTGACTTTTTATGACATGCTATACTATGACTGTTTTTGACATTTTACGACATGCTATACTATGACTGTTTTTGACATGCTGTACTATGACTGTTTTTGACTTTTTACGACATGCTATACTATGACTGTTTTTGACATTTTACGACATACTATACTATGACTGTTTTTGACATGATGTACTATGACTGTTTTTGACTTTTTACGACATGCTATACTATGACTGTTTTTGACATTTTACGACATGCTATACTATGACTGTTTTTGACATTTTACGACATGCTATACTATGACTGTTTTAGACATGCTGTACTATGACTGTTTTTGACTTTTTACGACATGCTATACTATGACTGTTTTTGACTTTTTACGACAGGCTATACTATGACTGTTTTTGACATTTTACAACATGCTATACTATGACTGTTTTAGACATGCTGTACTATGACTGTTTTTGACTTTTTACGACATGCTATACTATGACTGTTTTTGACATTTTACGACATGCTATACTATGACTGTTTTTGACTTTTTACGACATGCTATACTATGACTGTTTTTGACATGCTGTACTGACTGTTTTTGACTTTTTACAACAGGCTATACTATGACTGTTTTTGACATGCTGTATTATGACTGTTTTTGACTTTTTACGACATGCTATACTATGACCGTTTTTGACATTTTACGACATGCTATACTATGACTGTTTTTGACATGCTGTACTATGAATGTTTTTGACTTTTTACGACATGCTATACTATGACTGTTTTTGACTGCTATACTATGACTGTTTTTGACATGCTGTACTATGACTGTTTTTGACTTTTTACGACATGCTATACTATGACTGTTTTTGACTTTTTACGACATGCTATACTATGACTGTTTTTGACATTTTACGACATGCTATACTATGACTGTTTTAGACATGCTGTACTATGACTGTTTTTGACTTTTTACGACATGCTATACTATGACTGTTTTTGACTTTTTATGACATGCTATACTATGACTGTTTTTGACATTTTACGACATGCTATACTATGACTGTTTTTGACTTTTTACGACATGCTATACTATGACTGTTTTTGACATTTTACGACATGCTATATTATGACTGTTTTTGACATGCTGTACTATGACTGTTTTTGACTTTTTACGACATGCTATACTATGACTGTTTTTGACATTTTACGACATGCTATACTATGACTGTTTTAGACATGCTGTACTATGACTGTTTTTGACTTTTTACGACATGCTATACTATGACTGTTTTTGACATTTTACGACATGCTATACTATGACTGTTTTTGACTTTTTACGACATGCTATACTATGACTGTTTTTGACATGCTGTACTGACTGTTTTTGACTTTTTACAACAGGCTATACTATGACTGTTTTTGACACGCTATACTATGACTGTTTTTGACATGCTGTACTGACTGTTTTTGACTTTTTACAACAGGCTATACTATGACTGTTTTTGACTTTTTACGACATGCTATACTATGACCGTTTTTGACATTTTACGACATGCTATACTATGACTGTTTTTGACATGCTGTACTATGAATGTTTTTGACTTTTTACGACATGCTATACTATGACTGTTTTTGACTGCTGTACTATGACTGTTTTTGACATGCTATACTATGACTGTTTTTGACATGCTGTACTATGACTGTTTTTGACTTTTTACGACATGCTATACTATGACTGTTTTTGACATTTTACGACATACTATACTATGACTGTTTTTGACATGCTGTACTATGACTGTTTTTGACATTTTACGACATGCTATACTATGACTGTTTTTGACATTTTACGACATGCTATACTATGACTGTTTTTGACATTTTACGACATGCTATACTATGACTGTTTTTGACATTTTACGACATGCTATACTATGACTGTTTTTGACATTTTACGACATGCTATACTATGACTGTTTTTGACATTTTACGACATGCTATACTATGACTGTTTATGACATGCTATACTATGACTGTTTTTGACTGCTGTACTATGACTGTTTTTGACATGCTGTACTATGACTGTTTTTGACATGCTGTACTATGACTGTTTTTGACTTTTTACGACATGCTATACTATGACTGTTTTTGACATGCTGTACTATGACTGTTTTTGACTTTTTACGACATGCTATACTATGACTGTTTTTGACATGCTGTACTATGACTGTTTTTGACTTTTTACGACATGCTATACTATGACTGTTTTTGACATTTTACGACATGCTATACTATGACTGTTTTTGACTACTGTACTATGACTGTTTTTGACATGCTATACTATGACTGTTTTTGACATGCTGTACTATGACTGTTTTTGACTTTTTACGACATGCCATACTATGACTGTTTTTGACATTTTACGACATGCTATACTATGACTGTTTTAGACATGC
This sequence comes from Pholis gunnellus, assembly GCF_910591455.1. NCBI lineage: Eukaryota > Metazoa > Chordata > Actinopteri > Perciformes > Pholidae > Pholis > Pholis gunnellus. Next base: position 9,179,810 of record NC_136544.1, read on the forward strand.
TACACTATGACTGTTTTTGACATTTTACGACATGCTATACTATGACTGTTTTTGACATGCTGTACTATGACTGTTTTTGACTTTTTACGACATGCTATACTATGACTGTTTTAGACATGCTGTACTATGACTGTTTTTGACTTTTTACGACATGCTATACTATGACTGTTTTTGACATTTTACGACATGCTATACTATGACTGTTTTAGACATGCTGTACTATGACTGTTTTTGACTTTTTATGACATGCTATACTATGACTGTTTTTGACATTTTACGACATGCTATACTATGACTGTTTTTGACATGCTGTACTATGACTGTTTTTGACTTTTTACGACATGCTATACTATGACTGTTTTTGACATTTTACGACATACTATACTATGACTGTTTTTGACATGCTGTACTATGACTGTTTTTGACTTTTTACGACATGCTATACTATGACTGTTTTTGACATTTTACGACATGCTATACTATGACTGTTTTTGACATTTTACGACATGCTATACTATGACTGTTTTAGACATGCTGTACTATGACTGTTTTTGACTTTTTACGACATGCTATACTATGACTGTTTTTGACTTTTTACGACATGCTATACTATGACTGTTTTTGACATTTTACAACATGCTATACTATGACTGTTTTAGAGATGCTGTACTATGACTGTTTTTGACTTTTTACGACATGCTATACTATGACTGTTTTTGACATTTTACGACATGCTATACTATGACTGTTTTTGACTTTTTACGACATGCTATACTATGACTGTTTTTGACATGCTGTACTGACTGTTTTTGACTTTTTACAACAGGCTATACTATGACTGTTTTTGACATGCTGTATTATGACTGTTTTTGACTTTTTACGACATGCTATACTATGACCGTTTTTGACATTTTACGACATGCTATACTATGACTGTTTTTGACATGCTGTACTATGAATGTTTTTGACTTTTTACGACATGCTATACTATGACTGTTTTTGACTGCTATACTATGACTGTTTTTGACATGCTGTACTATGACTGTTTTTGACTTTTTACGACATGCTATACTATGACTGTTTTTGACTTTTTACGACATGCTATACTATGACTGTTTTTGACATTTTACGACATGCTATACTATGACTGTTTTAGACATGCTGTACTATGACTGTTTTTGACTTTTTACGACATGCTATACTATGACTGTTTTTGACTTTTTATGACATGCTATACTATGACTGTTTTTGACATTTTACGACATGCTATACTATGACTGTTTTTGACTTTTTACGACATGCTATACTATGACTGTTTTTGACATTTTACGACATGCTATATTATGACTGTTTTTGACATGCTGTACTATGACTGTTTTTGACTTTTTACGACATGCTATACTATGACTGTTTTTGACATTTTACGACATGCTATACTATGACTGTTTTAGACATGCTGTACTATGACTGTTTTTGACTTTTTACGACATGCTATACTATGACTGTTTTTGACATTTTACGACATGCTATACTATGACTGTTTTTGACTTTTTACGACATGCTATACTATGACTGTTTTTGACATGCTGTACTGACTGTTTTTGACTTTTTACAACAGGCTATACTATGACTGTTTTTGACATGCTGTACTATGACTGTTTTTGACTTTTTACGACATGCTATACTATGACCGTTTTTGACATTTTACGACATGCTATACTATGACTGTTTTTGACTGCTGTACTATGACTGTTTTTGACATGCTATACTATGACTGTTTTTGACATGCTGTACTATGACTGTTTTTGACTTTTTACGACATGCTATACTATGACTGTTTTTGACATTTTACGACATACTATACTATGACTGTTTTTGACATGCTATACTATGACTGTTTTTGACATGCTGTACTGACTGTTTTTGACTTTTTACAACAGGCTATACTATGACTGTTTTTGACATGCTGTACTATGACTGTTTTTGACTTTTTACGACATGTTATACTATGACTGTTTTTGACATGCTGTACTATGAATGTTTTTGACTTTTTACGACATGCTATACTATGACTGTTTTTGACTGCTGTACTATGACTGTTTTTGACATGCTATACTATGACTGTTTTTGACATGCTGTACTATGACTGTTTTTGACTTTTTTCGACATGCTATACTATGACTGTTTTTGACATTTTACGACATACTATACTATGACTGTTTTTGACATGCTGTACTATGACTGTTTTTGACATGCTATACTATGACTGTTTTTGACATTTTACGACATACTATACTATGACTGTTTTTGACATGCTGTACTATGACTGTTTTTGACTTTTTACGACATGCTATACTATGACTGTTTTTGACATTTTACGACATGCTATACTATGACTGTTTTTGACATTTTACGACATGCTATACTATGACTGTTTTAGACATGCTGTACTATGACTGTTTTTGACTTTTTACGACATGCTATACTATGACTGTTTTTGACATTTTACGACATGCTATACTATGACTGTTTTTGACTTTTTACGACATGCTATACTATGACTGTTTTTGACATTTTACGACATGCTATACTATGACTGTTTTTGACATTTTACGACATGCTATACTATGACTGTTTTTGACATTTTACGACATGCTATACTATGACTGTTTTAGACATGCTGTACTATGACTGTTTTTGACTTTTTACGACATGCTATACTATGACTGTTTTTGACATTTTACGACATGCTATACTATGACTGTTTTTGACTTTTTACGACATGCTATACTATGACTGTTTTTGACATTTTACGACATGCTATACTATGACTGTTTTAGACATGCTGTACTATGACTGTTTTTGACTTTTTACGACATGCTATACTATGACTGTTTTTGACATGCTGTACTATGAATGTTTTTGACTTTTTACGACATGCTATACTATGACTGTTTTTGACTGCTGTACTATGACTGTTTTTGACATGCTATACTATGACTGTTTTTGACATGCTGTACTATGACTGTTTTTGACTTTTTACGACATGCTATACTATGACTGTTTTTGACATTTTACGACATACTATACTATGACTGTTTTTGACATGCTGTACTATGACTGTTTTTGACTTTTTAAGACATGCTATACTCTGACCGTTTTTGACATTTTACGACACGCTATACTATGACTGTTTTTGACTTTTTACGACATGCTATACTATGACTGTTTTTGACATGCTGTACTGACTGTTTTTGACTTTTTACGACATGCTATACTATGACTGTTTTTGACTTTTTACGACATGATATACTATGACTGTTTTTGACATGCTGTACTATGACTGTTTTTGACTTTTTACGACATACGACTATGACTGTTTTTGACTTTTTACAACATGCTATACTATGACTGTTTTTGACATGCTGTACTGACTGTTTTTGACTTTTTACGACATGCTATACTATGACTGTTTTTGACTTTTTACGACATGATATACTGTGACTGTTTTTGACATGCTGTACTATGACTGTTTTTGACTTTTTACGACATACGACTATGACTGTTTTTGACTTTTTACAACATGCTATACTATGACTGTTTTTGACATGCTGTACCAAAACCGTCCACAGACGCACCAAACCGTCCACAGACGCACAACGCAAAGAGGCAACCCAACTACGAAAGGGAACAGGCCAAGCTAACAATTTGCCTGTTGCCACCCAACAACGAAGGAGCAGTTCACCACATCCCTCCTTTATCTACTGACTTACTTAATTCAGACCCACTGCAGCAGCAGTCTTCAGGTTACACACCTGCAATGTAACTGGGTCCAATACCCCGACACCCAACAGGCTGTGCAATGCTCTTATTACCGAGTCCAGAATTACCCAGAAACCTCAAGAACATGACCATCATCACAAAAACTGGAATACAAAACGTGCAGTTATCAGGAAACACCAGAATTAGTTTCCCCCAGTAAAGCCAGGATCAGCAAGCACTCCAAGCCTAAGAACAGAATCCAACTCAAACAACGCTCCAATAACTCCTCCGAAGAATTCCTCCACAGGAGCCATAATAGAGGAAACAATCTTCGACTGTCCGAACACAAAACCCAAACTGATCCATAGAGAATTTAACTAACATACTAACAGCCAGAACAGCCCATACACAGCTTACATCACTGCAGCCCTGTCCCGCTGACTGCCTATCCAGAAACTAAGTAAGCTCCCCCCTAGTCTTCAGGTGCTACTTGTGGTGGGTACTTACGCACTAAAACCCACAGGCCTGGTAAAGCAACCAGGAACTGGCCAGCCACCTGCAGCCTCGGACGTGCCCCCGAGACAGCTGCTCTAACTACTTTCACACCACACTACAGAGACCCCCCAACGAACTCCAAAGGGAATCCACTCTTCAGCCTAACAGGGACAGAACAACAGCAATTTACTCAGTGTATACAGGACCACCCAACTCTGTTCTACAAAAATCACCAGCATAACACAGCTCAGTGACACAAACACTCCTCAGGAACACTGATCACTACAGCTGCTAACAAAAACCAAACATAGGAAAACAGCCTACTCACCACACTCGTCCATGTCTCCCAAAAAAACAGATTGCACAAGTCACTCACGTAAACGAGGTGCACCTACCTACCAGGCTACACCTGCTACTGATTTTAAGTCAATGCAGACACCGGGTCAACCAGAAATGGACGAGCCCCCATATGTTACAACCTGGCTCAAAGGCTACAACATAACGGAGACAGGACGAGTAATAAAACTAATAAATAGACATTTATTTAACGAACAAATAAACAAATCAAACTAAACAAACAATCTATCAAATGAAGCGGCAGCCGTGTCAGCCTAGACAAGTTGGAGACGAGAGGAGAGCAGCCAAAGAGGAGGAGCTGGGGCCTTTATACCTGGCACTCCCACCAGGCTCAGGTGTGTGTTGGCAGCTGATTAGCAACAACCTGAAAGACAAACAGGACATAGACCCCTAGTGGAAGGGAGGGGTCGTCACACTATACTATGACTGTTTTTGACATGCTGTACTATGACTGTTTTTGACTTTTTTCGACATGCTATATTATGACTAATAGGTTGTAATAGGTTGTGTGTTTATTTTAACTTGATGATTAATGGCATTTTTTATAAGTTTCAGATAGGCTTTGGATTCTCTCTGTCTGCTCACAATGAGGCCTTTTAGAAGATCTAACATTTTAAACCTAATTAAGTGAGGGTAGAAGGCAATCAAATAGTGGTTGAAGACGTCAACATTTTTTAATAGAGAGCCTAAAGTGTGATAGTGTGTGAGGCATGGATAGTAGACGAATAATAAAAAAAAGATTAACAGGAACCTCTGAGGTAAGACTTTGAACTCATTTGGGCCTTGGAGGCAGCAATAATGATGATGATATATGGAGTTATAATTGAATCCGAATTCAATTACTGGTACATAGTGTTTGGCACAGCAGCCGCTCTGAGTGAGTCAGACTGGATGCAATTCAGCTTTAGGACACGGGAAAACGATATAGTGGAATTTATCAGCTCTCATCTGAAGACTTTTTATGATAGTTGAATGGGATGACCTTTAAGATTAAAGACTGGACTTCTCTCTCATTTTCCTATTTGAATTATGGGGTCAAGATGAAAATCACTTCGAAATGAAAGTGTTTGTCGACTTAAGTATGAGAGTTCAGAGTTCTTAAGAGTAAAGGAAATAACCTCCTTTAACATCTGACAAATGTTGACCTCTATACATTTTTTAAAGTACAAAAACACCCTATACTTACCATACCTGATTTATTTGTGTGGGTATTTGATTTCTTGGCTGCAAACAGTGATAATATGTCATTAATCAAGCCATTATCCATCTGCTTCCTTTGAGTAGGTTTTTTCTTTGTGGTCTGAAGCTAACGAAGGCCGGTGTTGCCAATGAGTTGATTAGTAGGCTTCAGAGTACATCATTTCAGGTACTCAAGGTCTTTTGCAAAACCCACAAGAGCTTCTGCCAGATGTCATTAAACATCATTATAGAGGAAACGTTTGCAATATAAATCAATTCATCCTTTTCTCTATATACAACAACCGATCATCAATCAGGGACACACTTTAGAGGAAGTTTAGTGGTTGTTACACGAAAGACATTTCTTTTTAATCACCACACTACTCCTGTAGGAGCTATAGAGGAGACAGCAGAGGATTGTGTGAGCTACTATAGCACCACTAGATGGCACAAGCAGAACATTAGGAAGCCCAGTGTGAGGCCGATATTTTTAGGAGATGATGTTTAAAGATGTTTTCACCCCAAAATAGTTTTGTTATGATAATGTTAACATTCTTATTCTAATTGCCTTCAGGCACTGAGAGCCATGTTACACTCCACTTTGTTTACTCACTTTTGCGCTGTGAGATATGAGATGAAATAAAAAGCTATACATTTCTCAGGAGTGATGCAGATAAAGACCACTTGTTATTGAATCAGAACTCAACATCTGGTCATGCTAACACACAGACACGGTCCGCTTCTCCACTATCAGCCAACCAAATCTAATCTTTTTGCCTCTTAGGTACTGTACAGCATCAAGGCTACACAGTAATCTCCCCAGATGACTTTTTTTTCATAATGTAACTTGCACCAAGTAGATTTTCTTAGTGATGGATGATCCGGAGAACAAATGACTGCAATAGGGAAGGCTCCTCTCTAAAGGTTTTCCTCGTGCCCTTGGTTTCATTGCTTTGGCCCGGATCTCCCCTCGCAGGCACTGTTATCCATCACAAAACATTTTACTGAAGAGCAAGCACACACACACTATAACACGCATCTGCTCATCCATCGTGACTGGGATTGTTTTGGGATTTGCAATTTTGTTTATTATTCAATCGTCTAATCAAAATGTTAATCAAAATTTAAATTTTCACACACGCTTTTTGTTAGCACTGGCAAGAATGACGAAGTTTTGTGTATCTTGTAGTTTCAAATAACTTCTGTCTACTACTTCTAATAATGTGCAAGTTCTGCAACTTTGCTGCGGCACAAGTAGATACAAGATGTGTTTGGTCTTTCTTCTTTTATTAAGGTTTTGATGGAAGGAATATCTTTTTCTCTTTATAGAGAGACTCTGATGAGTCTCTTCACGCGCCGTTCACAAAAAACCTTTCGCCAACTCTGTCGTTGGGTGGCAGCTCAACAAGTGAGAGAACGTATATTAAGTCTTTTTCACCCACTCAGGTGTTGCCCAACAGCATCGAGGACGACGTAGCTTTAACAACTCCTGACTCAGTATGTGAGGAAACACGTGCTGAACCCTTGCAAGGTGCAAGAGAACAGGAAGAACTACGGGAAATATCAGTTCAGGCATTCGTGGAGGCGCTGGTATTGCGGATATTTGAGAAAGCAAAAGTGAACCTGGTCACTACAAGCTATGAGGACATGATTATGCCTCTGTTTGAAAGAACGTGGATCAAAGTCCAGGACGTCGATTTTGATCCCAAAACGTTTCACAAACTTGACAAGGCCATTTTCCAGGACCTTTGTAAGAAGTGGGGCAGTGTAGACATGGTGCTGTTGTCCATGAGATTAGAGGAACCACGACTTGGGAACTACATTGCCTCCTCTGTCAAAGATCACCTGATGACATCACGCAAAAAGCGCAGCTCCATCAACAAGTTTTTCTCTTCTGTGGGCAAAGCTTTCTCCAACATCTGCAGGCATAGAAATCGTGTTGGTGTAATATCTGATAACTGATTCTATGTGTTGGATACAAGTTATATTTTATTGAATCAGATGTTGCACACTTGGTGTGTGTAATATCCGATAACTGATTCTGTGTTCTCTCAGATGTTTCACATCTGTGAGAGAAGGAAGGCTCAATCTCTTTCACCAGCTCAAAGCCATCTCTAACATCTGCAGGCATAGCAATAGTGTAGGTGTTGCACACTTGGTGTGTGCAATATCCGATAACTGATTCAGTGTGGCTTTGTGGCACAAAGGCAGTAAAACTGCCTGTTCTAAAGCACACTGACTGTAATCCTGCGGGCTTAATAATCAGGTTCATCCAGAACATGTTGACACGCTCTGTCTCTCTCTACTCCCTATCTCTCTGTGTCTCTCTATCATACAGTCATTCGGGTCTTATATATATTTTTCGAGAACCCCCCCCCCCCCACTTCAGAATAAAAGCCCCACAGAGTGAATTCTAACTGGAATAATTGTGATGAAGCCTGTCATTTAATAACCTCTGTGTTTGTGTCAAACATTATGAATATAATCAGTTCCACAGTTCTCCCCATCCTCGTTCGAATTTCATGCTGTTACTGTCACTTATCCAGTCAAGCTCACCATTGCTGTTGTGTATCGCCCACCAGGGCCTCTTGGTGAGTTCTTGGAGGAGCTTGACACATTAGTCTCGCACTTCCATGACGATGGCCCCGCACTCATCCTGCTTGGCGACGTCAACATCCAGACTGATAAGCTAGAACCTCTTCTTTCCTTCCTCTCCTCCTTTGACTTTTACCACTCCCCTTCTCCTCCTACCCACAAGGCCGGCAACCAGCTGGATCTTATCTTCACTAGACACTGTTCTACTGCCAACCTGTCCGTCACTCCCCTCCAGCTCTCTGACCACTACTACTACTACTGATTGCAGTTGTTGCTGCTAAGGGTGGCCCAACCAGTTATTAGGTTTAGGGGGCAATCACTTTTTCACACAGGGCCATGTAGGTTTGGATTTTTTTTCCCCTTAATAATAAAAACCTTCATTTAAAAACTCATTCATTCATTCATTTTGTGTTTACTTGTGTTATCTTTGTCTAATATTTAAATTTGTTTGATGATCTGAAACATTTAAGTGTGACAAACATGCAAACAAATAAGAACTCAGGAAGGGGGCAAACAACTTACCTCTGCCTGTTTCCTCTTCCCAGGGAGTTCGGGCAAATTACTTCCCCGGGGGCCCGAGCACCCATTTATAGTTCCGGGAAATACCAACTACAGGAAGCAGGTAGGGGGAAGTGAACATATGTGTTGCTGTATATATTTAGATAAGTTATGGGTTGATCATTTACGTTAGTTATAGGACTTATATATATATATATATATATATATAGTTGTTAATTAATATTTGTATGGTTGGTGTGGGTAAAATTAGGTAAATATTTATTATACATAGATAGCTAGCAATAGACTTACCTGTAGGTGGTATGGCTGGTCCAATTAGATGGACAAGGTTTACAAAAGGGCCCTCATTTTGTTTGTGTGGGGAACTGGTGGAGGCCACTAGACACTGGTGGGAACGTTGGCACAATGGTCGACTTGAAAATTAAAGTAAGCGTCTTCTGAAACCTTTCTGGACTCCTGATCTGTTCATTTGCCTCCATGGCCACTCGGGCATGTTTACACACTGTTTTTACATTATGACGTGACATTTTGGCAGTTTTTATGGAGCATTTGATATATTAATACATATTTTAATGATCAAATGCTTGTTGACAGACTTTTGTTTCTATGGTAAGCACAGGGGAGTAACATGCAAAGAGGCTTTTGGCTTCTTTAGCATTTAGCTTCAAGGCTGAATCTTTTGAACTTGACACACACCACCTCTTTGATCAGACAGCAACAAAGGAAGAGATAAACCCATCTCCCCTTTATTTGAGGGCCATGCTGTGCCAGATGTAGTTTTTCATCTCCCCAAAAGCAGAAATTACTCACCGAAAAGATCCTTTTTTTAAGACTAAAGAGACGTACAAAATAAAACGTTTCTTTTATGTTAATGACCCCATAAAGATTCTGGAGCAGCAAAACCTTTGAAAGTCTTCAATAAATATGTCAATAAAGTAAAAGGTTAAAAACACTAATGCTGAACCACTATTGCAAACTAAAGAAACCATACCTATATGTGTGCACTCTCCTGCTTTTAACACAATAACATATATTATAAGGGAATCCTGATAGATTTTGATGCATAAACTCTTTTAGTACTTGCTGGACATTAGTTATACACCCTCGCTCCTTTTTCTCTTCTTGCTTTAGCATGCAAAAAGAACGCATACAACACTTTAAACACAGAAGTATTTGATCTTATTGTTTCTACAATGCTCTTTTCAGTACTTGTGAAGCTTCTGTTGTGTGCGTTTCCAGTCTGCCAAGGCAACCAGTAAGTTTACATCAAGTTGCTGACGCACTGTGGCTGAGATGCAGGCAATTTCCTCTGCCTAAATATCTGCTAAATGAACTGAGGCTGAACTGAAGCTGAATTCCCAGCCTGCAGCATGCTCCCAGTTGAGTCTGGCGATGTGTAGAATATTAATATAAATAAACCAAAACCCAGGGATCATTTTCAACAATGGTTAACTCAAAAAATGCAACCGTTGCCCTGAAGTTAAACTTAACCAAAAGTTCATATGAGGACAATCCCTACATTCCTTTTGTTTCTACTTCTGAGGCAATCTTCAAGTTGAACCTCATCTCTTCCGTTTTCAAGCAGAGGTTCTCAATTCTTCTGTAAGGATCCCTTAGATCCCTAAGATCGAGAACATACCCCTCATGGAATAATAATTTGACATATAGCCTATTTTTTTTTACACCTCTATAAGAAAGAACAGGGCGTTCCCACTCACAACTCGTCAAATAATGCAGCTTGCATACATGAGTTAACTTACAAAACATACGTAACTTAAATTATGTATCAAACATATTTTGTCCCAAACCATGATCTGTTCCTAAACCTAACCAAGTCATTCTATTTGAATTCACAAGATTAATCATGTGCTGAAGTCTATCGGACTACCCTACACTCTCAAAAATGACACTTAAAGGGATACCCAGTGTGTTGTGGCAGAGTATGATTTGTGCATTTCTGAGCTAGAGGTGAATTAATGAAACAAATGTGTAGCCAAGGAGGAAGGATAGAAATAGCGCTCTCTGAGTTTCAGTGCCCACTGCTGCTGTTGGATGTCCTTAAAAGAAGCAAAGCTTAACACAACCTGACCAGCATGCTAAATCAGGTTTCAAGCTGATTTTTCCGCTGCTGTGGTGTGCCCCCCTACATTGTCCAGGCTGCTGTAATCATTTGAGGCTGAATGGGGCAATACTTCAGCCAATATTAAGTGCATGTAGCACGGATGTCAGAGGGAAATTGCACCTTGCCAAGCTACATTTGATCCAGCTTGGCTTGTTATTCTCCAGTTGTTTTTTTGCAGGGGTTGTCATTCTCTGTAGAGTTGAGAATGTCCCTGCGTCAGTTCACAGGTCACACTCCCGAACTCCCAAGAAATGACACTTCAACAGAGGAAGACTGGGCTACACAATCACTTAGACTCTCGGTTGTCCTAAATTTAGGCTTAAAACTCTTCAATTTACCAATGCATTTTGTTAGAATACATTTGTGGCTATTCATACCTCTCACTGCACGTATGCTATTTTATCAGTTTTATTTAATATTAGCTTATTCATATCTCCCATCTCACTTTTATTTCTTTCTATTTTGCCATGCTAGCGACATGGCTCTAGGGAGGTAATCCTGATCTGTCTGTCAACCGTTTGGTCCAGACTGAAGTATCTCAACAACTATTGGATGGATTATTATGACATTTTGTACATACATTCATGGTCCCCAAAAGACAAATCCTGCTGGAGATCCCCTGACTTTTCCTGTTTGATTGTCCTCCTGGAGAATCCAAACAGTATAATAACTTTGTTAATCATTTGACTCTTTATCGAGCACCTTCATAAGGTTTTCGTTAGATAATACGAGCAAAATTAATTTAATTTGATTAAATTAATTCACCTGTATTTGTGTTTAGTGTGAATTAGAACATATTGCCATGCCTTGCTCAGCCTCGTCACAACATGACGCCATCACTGCAAAACAACTTTTTAATTTAATTGTTTCACATTAAAAACACACACTGTATGCTGCATCACAAAATGAGAAAACGCTGTCCTGCGATAACAATTGAAGCCAAAGTAGAGCAGAGAATCAGCCAGTGTCGTTACCATGAAGAGACGAGAGACACGTTAGTCTCACACCCCTGCAGGTCGGCTGGAGATTGTGTCCGTCTGAAGCCACAACATAAAATAGTACACACAGACAGCAGGTTGAGCCACAGATGGGAAATCATAATTCAAATAGTCTCACAAAGCACTTGAATTCATTCCTACCTGTAATGTACATTACCATGATGACAGAGACCCAGCTAGGATGACCGTGGGCTCATATGCACTAAATCGTTCACTTGATCTCACACAAGCTTTTGGTGTGAAGCCGTATATGTAACTTTCCGAGGACACTGAAGGTTCAGAGAGACCTGTATTGGAAAGGAAGCCTGGTGCTCATACAAAAATGTGTCCTTCTCTGGTAAGCATGACATTCAACTTCCCTCAAAAGGCTACAGCCCGTTACATAACATTCTCACCTAAAGAGTAACATTATGAAAAAGAATGTGACAAATATGAAGTCACTTCTGCACCTGGAGTGACTGTTCTACTGGATTTCTTTTAGATTAAATATGATTCAGGTTTGCGTGGTACCCGTTTTTATGAGGAACAAAAACACATTTACACCACATCACCCTGGATCCCCAAAACAAATCCTAGCTAAACCCTCCTCGTGGTGCTTTGTAATCATTTATACGATTTTTTTTTTTTTTTTTGGTGAAAGACGAAATAATGCCACCTTTGATAAAGTGGTGACAGCTGCCTGAAATGACATTCTTTTAATGAAATAATGATTTGACAACAGTCTGGGCGAATTCATTTGTAGCGGTGTTTTGTACATGGCTGTCTGGAAAGCAAATAAATTCAGATTCTACCTCTTAGCCGTGTGCTGGGTTGAGGTGCAGCAGCTAGAAGCAATGTATTCATATAAATTGACAGTAGGAGTATGACATCCCTTTCAAGATGTCTGTAGGGAACAGCTTAACACCCCTGGAGTCACATAGCAAACATGCCTTTTAGTAAACTGACTAAAATTAAACTGACGGGTGAAAAAAATATGCAAAACTGCAAAATATTCAGATTTCACTATTTTCAGTGATCAAATTTGTTTTGTTTTCTTCCCTCAATAATGGTCTTACACCACCAATCACCTTCCCCTTCAAGACAATTAAATAATAAATAATAAATTGCTGTTTAGAATAGATTTTCGAGGGTATGGTCTCATCTGAACCATGATTTTAAACAACCATAGGTTCAATCTGTACATTCGAAGTTTGATATCTCACCTGGGCCTTCGTCACAGGCCTTTCCTGCAGATAGAGAGAGACAAACGGCACACATGTACAGTAAAGCAACACTGCAGTCCAGCATATGCATCAGCAAAGAGAGCAAGATAGATTGACGCATGCAGTTCAAAACCAAGTTTGTACAGTTCATTTGGCAGTGAGCGACATATTAATGTGTTTGTTACATAGATATGCTGCACAGGGGGTGTTCCCCCTTCATGGGTAGCTGTCCACCCAGTCTTTGATTTTCTGTGTGCGTGTATGTGGAGGCACGGACCCCACTGCACTGGTCTGGCACAATGGAGGCCACCCTCCCACCACAGTACAGTGCAGGCTGACAGAGAGGGCCGATAAATCCGGCTGACAGCTCCTTAATCCCCATTAGTGCCTCAGACAGGGCGGTTTGACAGAGTGCAGCACTGTCCTTAGGCCAGTCCCTGTTTTTGTCCTCCCCTCCCCTGTTAGGGACCTGCAGGATGCCCTAACAGAGGATGTGGCGCCACCAAGTGGAGGCAGCCTCTGGGTGTGTGTGGCTCTGAGGGACAAGGGAGGAGGGCCTCAGCAGGCAATCTCCTCCAAGGTGCCCAGCGTTGTCTGCAGGGGGACTGTCACAGTGTGGCTGATGGACTCCGAGTGGTTTGCCACTGGGTCACAGGAACTCTGGGGAAAAAAAGATTGAAAGAGTCTTAGTGCTTGTTCAGACTAGAGAGTGGCAAAGCAATATTCATTTGGGCATCCTTGGGAAATAGGTGTTTCTGGTGAGCAGGTGACTACTTGTTGAGCTAATTGCCATACTACTTTGGCAGGAGAGCTAGCCACTAACATGCTAACTAGCCGGAATCATACCAGCACAACCCAGTCACAATGGATTGGTTGTTAACAGGACAATAAACTAACCCGATGATCGAGTTCTGTACTGCAGCAGTTTATACCAATGTGCTTTAATATGATACAGTGACTTCCTGCATGTTAGACTCTCTGCCTCTCTGCGGTTTGTAGTCAACAACCCCCCCCCCCCCCCAACCTTCTCCCTATACAGCAGCTTCTGGTATTCTTGATTTAACTAAGATTTGATGTTCATGCATGTTATTGTTAAGGGGGGAATTGTTGCTCCCAAAAGAGTCCTCGTCGCTGTTTGGATTCTTTGAGAACTCCTTCAAAGAGCAGAGCTTTTTTTGGGGGGGGACATTAAATTGGCATGCTACTGTCGGTCTGAACACAGTTTTAGATTTCCTAGGGTGCTCTTTCTCCGTGCTTGTGTGGAGGGGTAACGACGGGGCAAGGTTTGATATGCACGGTCAGAGTGCATGAAATTGCCCTCTGTAAGGAAAATTGACAAGTGACAAGGCCACTCTTACCACATCCTCTCCATGACTCTCCTCCTCCTCCTCTCTGCTCAGTAAATCCAGTAGTCTGTCTTTCACCACCTGCAGATTGGGAAATATAATTCAGAAAAGCATCACTTAATAATTACAAGAAGAGAGCTTCTATAACAGATAGGAACATTAACAAAATGTATTTGGTGGCATATGGCAACACACTACACTATTACAATCATTTGAGCATGCAAACTGTTGAAAGTAGCTTTAGAGGTGCTTATGTCAGCGGCATGAGGTTTTCTTATACCAATTACTCTATTATGGCCATTAAAATACAAATAAAAATGAAAATTACTTTCCCTCTGTATTTCCACATCCCTCGGGGAGACAAAGACTATTATATTTTGCCAGAGCCCTGCGCAGCTGAAAGCAGCAAAAGGAAACGCAAAGGTAATGGGAAAAGCACCGGCACACATTCCTTCATCTCAGGCCGCTTATGAAGTAAATCTAGCTCTTTGTATCGAATCTGCTTTTTGTATCAGTGACATTGCTTTTGTTGTCAGCTTTCATGGTCAACGGATGCTCCAGCTCTTCACTGAAAACCCCCAAAACGAGCGCTATCAATGTTTATTGCTCCGAGTGGGACCCTTTAGAGGAGTGATGTGTTGGCGTAATTAGATAGTTCAACATTCATGCGAGAACAAAAGTGTGAAAACAGCATCTTTAGACCGACCTCATAAGCATAGTCAAACAGCTCTAGGATGGTCAGGATGCTGGCTCCAATGAACAGACCCATCTGGCCTCCAATATCACCTGTAGACGAAGGCCACAGTTACACAAAGAGAAGCAGAATAGATTACAGATATACAGCGTAAAACCTGAATCCGGCCCAAAGAAACAGCTCCTAAACTTGATCGTTTATTTAAAGATTACTGCTTTTGTCAATTACTTGGTAAATACTGAAACAAATTACCTTGTTATGTTCAGTCAGAGATTGTGGAGATTCCCACTTTTCATTTATAGATGCTGTGACTTAACTGGTAAAGATGTAGCTCGCTGCCAGTAAAATCACATGTCACAGTGCCGACATTTTGTTGATGGCTTGTCACACACACCATGACCATCCAATCAGACATCTTTCAGTTAGCTTATCTCAATCTTCTGCCATTGACTCAGAGTGGGCCATTTCCCATGAATTAACACACATATTCAAAAGTAGCATGACTGTGACTAATGTAAACTGGATCCAGGTTTCGAAAATAAAGTTAACATTGAGTAAAACTTACCCAGCAAGCCCGCCACCTCGTAAGCTTTCTTTTGCTCGATGGTCTCATAGTTCAAAGCCTCAAAGAACACATCCAACACCAAGATATTGTCTCTGCAAAAGGCAAAATTGGGCATTAGTCCTGAAGAATCCACCACCAGACGATCACTTGGTGATAAGTCCATTTATTTCCTGCAAGGCTGAGCAAACAGGCAACACAACCACTGTGTGGGAGGAGAACATGTGTATTGCAGAAGCTCAGCTTTTCACAGATATTCCAGTTCTCTAAATTCGTCATTAAAAGTGCTACAGGAGACAACGTGGGCAGCAAAGACGCTCAGAACCTCTTTGTGGCGAGTTTGCATCTTTCTCCCATTTAGAGTGTGTTATCTCTGGATGCTAAGCTGTCCCCCACATCAGGTAGTGGCGACTCGAAGTAATGGATTGGTGTAAGTGTGAATACTTGCCAGTCTTGGTGTATCGACAATAAATGTGGTGGTAAAAACGCCTCAAAAAAGCTTCATTCACGATTGTTTCTAAATTTATTTTCTTTTAGTTCTTTGTAAAACATGTAAAAACAGAGAAAACTAGAACACACTCATGAAATGTGTCACATTCTTGGGAATTAGGATTGTTCCTAAATTGGACAATCATTCTGGGTTATCTGTCATTAACAAGAGGGATTGAAGGAGCTGAACATTTGCTGGTGTTTCCCCACCACCAGTTTTTTCTCTGTATTTCATGGCCTGGGACACACAACAAACCATAGAAATGGTGTGAATCAGCGGCCCCTACGGCTCATTGCTAAAGCATTGATTAATACCCCAAAAATATGAATGAAGTTCTAATCCGTGCATGAACGTTGCAGGAATGCAGCCAATTGTGTGGCTCAATACATTTACAGTAAATGTATCTGAAGCTATTTTTATTTAAATTGTATTTGCATTCTACTCATCATCCTAACAGTTCGAGCAGCATCAGAGCATCATTTGGTGGTTAAGAACTTTGTTACTTGCTACTTACGTGATGTACTTCTCCGACTTGTTGAACTTCTTCTGCAGGTAACGGGCCGAGGTCTTGCTGGGGATTTTGACCATGGACAGCTCTTTGTTGTAGCGGGTCATGTTGCACGGCGTCCTGCACATGCAGTTACTGCTCTCCACAGCCGACAGTTTAGCTTCACGCAGGAGGGGGCGATGGAGAGGGGAGTAACGGGGGGGGGGGATGATGAGCACAAGGAAAAATGCTCTTTTAGACACAAATTGAGACTTTTCCTTATATAGTCCTAGACATACTGAGACTTCCACTTTAAAAGGCAGGAAATATCCAGTGAGCAGTGTGACTGCTAAATATTTTTGCCAGTTTAACTAAGGCCTCCACCCCTATGTTACATCCAACTGGCAGACCAAAGTCTTACCGTGTATTTGAAGAACTTCTGGCCAGACTGAGCTAGTCACTAGTGTATTGATACAATGCAATGAAATGAATAAGAGGAGAGTCATCTGCATAAATCTAGCAATCTCTATATTATTCTAATACTTCAGGAGAAAATCTGCTCACTGACCACAAACTATATATGTTATTAAAACTATAAGATAAACAAAATATGTAGGCACAAAATACTAAAAGGACAAACAAATTGCTATATCTAATAAAATATTCTACATTATTTTACTTAACAATACATTAAGGTGACTGTAAATACACTATAAGCTTCTAAATACATTTATGTCTATTTTTCAGGGAAAAGTATTCAAAACATAAATTGATAAAAGTAATCAGGACTTGGAGCGGCTTAAAATGAGTAGTTTAGTGCAATAATTTGCTTTTCCTTTTATCCATCTTTTTTTGGTATCTCAACAAGATGAACTTCAAACCTCTTTATAGTGTGTTGGTGCCAGCTGTACAATGCTTTATCAGAGCAAATAAACATTCAACTAAACAGACCTGCAGCGTCTGCAGCTTTGTACTTAAAGCATCACGCCACAGGAAAATATATCTTGCACCTCTTTTCTTGATCTGAAATCTGACCCCTGTTGTCTGGAAACTGAAGACAGGGGTCAGATTTCAGATTATGAAAACACATACTGTACCTATAAACACTGGCATTCAAATACCACACAGGATTGCACACATGGCCTTAAGTCTTGCGGCTGTTTACTCCATAAAAGCCTGAACGACAATATAAGTCAATGTCACTGTCAAAGTCACGACATATAAAGCGCCAAACACAAACACGCCCTCAAGCAGCATCCGTGACAACAGCCTTCACCCTGACAGAGACAAAGTCCTGATGCAGAAATGCCAGAGAGAGAGAGAGAGAGAGAGAGAGAGAGAGAGAGAGAGAGAGAGAGAGAGAGAGAGAGAGAGAGAGCTAAAATGCATTGGATGATTTCGTGTTAAGCCCACAGCCTACACCAACTCTCTCACAGTGACTGTAATGTTAAGCGACACAGGCTTTTCAAATATAGCTCCATCAAAAGCTTCTACGGCACCGAGGCTGCTCACACTCCCCATAAATCACTTTCCTAAGCTGAATTTATGAAGTTGCAAAATGTAAATATAGCTCGAATGAGTCGTTTCTCTCTACAAAAAAACTCCTCTCTGGATTTAAAAATCCCAAACCCCTAATTCTTCTGAATCGAAAGAAGAAGTTAGTATCATCAGGATTATTTCTCACTGCGGCAGCTCTGTGGCAGACCGCAGATCACAGAGAACCAGGCAGCTTTCCCCCACGGCGCACTAATAGCCGGTGGGACCACACAGTCACGTAATTGCAAGAGGAAATTCAATATGGCTTCTCTGTGGTCTCTTATTTTTTATTCAAATGAGACATTATTGGATACACAGGAGCAAGGCCTCCTGCATTCAAATGATTGATTTATTGCTCTAAGCCCCTCAACTTTGTCCACCCCCCCTTTTTTCATTTTCTCTCTCACATACACATTTAAATCTAAAAAAATGAAATTACCATAATACATTTTTTTCAGTTATAGTATTATAGTATTAGTATCTTCTCAATGTTAAACCAACACCTATTTAAGACAGTTTTGGCATCTGCTGTTTGGAAGCTATAACAACAATTGGAAATAATTGTGTCTGTGTGTGATTATAGACTCAGATAAACTCCAAAGCAAATGACTAGACAAGCAAGTTGTCTCCTATCACAAAGTGCTTTCAGAGCCATCTCCACATCTTAAGTGACACAGTTATAGAGTGAGAGAAACCCAATCAAACTTTGATGCGTGAAATGTTCTTTGACGGGTATAGCAAATTGGCACTGCCTTTAAAACAAGAATTAATTTGCATTCAGTGATCCAAACTCTCCGTGTGTGTGTGTGTGTGTGTGTGTGTGTGTGTGTGTGTGTGTTGGGATTGTGAAAGGTTTTATGTTTCTAGCTTTCAGGAAATAATTTCCTGTCGCGGTGGGAGAGAGCAGAGAGACTGGCGTGGGAGGAGAGAAAGTTTTTCTGATGTTGCTGTAACTCCCACTGGCCAGCAGCTGAGGATGATTTCACTTAGTATGTTTTTTATTAACTTAGCAGTTGTGTATTATTTATGTTTTCACTAAAATGTATATTGCATGAGAGCTAATATGACTAACAGTGGTATTACTTGAGAATGTGTTAAAGCATGCTATAATTTCTTAATGACTATGCAAGAACATGAATTCATCTTGAGAGGGGCTCTTTCATCATAAAGCCTTGCCACTGCAACCACTTAGTGAGTATATATTATATAATGGTCAGTGCGGCCAAATTACTAAAAAATGTCTTTATTATTTAGAATACTTTCTCACTTGGAATCTAGTCATTCATCAGTTTCAGACCTCATTTCTGCCTCCACAACAATAAACAATAGAGGTTAATAGAAGTCTTTGAAACGGACAAAACCTAAAAAATAAGTTTTGATTTATAGTTGAGCGTCGGATATTAATTGTTGATATCATCGCGGCAACACTAGAAGGATGTATCGTAGATGATCAGCACATATCATGCTCTAATTATGTTCCCCCACTGTGTCTGCGCTTACAGCCTTTTTATTTCTTTTCTGATACGGAGCGACCGTGAGCTGCACATATACTTTCAGATCTGGAGTCACATCATTAACTTAACTTATAACACTCGCCTTGTATCTGAATTACTGAATTAGAGACTACCGCTGTGCAATCGCTGTGTTTACGTGCAGCGAGTCAAACGAAGTAGAGATCACGGTGAACAGAAGGTCTGCACTGTTATGGCTTTGCTAGTGTTACAGAGTCTGAACTGAAGGGAAAATTCACACCTTTTATGTGGATGTCCAATCAGTTTTAAAGGTAAATGTATGGAATTCCTCAATGCTTGCTATATTGACCGAGAAAGCTGAGTTTGCAGCTCAAAATCTGTTGTTTTTCCTGGATCCAGCGTAGTCATTTGACGTGACAGTAGTCATGGCAAGTTGGTGGAAAGGAAGGTCCACAGGCTACTTTAGCTTGGATTTCTAGTCTCCGTCTCTGGGTAGCCAGGAGGCGTTAATGTCACAGAACCAAACTGCCTTCGTGAAAATATATTATGTTCAAATTTAGGTGCCCCAACCTTTTACGTGTGACTGTAAGGTGTATATGTGCTTTCATGTCCTTTAATAAGCATGGCCGGAATGTACCCCAATGCATGCTGGGACAGGCTCGAGCCTTCCTTGTGACCTTTAACACGATAATCAAATAGGAAACAGATAAGAAACCACTTTCCCTTGACTAAACTAAACCCTTGACTTTTAAACACTTAAAAGTCAAGGGATCAGGAATCTAATTTGGGTAAAATCACAAAGAAACCTTCTCATCTGAATTTCATGAGTCTCTCTCGAGTGTCTTTCCGGAATTTTCCTCAGAACAAAAAAAGAATCAGTTCAATATCTTAAAACAGCTGGATGAGTCAACATTAAATAAAACTGACAAAGTTCATTTAAAATTTTGAATGTGAAAGGATGGAGCAAAGGCTGCCAAACACCTCTTACAGGGCTGTTTAATTTAACTCAACGCATGAAATATGTCACCATTATCTATCTGACCACCCATCCATTAAATTGTCTGCTCTGATGTTGGTTACAGACTTGATGAGCTCTTCACTCACAAGGGGAAATATTGAAATGAATCCTGTTCTCTTGATAAATCAGAAAGTTAAGTAGCGACGCAGACACTTTCCTCCATTTATAGGATATTCTGGAAGTGCTTTGGCCAGTTGTGTTAGTTATTCTTTGACAGTGAAATGTCTTTTTTAAACGATGACGGACAGAGAGGACGGACAGTACGACGGTGGCCATCGCCCGTTCCCAATGTAGACTTGTTACCTACTACAGTGCTCTGGCATTCATGATGATATACTTTAGTTGCTCTTAAATTGAGCTGACCCAAGCTTAAAACTCTCTGCGGTGTTGCTCATCTTTAATGCAGGTTTAGCATTAAAGCTCTGTATCAACAGGGGAAAAGAGATAATCCTAATCCTTTGCCGAGGCAAATAATGATATGTAAACCAGAAAATACAGCATGTGTGTGTGTGTGTGTGTGTGTGTGTGTGTGTGTGTGTGTGTGTGCCGTCTTAACTCATGTTCATGAGGTTGTGTGTATATGCAGACTTACCAAGGGCAGGCTCGGCGCAGTCTTTGTACTGCTCAGGTGTGCAGTAAGAAGCATCGCCTAAGAACAGTTCAAATGAGGAGGAATTAGTGAATGCTAGTGTTTACATTGAGTTCTTGAAAGACAGTTGGATGAATATAGAAACAATATCCCAGGTTTTAATGCCAACAACTAATCCTGTATTCACTTGTGACGTCCATATGAGGTCTCCCAATGCAGCCTAATCTCATATAAAATACTGCAACCTTGCTACAACTCTGTGCATGGTCAATACACCCCCCAGAAGTGTCTTTTCTTTGTGTGCTGAACTCGGACCAGCAGTGGTGCTTACCAGGCATGTGCACCATCCTGCAGTTGCAATTCTCTACGATGTAGCGCGTTTCACAGTCAATCCTGCAGGCAGTTACACTGTAGACCTGGAAAAAGCCAGACTCAAGAGCCTTCGATTCGCACTCTCCCCACGGGGGAGGCAGGTAGGTCAGCTGCAGGTGAGAAAACATGGTGTGGGGGAGAGTTAGGAGTTTCTTTCAAACACACACACACACACACGTTTCTTTTTATTAAAATACCATATAGAATGCAATTGAATGCCTTTTTCCAGTGTCCCCCTCTCCACTACGTTTCTAGTACTCTTCTGTATGTGTGGGCGTGGCTTCTCCACTTACTCTCCCGGCTCCTGGCTCCCTGATTGCTGCCAAGCACCTGGATGTATTCCAGGTGTGTTCCAAGCAACACACCTGGAATACATCAACTCATCAGCCCAGCAGTATTTCAACACTGGCGTTCCTCCCGGCCCTTGTCAGATCGTTCTGTCGGCCACAGTGGTAGTCTTATGTTCATGCTCCTTGTGTTCCTGCTTAGTGTATTATCTCCTTGTGTGTTTGTTGCTGTGCTTAATCCTGTTGTTCCCTTGTGCCTCAGTATCATCCACCTTCCTGTCTGCCAGCCTGCTTCCCCATCCAACCTGACCCTCGTTCACCTTGCTCAGCTGGACCGGCCATTACTCTTCACCCTCCTGCCCTCTGCCATCATCACTGATTTATTGTGTACTTTCACTTCATCTGCCTCCTAGTTGAGTTCTGCGCTTTGGCCTTTCATTTTGAACTAGATCATTAAACCATTAAAATAATTTGTACGTACCTGAATGTATTGACATTCGTATAACAAGAACTCCTAGTAACTTAATTAATAACAGGATTTTCTGCAACTGCAGAAAATTGATCGATGGATAACCAAGCAAAAAATGAATCCAAGGACTTTTGCCCATGAGTCGATTGAGTTTTGTAGCTACTGTGGCCAGAAGTAGCAACAGTGCTCGCTATAGGTCTGATGGTGCTGACTGAAACTCTCCCCAACAAAGGATTGAACAGCCTGCTGAATGCACAAGATGTGCGATGTCTCCCAACAGCCCGCAACCACAAACTAATAAAAGATAGAACTGTATACACCAAGCAAGAAAAAAAATGGAAGGACTTCTATCATGAGGTAAAAACAGAAATATATATACTTATAATTAAATATTTATATATACTTTTGGATTTTTTTGGATACTTTGGATAAGTATTTTCATTGAAAATCCATTTTGTGGACAAATCCATACTGCAGCCCTCCAAATGCATTCCTCAGTCCTTGAAAACCAGCCAATACAGAGCAGCAGAAGAGCCTCGCAACAAACCAGGCGGTGCGGAAAACAATTCAACAGATCGCCAGACTCTGTCAGAAAAATCCCATGCCGCCTGGCAATGGGAGCACAAAAACTCCAAATGTTCTCCTCCTGCTCCTGTGGCTCTAAGGACTGGGACAGCAGATGAAGGAGGAGGGACACCGGGCCGAGCAGTGTGGAGGCCCATCTGCTCCAAAACACGGGCAGCGTGCTCTAGCCCACACTCGGCATCCATCACCCATCACCCTCTGTTCCCCAGTTCCCTTCATTGTCATCACAATGCGTCCCCACTGAGGCTTTTTCAGCCAAACGAGCAATTTTTTGGGGATGAGGCAAAACACAGCATCCTGCCAGGTGAAATTTGGCCGCAGTTTGCTTGTTAGTACTGACAAGATTTGAAACCCTGCCTCCCCTTTCAGGCGATGTTGTATCTGTGCTTCTAGGGATGTTGATGCTTTAGGTCTTCAGATCACTTCACCAACACATAGGACAATAAATGAGAACACAATCCAAACGGCAATCTAGCAAGCTGAATATTTCAGAATCCGAAAGCCTCTAGTCATTTCTGGACACGGCTACTATGTCTCCTGTGATAATTAAACATGCCCTCCCTGAAGCCAGCAGCAAGCACAAGAAATGAATACTGACATCCAGATGCTATTAATTATATTAGGGACTAAAGAAAGGTGCTTCGCAGCAATCCTTAACCTTTAAAATCACCTTCACACCTCAGCCAATCTTCGCTTCTTGGCTAATTAGAGTCAGATGTGGCTGATCGGAGATCTGATTATTTCTCTGTAATCAGATAATCCAAGGTGCTCAATATCACTTTTTTTTTTTTTAACTAAGTTGGGACCCGTTGGCCTGATTATTATCTATCTAATAAGATAGGAGGCCTGTGCCCCACTCTGGCTGTTATTAATCAATGTTCCCGTCACCAGAGCAATGCTTTAATTAGGCTTCACAAGCAGGGGACACTGTGAAAGAGTTGCATCTGTGAACAGAGTGGGTTTTAATAAGGTCATAGTGTTGCTGCTGGTTGGGTGAGCTCAAATGGAAACTGTAGAGCGCTGGTTTAAGCTGGACATCAACACCAAAACAGTGTACAGGGCCTCCCCACAACAGTCAAGTTGTATTTTAAATACAAGTCTGTCCAAAATGTAATAACGTCATTATGTTATCCTATTCGACGTTTGTGTGAAATTGTCATAATTAGCTAATTAATTCCTCCGTTGTGGCCAAAAACCTGTTTTGTGACCTTTGACCACCTCATTCTAATCAATTTAACCTTGAGTGCACGTGGATGTTGTATAATGGACAGTTTTTTTAAAAACCTTTCAAAGAATGGCTTTCTCAACCAACGGAACACTGTGCTCTTTCAGCTTCAGTCAAAAGCCCACAGAAGGGCAATTTCTACGTCTGGAGAGCTTTAAGTGCCTGTGAGTGAAAACACATTCAAACCCATATAAGCTTTGCACTTTGTGCCTTTTGCTGACTTGATTGAGCTGCTTTGATCTAGGCCCAAAATTATTAGTCAAAATAAGCTAATTTAAACTCTTTGTCAAAGTCATTTTCACAGGCAGACGGATTGGCATCCATTACAAAGATCCGCTAATCACCAGGGCTTTTTAAAATGTGTTCCACAAGGCCCCATCCCAAGTCTGTGAACCAGATACTCTACCCAATCTTCATTATCAGGATTATTTTTGAACATATTTAACAGTGCCCTCCGGGTTTCTATAGAAGAAGAAGCTTAAAAAGACAGGTGGGAACATCTCGCAGCAGGAGGCATTTTCCTTCTGATACAAAGTGCAACTGTGCATTAATTAGCTGGAGCTAAATTTGCTGTGTTCCCCACTGTGTGGGCTTGTGGATAGGCACAGTGTTTTTGCAGCAGACAGGCAGAGGACGGACTGCCTTCACCCCTGCAAGTTATGGGCTGTGCTGAAAGATGACAGAAACCCTGGAGGTTCATTACCCAGGAGGCCTAAACATCACTGCAAAGATCTCTCCCGCTTCCTTCCTGCCTACCGCTGACTCTCTGTATCGCAGCACCACACCGAGCTGTGATGTACAGCAGTGAGACGATGTTTCAACTCAATTTTGCTGAAGAAAAGTTTTTGAAATCCAAACTGAACACCTTTTTATGCAAGTTCAGTCTCTCACATTCAGTATGTTGGTAGAGGCTACCCAGAGCAACCTTTGAGAACATATTTACATGCACTGTAAAGCTGGTTACCGCAATCCCTAATCTGCAAAATGTTGCTTTATATTTTAATTTATGTCAGCGATGATAGATAAGAAACAAATGTGATGGAATTTTACAAATAGTCAAATGTTTAGTAGCGGAAACTGACTTAATTAGACTTTTAGAGACTACTTTGAGTTTGTTTCAATTTTATTTGAACATCATTTTAATTACGAGCATGCACCGTGTGTAACAATCGGCCCTTTCATCCTCGCACTCTGCTGTCACTGCAGGACTTTCTCTATCTGAAGAATGGTCTTACGTCTTTGTCATGCTCATACGTACTTGTAAACAAATACGCATTAGCTTCAATCATGTACGCATATCCATCCGTGCTTGCGCGCATTGACACGCCTCCCACCAGTGTCTATAGGAGAAATGGTTCATGAGTTATAAAAGAGGGCGTAGCGCTAGTATAAGGGGTAGGGCTAAACCACACCAATATAATAGGAACACTCCCACAAGAATAAACAACAAACGGTTGATGAGTTTGGCCACAAACTCACATCTTAACAGCTACACGCTTGACCTCCATGTTATATATCAGCCTCTCATGGCATAAACTGTGGCTGTCACAGGGTTGGGACATTTTTGTGGACCGATCTACTCACAGAGTGAGCGATAGAGCTGCTGGTCGCGGGCAAACAGGTTTCTCGAGTCCCCTACCCTGATTATAGCAAACCGGTTACATTTTCTAATGAAGTTTAAGAAATCAGCTTAATGGAAAAAACCAGACCCAAGCACTTTAAGTGGTTATAATCAATACGTTTGTGATTCCAACACATCACGTGTTTATTGGTATGTGAAAGGGGTTTCTTATAGTGATCAACCCACAAAGAACTATCCCCCAACTCTGCAGTTCCTCTCATCTCTACGAAGCTTTAAAGCGCCTTTCAGCTCATCGTTTTGGTTTTACGGCCCCCAACCTCTCTGTTTTGTTTACACCTAAAGCAAGCAGCTGTTTTAGCTCACTGTACTAGCTGACCAGCACAAAACAGCAGCACCACATTGTTAGCAACTAGCTGGTAAAGTGTAACATAGCAGAGAATTCAGTGGCTAATATTTTATAGAATATTACACTCACAATCCCCAGGTGGTCAGACTCCAAATTAATGCAAATGTTGCCATGTATCTGGATGAGTAAACAGACAACTGTTCGCTTTTGACTCCCCCATATCAATTTAAAAGGTGTCGATGTGTCATAATTGTGTTCGCAGCTTGTTTCTGCTGGACAAAAGAGTTACTGTGGTTGCCAAAGTAACAAGAAAAGAATTGATATGCCAGAGAGAGAAGAAAATGAGAAGGAAATTAATTTTTGACACAAATCTATAAGAGAAGGGCAATCTGCTCCCGCTGTCGAGTCAGACAATTCATTTTTAAACTCACAAAATTCACCCGCAGAAAAAGAGAAAGAAATGGAGAGAAAGAAAAGTTACAGAGAAAAACAGAACTAATAACCCGGATAATAATAATTCCTGACTGACATGGCTGCGAGGGGTCACAGTATGGAGTTATTCAGCTTGGCAGTGTAGAAACACCTTCACTGAAACATGTTCAACTCTAACAAGTGGGATGGGAAAGAGAAAGAGGTCAAAACTACCTGGTGGAGTAGGAGCTTCTGTTACCAGAGAAAAGTCTATTAGTGCATTCACTACGTTTGGCTTTTTATATCTGTGAGACCTGCAGGCTTTAATTTCGGCCCTGTGTGATGGAACAAAGCTTCAGTATGATTGAGTGGGGCTGAGTTCGAGTGAAGCCAGTTAAGGTTTAGAGGGTATTGTGACACATTCAGCTACTCACACACACACACATGCACACACACATGGACACAATCACATCATGCCTGGCTATGGCAAGCAATAAATCAAAGATTATTTATTTATTTATCTCCGAGCGATAAGATGAGCACGTGGATTAGAAGTGAAACCCAACACAAGGAGGAGAAAAGCTATTAACTGTGTAGAAGTGGAAGAGAGGGACACCTACCCTCTGCTCCTGTGTGGCTACAAAAGTCTGGAAGCCAGGGGCCACGCCGAAACCCAGCTCGTGAACGAACGGGGGCTCCGCCTGGCTGTGGATCTGCACACGCACACCTGCCTCGAAGGCTGTATCCTCTGGAAAGGAAGACAGATGGGAAGACTGGGTTAGATGATTTATTCAGGCAATAAACAAACCGAAATGTGCAGAAAAAAAACCTTAAATGTCTTTGGCTTTTTGACTGGTTCAGATACATTGCTCAGGGAATAAAGGAGCGAAAAAAAGCTGTTCACACTCAACAGATGCTGCTGCAGAGAGTCAAAAACTGATTTTCCTGTATGAAACATTTCGCAAATTTCGCTCTTTCGACTCAAAGCCACGAACTTTTAAGATCCTTTATTATAACACAAACTCTCGGTGACCTGCTGTCTCATTTGTCTTGACTTAAAACCCCAGTGAGAAGGAGGATCGGTGCTGACTCCATAGATGACAGGACCTTTATCCTGCAATTCACAGCACTAGTATGCAAACACACACACACACACACAGTTATGGGCAAGGACGAAAAGAGAGCCATGACATTTATGGGAAAAGAGAGAGCGCTCTTTGTAAAAAATCGATAATGTTCTCTCGCCATGTCCTCACTTACAGTGGTGAGCTGCCGGATTTTCAATCAAGGCCCTGCCAGACAATCAGCCAGACACCTCGCGTCAGACAGACAGACACACACACACACACACACACACACACACACACACACACACACACACACACACACACACACACACACACACACACACACACACACACACACACACACACACACACACACACACACACACACACACACACCTGCATATAGCATTATCACCCTACTATGATACACTCACCAGTCAAACATCTGCAGCGACTGACAGCTTGAATGCATTCATATTAAATAGATGAAGGGATCAAACATGCCTTTTTTTCGGGCTGTGTGTTTGAAAACAACCCAAAGAGTACAGTACGTGTGTGTTTCTGTGATTATGTGTGTGTCTGAAAAAGAGTATGAAAGAAACATTGGCTGTTTGAGAGAGATAATCAGAGTCTGTGTGTGTGTGTGTGTGTGTGTGTGTGTGTGTGTGTGTGTGTGTGTGTGTGTGTGTGTGTGTGTGTGTGTGTGTGTGTGTGTGTGTGTGTGTGTCAGAAATAGAAAACAAGCGCATAAATGTGCAGGCTGATGACAGGCTGGGACAGACTGCTGACTCTGTGTTCATGTGTGTGTGGGGAATTAAATGTTGTTGTGTCCTTTCCGGTGCAGTCTCTGGTAAAATATATGATCATGTCCTGCGTAATAAAGGTCTAGTACAAGTTTAATGTCCTTTATGTCTCATCCTACTCTGTTGTTCTGACTTGTTCTTTATGATGTGTGCGCTGTACCATTAATAAGTTATTAGCTCTCTTTGTATTTAACACAAACATTTAATTGAAGCGGCTTCATTTACTGTACTCACTGGGAAAGGATTACTGCAGCACAACATGTTTCCAGGGCAGTACACTGAATATGGGCAAATGTATGTGGACACCTGAACAATTCACCCATATGTGATTGCTGAACATATAACAACAACATGAATAACAGCCTCCACTCGTCTGGTTTCAGGCTTTCCACCAGATTTAGAAACCCAGCTGCAGGGATTTGGCCATTCAGCCACAAGAGCACAAGTGAGATCCAACACTGATGACGGGGCGATGAGGCCTGGTTTACAGTTGGTGTTCCAGCTCACCTCACCAGTGTCCACATAATTTGGGACAAATAGAATTATCTGGTCCTCTTGGGGAAAATCAGGCTAAATCTCATTGGAGGTTTTTCGGCTTAATCCAGGCCAATTTGGTTCTACTTAAGCAAAGCAGACAAAACCAGGTCAAGTACTCTAAAACAAGATAAACAAGATAAACTAGACAGTTATGTTTACATAAACGTATGTGGATTGGGATGGCCCCCATTTTTCATTTGATGACTTAAACCCTTCATTTCATCATATATTGTCATATATTTTAGTTAGTGGCATGTACAAGGAAAAACACATGATATTAAGCTGTAAATCTTATAATTGTTGGACTAATGCTCCATTAGCAGACATACTATTTTACATTATTACCCACTGTTGACCAAAAACAATCAAAAACACATAAAAGAGCCACAATGTTGCACTGGGTGACATATGCCTTCATTATCAAGAACACTTACCAGTGTAAATAAGCAACTGCATGCCTGAGCCTGCACAGTGATGTCTGCACAACACAAAAATATAGGCACTAACTGCACTAAATGTTTATTGTGATAAAGGAATGCAATGCCCATTTTGGCTCTTTAGTGTGTTCTTAATGGTATTTGTACCAATGTATTTCTATAAGAGGCATAATCTATCAGGCTGTGACTGCATATGCAAGAGCTTAGTCGCAAACATTGTTGGTTCTGGTCTTTGGTCAAGGAATGTGTTAATAATAAAAAAGTGTATAGGCAGATGTTCAATAAGATGCTATTTTCTGCTGTTACATTGTTGTAAACATCGCTCTGTTGCTCTTGGTAAACAATTAGCTGCACCAACATAATATGGTGACTGTTTCAACTGACACTTCCATGTTGCACAACAATATCTACCAATAATCTATTTGTTCAGCTGTTGTGTGTTGACCATTTGTCAACCAAAGTGCTTGCTGTAAAAAAAAAAAACGTGCAAATATATTGGATTGATATATATTAGACTTGATGTCGGATCTTTGCAGTGAATGCTGGGTAAAAGTAGAAATACTGAGAACAGACTGAACAGATTTTCTCAGTAAATGTGAATTTGGTTTCATCAATATGAACAGTAATACACAATAATGATATAAGAATGTTATTTGAAAAATGGACTTTGAAAATGCCGTGGACATGTTATTCATACCCAGAACACCATGAGATAACACAGGAAAAAGAAAAGGCATCAAAAGAATAAACACGACTGAGCACCACTGAGGTTTTTGTTTTGTCTGACAATGTAAAAAAAAAAGTGAGATTTTCTGAAAAGCAGCAGATCTTCTCAACCGAGGAGCTTGAAATATGACTCCATCGATGTATTTTTTTCATCGATTTTTTTCATCGACTCGTTTCAGCTCTAATACCCGTCCAATTGTATTGCATTACATTGGCTGGTTGTACTCAAACCAGATGACCAGATAGAGAGATGTGGTCAGTGTACAGAGAAAAGATACAAACAAACACGATCCTATTCTTTAGAGACAGACATCTTGTGTAAAGACAATGATCTCTTCACTGAGAGGGAAAATTACATATTTATATTTGCGCACTGTATTTGTCTATTTGAAGGAAAAGGAGTGTGTGTGTGTGAGAGTTAGAGATCAGAGCAAACAGGGCTCGCTGTGCTTGTTTGTGCTTCAGTTCTGCTCTCAATATCAAAAGATGATCAAACAAAGTTTGTTATTTCTGAACTTGAGCTTTAGTTGAATCCAGTATGCAAAATAGTTAGTTTGTGTAAGACTTAAGCATAACACTGGAGCACTCAGTAGCCGGGACCCTTTACGCAAGTATGTAATGTAACAGTGGCGGCCTTGCATTTTATACCTGGGCCTTCACTGCTGAAATACCACCTTATAACCACATGATGGCGCCACAGCTAGGGTTATTAATCGTTTCTTGGCCTGTAACTATATAACGTATTTGTATTAAACCGTTCGGTACGAGGCTTACAAACCGAACAAAACGTTTGAATAATACTACTGCATTTGGAAAATGCAGAAGCTTACATTGTAGGAAATAATGTTATATAAATAATGTTTTCTGCGCTCATTGGCGACAGCGGTCTGTGTGACCTCTGAACCGGAACAAAAACAGCTGTACCCCGCAAGTGTTCCGGGAGGCTAGGCTAACTAGCTTAACGGAAAAACAACAGCAGTAACACGCATTCTGCTACACACTCAAGAGCCATTCAGATATTTGATGTAAAAAAACGAACCAGTTGACTTACCAAATGCTGATCACATCCTCTTTTCTTTGTTGACAATGAGTTTAATCCCACAGTTAAATCCCAACTCACAAATCCGTTTATCTTCCAGTTTCAGCCATTGAGTGTTAAAAAACAAAGCTAGGTAAGAAAAAAAAAAAATCTACACCAAGCAAAATGCTAAAAATATCATAATTTCATTCATATCTTTCAATATGAACTCTCACTACTCCACTAAGCCTCTGCTGTAAATTTCGTTTAAAATTAGTCACGTGCTCGCCCACTGACCAATCACAGCACAGAATCTCACTGCAGCGCTGCTGCTAATGCTGACGTAGTTGTAGGCTTGCAGGCCACTCTGGCGTGTCCAAGAATGTTAAACTAAAGATCTGATTGGTTGAAGACTATGACAATCAACAATATCGTAGGTCTGCAGGCCTCGGGCCTCTCTTCTTACCTAGAGACACAGAGGTGAAATCTGATTGGATAAAAGCTCTACTTAAAACAAGCTGCACTGGAAACAGGGCAACTGAGGAAGACAGTAGCTGTGCAATGAGAAAATAAGATAATGGGAAAAATATTTTTATAAATTATGATACATGTAGTGTATTTAAGAAAAATTATTAAATTATAAAATAGCTATAACTTTGTGATTCTGTTTACGCCAGCAGAGAAGGCTTTGCAGGCCCTGACGGCCCGCCACTGATGTAATAACATATTTATCTATTGCAACCATAACTAATTCAGATTCTTTGCGGTGGTTGTGACACTCAAAACAATGTATCCACTGTTTTACAGCTGCAACAATAGCGAGGGACTAGGGCTAGGCTATGACATAAGTTTAACTAACTTGGTTTTGATTGGCCAGTGACCCCAGTCACGGACACACATGCAGCATGCTCTCATGACAGGCACACAGAGAGGGCCGGTGAAAAAGTCATCGTTCGGTCCACTGGCTCACCAATGCGGCAGCCCCACGGGATCTGTCCCAGTATGCCAGCTGCTGAGACAATCATAACTTAGATCTTGCTACTTTGTACGACACTGAGTAAATTCAGGTGGTACAAGTGTTTGGCTGTTAGAGAACAGAAGAGGTAAAGGAGAGGTTCAACTGGGGTGAATGAGGAACGTGGTCCGTGAAATGCTTAAGTGTTTATGTTCATGTTGTTGGATGTCTGTTTAAAATAAAATAAAAAATCTTATCTGGGAGTTCATCCTGGTGTGAGTTAATGTACTGTCTTTCCCTGTACTGAAGATAAAATGTCCTCAATAAGTGTCAATACGTTTACTTAATTACAGTTCTAACAATACACAACATGTAAGCACTGACATACATACAGTTTTATACTTTCTACGGACTTATTTTTGTTCACTTCTCTCTTTTTATCTAATATTTGCTAGTCAGTGCTAATCAGCTGATGTTAGCATGCTAAACTAAGATGTTTGACACATGGCTATAGACCACCTATAGATTACTATAACTCCATGGTTCTTTCACTAATGTATCTACTTACCTCTGAGCAATCTGTTGTAACCATTGTTTTATAAAAGTAAACAACAATTGAGTACACAAACAAGGACTGAAACACACTTTTTGTTTTGTTTTTCACCTTGTAGAATCTCACCACAAGGTCCATTTAGAAGCTTGTTTTTGAGATTTTAATCATATCAGCTCATGGGTTTCCCAGTTGTCATGGAAATGTTTACATTTCCATTTATGAGAGGATTTCACATCAGGATTAGCGCTCTCCCGTTTAATCATTTCCACAACACTTAGCTTCTCTACTTTTAGTTCATACATTGTCCTTCTATAAACCTAGTAGTTCAGGTATTTGTGATCAAACTAGATTTGGCACATTTCTACGTAAAACATAAATCAATCTCAGTTCACACACAGAAACGGTCACATTGAGACAACACGTTGTATTTGCCAAGTTTGCAAAAAATGTATTATTCTAATTTAGCTGTTGGGTGAAAATGTACTTTGCACCTTCACAGAGACAACTCACAATGTATAAGAAGACTGAAAATGAAAGACAAATAGAAGCAAATGAGCACTACAGAGGCAGCTTGTCCCATTCATGATATAGCAGTTGAAGTCCACCAACACCAGCATTAATTAAAGATTTCAGGATACCGCTTTATTAATTATATATATATATATAAAATTATAAATTAAACAGTAACCTCTCTCTGGCATGTGTCCTCACCAATATAGGAAACTGTCTGGTGCACTTAAAGAAGAATATGTTTCCAACAAGCAAAAGTAATAGTTTGACACACACACGATTGCACAGACACGAACATCCCAACTGACCAAACACCTCAAACACGCAAGTGGTAAAGATAAAAGGATCAAGGTGCTTCAACTTCAGCTTTGCATTTGGTTTAACCTGTTGTTGAACAAACATTCTTCAGCTCCTTCAGGTGCCGCTCAGAGTGCTTTCTCAACATGGCTTTGATTTAATAACAGCAGACACAAAGAGTGCAGAGGAAAGGCAAGATATCAGCACTGCACTCAAATGTGTGTCAGGCTTTACTCGCCTGCTTTCCACACAGAATAGGATCCAAGATCTGAGACGATGGATGGCACATAGACAGAAAAAGAAGGAGACTTAAAGCTCCGACTGGTGATGTGATACATGAGCAAAAAGGGAGAGATTATAGAACTTGATGTAACATGCCTCTTTCTAATTCCTCCTCTATGAGAGGAGATAAAACAAAAAAAATCAATAACTCTTTGCATATCACTCACATTCAACATCCCTCCATCAATGATGCTGTTAGAAATAGACATAGTGGGTGAGGTCAATGTCCCCGGGTGCTTGGGAACTCTGAAAGGTTAGGTCTTCAAGTTGAGCTTCCTGAAATGTTAGTCTCTGATATAGAGAAGAAATTGAAGATGAACCTCATCAGAGTTTCACAGGCTGTGATGTTTTTGAAAGTCTTTTCTCCACACTGCAAACATTTTTTAGCTGTGCAGCTGAAGGCAGACATGTGGAGGGTGCTGAGTGTGTAAACAGACCACTTTGATCAAGACTGCTTGACAAATCTAATATCCAAGAGGCCTGCCTGACGCTGCAAACTGCAAATTACTTTTCAAAAAAAGGTCAATGTGTAGCAAGAGTTGAAAGAAATGTGAGATTAGAAACTCGGTGTGCTCAAGTTCACAGATGCAGAAACTATATTTGTCTTATAAACTCTGCATGTTGTGGGAGATATTTCTAACTCATTTTAAGTTACCATTCTAAGCATTTTTTGAATACATAAATCGCAAAAACAAGAAGCTTTTCAAGATGTTGTCACAGAGGTGCAGCAGACATCTGTGGAACCAAAAGGTTACACTTCTTCTTTCTCTTCTCCATCTCAGATGACATCCATACAATAACAACTGAAGGAAACAACAACACAGCAAAGTCAGATTTAGAGTCAGAATTATTGAAATTGAATTCCCGGTGTCCTCCATGTGATTATTTAAGGTCTATGTAAGAGCAGAGTTTCCAGACAGCCACAGTGTGGATGGAAATAACAGATGGACACATTTCTACCACCTGAGCAGTTCGGTCAGCAACACAATGAGGAGAAAGCTGGGTATCCAGGCAACAGGCCGTCCGTATTCTCCCACGACTCAAACTTAAAATCAGTCTTGTTCATTTTTCACAACATGAAACATGTTTTTTTTTTTTATGTTTCTTCATCTTGATAAAATGAGGAGGAGTATCATGGCCGCCCTGCAGGTCCCGGGAGAGCGCCGTGTGCTAATAGAACCCCGGAGACCGACTGCTGGCCTCTGGATGATGGACAATAAGAGAATCCACGGGAGGGTAGAGGGTTTGGGTATTGGATGGAAAAAGAGGTAATTGGTGGGAGTAGATGGGGGAAGTGTCCCTGACCAGTGTGTTCATCATGTCTGCACAGCAGTGGGATCTGGCTCAGTTGAGGAAACACTCCCTGCTGAGGCTGACTCAGCTCATCTGGGTTAATGAAACCACACAGGGATAAACATGGGCACTGGAAACTGCAGCCTGGGAGACGAAGCTCCACATGCGGCCAGGGTGGTGCCTGGAGTAGTCTGTTTGAACAGAAATACAACCAGGAGTTCAGGACAGGGGGGGGGCTGAGAGACCTGCTGTCCACAGAAGAACATGAGGAGGATTGATAGGTTGTGACTTTTTGATGATAGATCTTCCTTAAGTTGAGCCTAAAGTAAATAATGCCCATCTGCTGGGCTGCTCGTAGCTTGGCTAGCGGCTCTGGGAACGCCCCCCGTCTGGCCTCCCACTGGTTCAGACGTGAGCCGCTCATTCAATGAGCTTCACTGTGGAGACATTCAGGGAGCCTCAAAACCCTCAATCTGAGCCACTAACAAGACCTCCAGTATGCACATCAGTGTGGTGAACAATCTTTGTAATAAAGATGATCACAGAGGCTTGAGACTTGAAAGGGTTTTGAATATGTATGATATGACACTAAGGACAAATATGATCACAGCCATTCAGAAGAGGAGGTGCAGTAATTGCACTTTGTTTTGAGTCAAGAGTGAATACAGCAGCAGAATAGGTTTGAGGTCATCAGTGTAACAAAAAGTGCTCCAAAAAAGGTGCTAGTGCTCTACAAATCAGTCATCAATGTTTTGAGTATTTGGCTCAGTACAATGCAATACTTCAAAAAGGCTGTTTTAGGGCCATATAATGAAATGTAACTCTAATCGGTTGAGATTAAACAGGACAGTTGATCAAGGGGGTCCTGCTTACCTGTGTCTCCCCACACCGGCAGGTACTCGTCCTGCTGGATGTCCAGCATGATCTCCAGGCCGTTTCCTGTCCCTCCCTTCATGGTGGTGCGGAGCGTCTTCCCTTCCTCTACAGCGTTGAACATGTAGCACTTCCCATACCTGGTGAACACCTGAGAGGAGACGCAGAGAAAGAGAGGACTGATAAGTGATGACTCATAAACCCTCATACACAGACACACTGCAAAGACAGTGTTGCAGTAGATGTTGCGGTAGGTGCTAGTTGTGCATTGATGGAGCCAATTTATCTCCATGAAGGAGGTATCTTTTTTGCCACGCCCATGAATTTAGAATCAAAATGACTGGCATGATGATGAACTACAATATGTTTTCTCACAATATCATGTTTTAAGAGGGTTTTACTGTGTTTCATTCTTTTGTATTTGTCCCTTTTGACTTTTGACAGTTTGTACACACCAACTCATTCATTTACATGCTTTGCCATCTGAGCTGTTGTTTTTAGTCATGCTTCTTCAAAATGCCTGCATGTTCTAAAAACATCACAAATGTCTGTATGTGAATGGATTTTCCAATGTTACGAGGTTATTACGAGGTCTTAGTGTTGTACAAAAACATGTTTAAAAAGCACATTTTCACGGATTTCTTGATGGATATGATTTGAGTTTTTGCTACAACAGCTCCCATCATCATGCTCTGGGTGATGTTGCACTGTAACCATGGATGTACAGCTATCAGTCACATGGATTGCCTTTGATACTGGAGAAAATGTCTTCATTTCATGATTGAGAGGCAAGATCTGCGGTAACAACAAGCCCATCTTTTTACACAATTTCTAAGCAGATTTATGGACATTCACCCACAGTGGACACTGATATCACTGGAAAGAGTAAGTTACTCTGGTTGCTGTATAATGTCTGTGCACTCTGGTTTGACTGAGTACTGACTCGGCTGTAGATGATCAGTCCCAAATTACTAAATTAGAGGTCTTCTTGTCTGCTGTGGAAAACTGGATGTCAAGTCATTTCTTGCTCCTCAACTCAAAATAAAACTGAGATGCTGGTCTTTGGCCCTGCACAAAGCGCCCGTGTGTGTGCCTTCTTCCCTCCTGCCTTTCTTTCTCTCTCCTTCCCTTGTTTTCTCTCCAGGTGCCAACAAGGTCATTGGTTTTCGACCTGTGCAGGCCAGTCATGCTGCTCCTTGCTTTCCACAGACTTCAAGCTGGCCAATCAACAGATTGAGGCCCACAATAAAAGGAGGGAGCCTGAGGAGTTCACCTTCTTCGTTTTTGTTCTCTGCCTGTTTGAGCTGTGACATTGTTGTTGATAACTTCTGAAGGTTTGTGGTGGGAGGTTGAGGACAGAGGTTGAGTTGAGCTACATACGTAGTTCATTTTTGTCGACCCTTTGTTTTGGTGCTGCTATTTTTTTTTTTAGATAAGTGAGTAAAGCCATTTTGTTTGTGTTTTGTTTTCAGAGGTAGGAGTTAGCCAGGCCTAGTTTTGTTATATTGACTACTATTCGTTTGGCACGACCACTCTCTCCCACCTTTGAAGTAAATCATCTTAATTGTTACTTCTACTCCTGACTCTTTTATATTTAGTCATCATGCTACCGTCAACTTTTTCCCTAGACTTGTTTCTTTTTCTTTATTATCTGGCTGGTGAGTCAGTTTGTGTGTGTATGTGTGTGTGTGTGTGCCTTGAATCCTTTCTTCCTTTCTTTTTGAGAGGTTATTACAGTCTTTGAAATCTGAAATTAGAGAGTTGAACTTGTTAAAGTAAGTGCCTTACTTAATTGAATGTTGAACATTGTAGGAGGAAGTGCATTTGTGTCTCAGGCTCTCCTGTTGAACAGTGAAACATTATTACCTTTCTTTGTGTTGCCATCATTTTTTATGTCTTCCTGTTTCAATTGCCAATTTGTGGTCCCTGCCTGTATCTGGCTCTACTTTCTATGACAGAAGAACGATATTCTGCCAATTCATAATCTCTTTTTAGGGCCAGAAAAACTTTGGCTTTTAGTTTCTTTCTTGTTTCAAATAGGTTTCTTTACATTGTTATAATTTGGTTTACTCTGGTGGTTGTTTGGAGAGCGGTGTTTGTTTTGAGACTAGTTGGTGTGTCTGAGAGAGGGCAGATAGCCTCGGCACCAGCTGACAGAGGGAACCCTTTTCTGGACCCGGGAATGGGGGATGTCTAGGGGGCTGGATTTAAGGAGATATAAAAATCTGAGTGCTATTTTTTGAATGTCAACTATCAGCGGGTATCTGGTTTATTCTGCTCTACATTTTACCCATCCGTTTGTTTTCTTCTCCCTTCTGTGAGGCTGACATTTGTGTAGCCTCTTCTCTTTCCAGGTCACATGGTGGAGAGGAGGTCGCGTGGCTCATGCTCTAGCTGTTTGGCAACACCCAGAAGGTGCTTGACTTCTTCCTGCACATTCTGTGTGTCATTTTGTCTGTTTTGTAATTATATTATGTTGGTCTTTTCTGTAAACACATCTATTGCATGTCTGTCCATCCTGGGAGAGAGAACCCTCCTCTGGTACTCCGAACCAAGGGTACAAATGGATAGAGGATGCTGTTTGCTTTACAGATTGTTGAACCCCCTCAGGCAAATTTGAGATTCGGACTTGGGGCAATAAAAATTGACTTGACTCAGATAAGAAGGGATGTGACGCTGACCAGTATTGCATCAATTGAGTTCAAAAGGTTAAAGTCATTAAAGCCATTTTCTTTCTCTTTTATTTCAGAAATAATGGTATGTCAATGGTTTTACATGCACTGCACACACAGCCCTGATGGCTACAAGTGTTATTATGAAGTGTATCTCTGTGAAGGACAGGTCTGCCAATAAATGTTGGCTGGCAGAGAGGCACTCTCCTTCTCATATTATCTTTCTGCAGGAGCTTTCAACTTTTGAATGGTGCACAGTTTGCAAAACTTATTTTATACACAAAAGAGGAACGAAAAACCGAGGCAAGCTCTCACCTTTGACATTTTTTTTTTTTGAGACAATTATGTAGTTGAGATGTGAGTAAAGCGAAACGATTGTAGAGCCCACAGAAACAACTCAAACAAACGGATCCAATTTAACATGTAATTGCTTAAAAGCAGAAAGCGCCCTGCCATTACTGGCCCATACTTCAACAAGGCTTCAGAAAATATTACAGAACCGCTCCGTTCCCTCTATGCTGTGTGTGCTACATATTTTTGTGATCGCTTACACACTTAAAGTAAATACTGAAACAAAAATGTCAAAACTTTCAGTGTGTTGTTGCTTTGAAAGAGTAATTCAAAGGGTGTATAATTTCGTTGCAAATATTCAACTTTTGAAAAAGGATTGTTAGGTTTTGATTGCAGAGTTTCATTTGTGTTTCAAGTGAAATATTTATCTCCAAGTGTTCTCCTGTGTGTGTGTGTAAATTCAGCAACAATTGTGGAGGCAAAAGCAAAAAGCTTCCTTCACTATTGTCTCTCTGCACCACCACTACCTCAACAAGAGCCACCAAATGGCTTCAAAGCACGTATCAATAGAGTTAACACTACAGAGTGCAGCTTATTGCAGATGTCCTTGTGGGTGTAACACACGCAAACATGTCAATTCAACTGTAGTTGTGAGGTCTCCACTCATGAATAGTTATCACCACGACAGCCATCCACTTCAGTCTTTGCGATCAGTGACTGATACGATACTGATACATACTGTATGTCCTGACTGTATGCTCACTGTCTCATTGAGGAAATATTACATTTTTTACAATGGTTATGAAGCAGTGATGTCCAAAAAACTGCAGACGAGTCCTTCTCCTGCAATGGAGTCCATGCAGCAGCATTTCAAGCTTCTCACAGTACGGAACAAACAGCAGCATTAGCCTTTTGGCAATCTCTCTCTATACCATGTGCCCTTTGCCTTGCACGTTCACAGCGACCCCCAAGAGTATCCCACATTGCTTCAGTGTTTGTTAAAAAAGTCAGCCAGCTAGACATACCTAATTTGCATACAATGATCAGATCACAATTCGGGCAGAATTGAATGATCAGCTGTAATACAAAGGCATGTAGCATTATCCACATAACGCGCAGATGTAGTCGGTGGTTTTACCACATTTCAAAAACGAATGTCAGCCATGTCGTGTTAGCTAA
Organism: Pholis gunnellus; assembly: GCF_910591455.1. Taxonomy (NCBI): domain Eukaryota; kingdom Metazoa; phylum Chordata; class Actinopteri; order Perciformes; family Pholidae; genus Pholis; species Pholis gunnellus. The sequence goes on from NC_136544.1 coordinate 9,220,003, forward strand.
GGTCTGTTAATCAGGATTATCAAATGCAAATTCATTGGATATAGTTATATATCCAATGAATTCTCACATGACTACAATCATAACCGTCTTGATGACGAATGATGAGAACGCTTACCGGTTGTAAACATGAGAATATTTCCCATCACTACCTTCCATACCACTATCTAAACGAACCAGCTGTTTGTCTTCTATGTAGACGGTGAGAGAAATATTGATTTTGATCATTATAAACGTGTTAATAAAGATCAAGAGGCATGTGACTGCACTGCATTGTGGTCCATCAAGGCTAATGTTGGTGGGGATTATTGTAAATATCCGATTCTCCTGTACCACAGATGTTTAAAATTGCTGAATGAGACAACAACACGGAAGGCAAAGTAAATCGGCAATAGCTGTTTTTTCAGTGCAGAAGTGTTTTTAGATGGATTTTTCATTTCATGCTCCTCCTCCGTCATTGACACTGGCCTTCTCATGGATGGTTTACTGACATGATTGATCGACTACTTAATGCCATACTGCCACAGAGGTGGTGCAGATCGGAAGAATATGAAGTACCACATTACAGGTTCATTCACCTCTGCAAAACAGAGATGCTCCCGACAGATATGTACCTGCGCAAAATAAATGACTCACTGGGAGCTGCTGGAGCGGAGTGAAGAGGACAGCGGATAAATATTCATGACACCATCACTCCACGTTTGCAGGAACAAGATGAGGCTGTTTTTTTCTTCACATACTTCTTAGTGCAGAGCAGAGAGAAACCACAGAGGTCCCACAAGGTGGTGGTCCAATATCCATCACTAATTTCTCAGAATCCCATGTCTGCTGAGGCTTGGCAATGCAACCACGACTTAGCTGCAGTTTCATAAGAAACAGTGTGTCGACATGGACAACTTTACCTTGACTTCTCCAGAATGAAAACATTTTCTGATCAGATTAGATTAGATTGGTTTAAGCGTCCACCTCAGGGGAAATTTGTCTTTCTCTTTTCCCAAGTACAGCAAAAGGTAAATACGATACACAGCACAACACAACATTAAAAACACAAAATACAATAAACAACTTTGCATAGTTGGCAGGTAGCAAAAAAGTTATATATATATATTTTCTTTTGCTATTTTCACTCAAGTTGCTGTACCATGTTATGCTAAGTGATAACATGCTTTTAACCAGGCTTTTGTATGCGATTTCAAGTATTCTTTGTCTCTGATGAACTTCAGTTATGCAGCTGCCCAAACGCTCCAGAAATTGTGTTCTATTAACTCTCACTGGCCACTCAGTCAAAGACTGTGTAATTACCCAACAGTCATTTGCCATTCCGTTATATCTATATGTGTGTGTGTGTGTCTGGATTTAATAATCTTTCACAATTTTGTTATTTTTTTTCAAAGCCATTGCCTCCAAAGTGTCTACTGTCAACATCGCTCTCACCCTGCCTTTGTTATATAGGGATGAATTGCTTTCAGGGGGACACTGCTCGACCCTCTTTCTCTCCTTTTGTCAAGACTGATGATGTTTGACGGACAGGACCAGGGCCGGGTCAACATCCCATTAGACCTCAGCCAGACACAAAGGCTCCTCCTCAGCCACTAGATGACAAAGACACTAACACAACGTTGACAGTGGGGATCTGTCACTTTGCATATCCTTGCCACTGACCCTGTGTCTGCCCCCTTCCCTTCTCACTTCCTCCCTTATCTGCCGCCTTAGGTCTAGCTGTCAGATGGGAAAAGGTAATGAGTTCTCAAACCTGTCCTGAAATGCAGAAAGGCTCTCTGCCTGAACAATGTGTAAGGGTACAGAGACTTATCAATTCGAATTTTACAAGTACATTGCACTGGTGAAAAGCCGAATAGATCAACTTTGTCAGCGTTAAGACGTTTGTCATCTCGGTCAATAGAGGAGAAAGTTGCCAGTAATAAACAAGGTCATGATAACCTGCGCTGTGGTGGCTGCCGATCAATGCCAGTGAGCCAATACAGATTTCCATTTGGTGTCCATATAACCTGCTCTAATATAACGTGTAATCTCTACTTTTGTTGAAGCTGCACAAATCAATATTCCTATGTAAACAACGGCTCAGACTACTTCGTGTAATGTCAAAGGTCTCGTTCGTAGTGGCGAAACCCCACAAAGAATTATCACCCAGCTTTGCAGTTTCTCTGAGCTCCGGAATGTTCCAGCATCAAACGGCTCATTATTTAGGTTCACTGTTCACTGTTTTGATTTACTTTTACCCAAATGTGCAACCCAACAGGGTCTCGGGGAGTCCTTGACTGCATGGTTACACTCGGTTCCACATTTTTTGACTCAATATGCATGAAATAATGGAAATATGTCAAAGAGGAAACACATTTCATTACTCATAGTCCACTCTTTTTCAAGGTAAAATTGAATATTTCTCAATCTCTAGCCTATGTTTGCTGTGACTGAATTGTGATGGACCGGTTGTGCGTGAGGTGAAAGGTATGAACCTGTGTGAGTGTCAGGTTCAAGTGTGTGCGTTAGTGTGCTGTGTGGATTCCGGTGCAGAGCATAGTTGTTGCGTGGTAGCGTTGTGTTAGTGGCCTTCTTGTTTACGATATTAGCCTTTGTTATGTGTGTGCAAGGCGGGTATTGCCCCGTTGGTCCATGAAATCTTGTATATTGCATATAGAGGACTGCATAGGACTTCAGCATTACACTGGAGCACTGCTGTAGCTTATGTTGAACCCCAGATTGCAAAAGTGTATTTGGCTCACTGCTTTTACCGCTCTCATTAACCTTGTTTCCAGCAGCAGCAGGCAGCTGTTTTCAGTGAAAAAGTCCTAAAGACCGGCTTTATGTTTCGTGCTTTTAAAATGGACAACGGTAGTGATTTATACTGGTGAATATAGTGGAGCGTTTAGCAGCTAAGGAGCAAGATATTCCCTCTACAAGCTGGTGGACACCAAAACATAGTTGAAGGGTCAATGAAAATTGTACTTGCATTCATCAAATGGCAGGACACACGACTCCAATTGAATGCTAATGTTGCTCCATGTCTGCAGGATGTATAAATAGAGGCTTGCTTACACATAAGCTCAAAAGTGTATCATTTATCAGCGTGGTGTTCACGGCAAATGGTGAAATGGCCAAAAGAGAAAATTAAAAAAATATCAGCACTGCTTTAACTTTTCATTCCTTGTGTCAGAAAGTAACAAGAAGTTTAGATTCTAGTTAGGACTACTTTGTGCTGCTCGTGTCTGTTCTTGTTAAGTTTTGAAAATGTTATATTTATTCGGGGGTTCAGTATAAAATGTCAAGCTCAAGTTGTTGCCAATATCACGGTAGTGATCCACGCCAGAGGTCTGAGAGCCGAGCAGCAAGCGCGGGGCGCGCACAGCTCTGCTGCCAATTAGAATGCCTTTTGACCAACATAACACGTCTCATTAGTATTCACAGCTGCAAGTGAGAATGTCTGGAAGCACAGAGCTGCAAACATGCCATGACCTCGCCTGTTTACCATGTAGTGCCTCCCACAGTCAAAATTGACACGACCATTTGAGTGAATTCCTGTCACGATGAAAGGTCAGTCGTTAGCACCGGCCACCCACAAATCAGACCCTTAAACAAGTCCCTGGTTAATGCAAAGAAAATATGTGTGCAGAAATTGTACTCATGAAGCGCAATGCTTTATTTCCCTATATCTGACCTTGTCTAAAATAGTTACTAAGCTCCTCCCTTTGGACTCTCACAGACTCCCACCATTCTGAATTCATCTTGCTTTCTTGCATATTATCCTATTTCTTATCACTGCTTTGCAAATGGCTTGTTGATGTGATGCCAAAAAAACACTGGCAGCTTATTTCTTCAGAGAGGAGATGCTATCTTTTCTTCATTTTATGCTCCCACTCCCAGTAGCCTTTTCTTTATCTCCTTCTGTCCATGTAGCGTCCAAGCCATCAAAATGCCCTGAAGTGTACACCATATTTATAAATCCTACTTTCAATGTTACTGACACGGCAAAGCCTCATCTACCACAAGAAAAAGCTCTGCCATATCTGCCATGTTGGCTCCTGTTTAAACATCTTTTTTTCCATTATTTGAGCTGATTCAGTGATGCATTCATGCCATTATCTGTTCAAAAGTTGATAACAGGAAAGACCAGATGACGTGTACTTTGCATTTGTAATATTACGGCCTGTTTGAAATTGGACGGATTGGTTCTTTGTTCATCAGATACTGCTTGCTGACTTTGCTATTACTTTCTGTCAGTTGTGTTGTTCATGCACCATTACAAAACACAGACATTACAAAACACAAAGCTACAGGAAGAGACAGAATAGCAGAATAAGCAGGTAATAAGACACTTCCTCATCCCATTTGCTTTTCTGGCATGGCGGAACATTACGTGAAAAGCACTGAAGAGTGGATTGAAATGTTAAACATAACAGTCAAGCAAGCAGTTTTGTCAGTTCTCATGAAGAGCCTCCACGTTTCAAGGTTATACCACTTTTGCATGAGCTCTCTATTGTGATCTGCTGTTATTGTTTTACAAATCAATATCCATTATAGGAGAATTTAGGGGCCGTTTTGTGATAAAAACAAAAGCGGAGAGGGTGTTAGAGGGTTAGGAGAGAAAGGGAAGAGAGATGCCTTTATATCCTCGAGGCTTACTGGGAGAAGAAGAGAGGGGTAAAGTTTATGAAAAAGGTCTTTGAGTTGCAAGGTGTGCACTTTCTCCACCGCCCGAGAAGTGGCTCTACTGCTGTGGCTGTGGGGATAAATAATGCAGAGGGCTGCTGCGTTAGCAACAGGGTTGGCAATGAGTATAGGAAAGGAGCACACACACACACACACACACACACACACATACAACCACTTCATCATTATGGCTTTATGCACGCCACTCACCTGCATGCCAAGCTAGCTTAAACACCTTCACATCCACAACATATTTCATGTCACATTAAACAAATTCCGCCATTTATGTGACGTGTTGGGAGTTTTATGGCACGTATTTATCATTGCACCCTGATGTACTTTTACCATGCCTGTCAATAATATTTTATTTCACAGGACAGTACATAAGTGAGGCAGGGCTGTGATAGGACACAAAGGATTGCAGACACTGCTGCCAGCATGATATTTATATTCATGGAGAGGAGGAAGAAAGGAGGGGGAAAGACTAACAGGAGAGCGAAAGAGATAAATATGAGAGGGGAACAAAGAAACTAATCAAAAATCAAAAGACAAACCCTCTTGACTGAAAAAGTGAATTAAATCTGTCTGAACTCTGTCCAGATTATTGTCTTCAGTTTGGATTGTGTGTTTTTTGTTTTAGCCTATTGACGTTTACACCTAGGGTCGTCACAGAGACAAAGAGGCTTTCAGCTCTGCTGTTAGCACCTGATCGATAACCCTGCCGGTTAATGGATGGGCGGCACACAGTAAAGCCACACACGTCATGTCTTCGGTTTGTTCGTTTTGATGCAGATGACATTAGGCGTGTTGTTGTATAGATATGTTCCACCTGTTTTCTTCTGAAACATTTGGGGTAAAATGGGATGGACCACAATTTCATTTTCAATTGGATTGAATTTGTCCAGCAACATGGTACAATTTTAACCCGAAATTTTGTTTGCGTGAGAGTCAGAGAACATCCTGTAACTTGGTGCAGTTTGGGAGAAAATGTTATTTATATAATAATCAATTTCCATGAAAGGAAAGGTACAACAATGTTTGTGTGGGCTGTCAATCATAGTTCTTAGAAAGAAAGAAAATAGGAATTGGCAGGTTGAAGTTTTAAGTAAATGGAATCGGCCAAGGAAATTGAAGTTGGTGCATCTCTAGACAAAACCTTTAGAGGAAGTGGGAGGTGAGTTTTTTCACTTTGATATTAATCTTCTCATGTTACTTGGTAAGAAAGCAAAGAAACACATTTCCCAAAATGTTGAACTCTCTTTAAATGCAGAAGTCACCTCTAGCTTGAAAATCTTCCCTTTGGTTTTGTTAAAAAGGTGTCAATCTTCTCTCCATTCAGTATTCTACAGCAGATGCTGTAGGCGTGCTCAATAAGCTTCCAAGACAATATATCTCTATTGAAAACAGAAAAGATGTATTATAATATATACTCTGTGCCCTGTGCTCCTACATTCCTCTCCTTATTATTTGTACTCCTCACGGTCCTCAGGTTCAGACGGTGCCTCAGAAAGACATCAAATAGAAGAAAAATAACGGTGTTGCTCTCCTTCCCACCTTTCCTTCTTGCAGGTGCAGAAAAATTTCAATATTAAAATGACATGTTTTCTCTATTTTTCCATCTCTGCTGGCATGTCAGTCATGTCAGTGTGCAAAAAGCCTCCAGATATAGCTACGGACCACGAGCTGTCATCCCGGACTCATCAATCGAATCACACACACCCAGTCATTATTTTTAATAAGTCACCTAAGCCACCTCTTGCTGATGACCGATGGGGCTCCATCTCACCTGTCACAATCTGGCAGTTTCTGCCGGAGCTGATGTGAAGCTGAGTAATGGGCCAGTGGTGGGGGACCTGTGGCAGCTCATAATCACCAACAGGAAACCAACTCAGTTGAGTGGATGACATGTTTTGTCTTCCTCACATTTTATGTGGAGTGGATGTCAGCAGATGTGCCTAATGCACTGCCAAGATTACAGCCATTGTCAGCCGTGACCTTCTTTTCCAGTAGGTCTTCTTGAAGAAGGCTGAAACTTTCTGACATTTCAGGAATTTCAAGGACCATCATCTCACAATAAAGACTCTCCTGGTACGTGTGACTTCTTCCTTCACATCAGCTCTTGTGTTCAACAAACACTATTGATGTACAAGCCCCCGGGAACCGGTGGAGCTTCCTCACACCCTGATATGATCAATACCAGCGGCAAAGCCTCATTATCCCTGAACGTCCACTAATGCTTGCAGTTGAGTTTCCAAATGGAGAAAAAAGATTGAAAACCCAATACCCATTAACTCATCAAATGTGGTAACAGCGGTGACATGTCACATGTGTTCTACAACCAGAGACACATTGTTCTATGCAAACACAATTTAAGTCCAATGACAATGTGGGAAATATAGAGTTTGTGTCGGTTAGCCATGTTAGGAAATGGGTTCTATAGATGTTTGTCGGTCCACCAGATTGGTCCTGACAGTAAAAACATCCAAAATCTTATAAGGGCATTCATGGTCCCCAGAGAATAAATACCATGAATTTTAAATGACCTTTTCTCTAGTACCACCAGCAGGTTGACATTTGTAATTTTGAGTGAAATTTCTTAACAAGTATTGGATGGATGGCCATAAAAGCTGGTACAGACATTTGGTGACTTTCTTTCTAGTGTTATAGTTGCCTTTATATACATACATATACTGTACATTTGCAGTCATGCCCCTAGCTCCATATGGCTTGTTTGTAAAAGGGACACCAGTACAGTAAAATAATACAATAATGGTGGACTGAATGAGGATAAAAAAAGTATTTGGACCGTTTCTTTGGCAAGTAATTCTTCCAGCATCCATTGGTTTCCTACTTGTGTAATAAGTCCCCCTCATGAATTAGGGATCTTGGCTCAGTTTCCATGAAAATGAAGAAGAATAACTCCGGGAAAATAACGCACTTTAATATAGTGACCTGACAGCAGCTTGCATTCATGCTAGAGCAGCATATCTTATATGCGGTGCAGCAGAGCCACTCGTCCATGAAAATAATACAGACAGAAATGAAATATCCACTGAGCACCAGGATCACTAATGATTTTGGAGCTTCAATTTAAAAGGTTCTGTATCTGTACAACAGCAATCAAGAGAGAGAAGGCAAGAGTGTGCGCATCAGCAAATGTGTGTTTGGCTTTTCGTTTATTGCCAGACAAGAAAAGACTGAAATGTCAAATCAAACAATTAAGCGGGAAAATATGAAATCCTTACATCCTACCTTACATTTCTGGCAATTCATGGCCTTTTAGATTCACTAATTTAATAAACAAAAAGAGGAGGACAAAACATGTGGAGTAGTGGGCTGATTTGAGCACCAGCAGCGCAAGGATTCCCTGGTTTACAGGGGATAGCGCCTACTATTGTGTAAAACTAGAATTACCACCACATTAGCAAAAATAATCAACTGCTTGCCAACACCGACTATTTGCAAGTTAACAACCAAACAAGTGGGCGTTTCCCCAAAGACACTTAATGTGTGTAGCATTAAAGAGATCTATTGGCAGATATGCAGTTAAATATTAATAAGTGTGTTTTCTTTAGTGAATTATCACATGACAATAACGTTTTGTTGCATAATGTTTTGGTTACCTTGGAATGAGCCATTTATATCTACATACGAAGCAGGTCGCCATGGAAACACTGGCTCTGGATAGACCCATTCACGTTTGCACGTTTTCGCATCGCACCATTGTTCTCCTTCACGCTTAACACAAGGGAGAAGTTTCAGTTCACTGCTAGATGCCACCAAATCCTACACACTGCACCTTTAATCAACGAGTGAATTAATATAAAGATAAAGCTGCCCAGAGCAAAGAGTGATACTTACAATAGGGGTCGAAAAAAGTAGTTTTCTGTCAGATCCAACATGATACAAATCAGACTATCACATAAAGGCTGGAAGGTATTATTAATTCAAAAATGGTACCTCCTGCACCGCAGAGGTTCATCGCAACAAAGGGTTTATTTTGTAAACAATACAAATAGAGGATTTTTGCCACAGCAGCACAGCTTGACTATCAACTACATGCCCCTGGTAATGAGCTCACCAAACATACACAGACACACTAATTTTATACAACACTACGAGTCCATACCTGCTCCGAATGCACCTGACTCTGAATGTCAAAAATCTCTTATCTCCCGCTCTTGAAGATGAGCCACACATCTCAGACAGTGTGTACTGTTCAATTCACAGCCATCCTCAGAAACAACATATCAAAGAGCAGGATGCTCGGTACCGTGTCAGAAAAAAGTGTATTTATCCATGTTTTTGTGACATTGTTTTTACTGTGGCAAACAAAATTGGACGGAACGGATATGTCACTGACGACTGGTTAGTGAAAAAATAGAAAAAGCTAACACAAACATAAAGCAAGATTGAATAAAGAAAATCCAGACAGTTTAACGGGTTAAGGGTCAGGGGTTATGCTCAACGGGAACTAGTTCTTAAGACGCATTGTGTGACCACGTCAGAGTCCAACGGCCACACAGGCAGCGAGAAAGCCGGCATGGAGTGAGTGTGAACGTCGATTCTAGGGTTGTGGAAAGCCTGACGCTGGAAAGGTGAGGGGGAGGGTCTTTCCAAAGCTATTTCACTTCCAACAGAGTACACTGGCCCCATGAAGCTGACCACAGCTGTTCTCCACTGCAGAGCTTTCTTTCATTCCCAAAAAGACCAATTTTAGGTCTGGTTTCATTTTAAGGCCAGGCTAACGTCTGCTGCATAAGCCCTGGATAATCAAAAGTATTTTCCTGCATTACCTGCCACAGAGCACTGTTTGATATTCATATAGAAGATCAAAGAACAAGGAGACTCAGAAGCTATATCACTGTCTATGAGGTTGGTGCTCTTACTGCACTCATAGTAATGGGGATCTGTGCGTGTGGAGCAAAAGAAACAGCCCGTGTTGTCAAGGGCTGGCAGGGTTGTGCAAGAGGAGATTTCGTAGCAGTGAAAATGAATAATAATAATATGGCAATAGGCCCCTGCTGCCGTACAGATAATATTACAGCAGCAGTGAGATGGCAAGTGACATGGGCAGCTAAATGTAATTGGGGAGCCATCTGCAGAAATGAATACAGCTGATCTTGCATTTCCAATATGTCAAAATTGTTCGTTGTCTCCCTCTATTACAATCCATCACACGGGAGTTCTCACCGAGGAAGCCAAGGCTCAGCGTGAATTCATGAACAATTCAATGTCTGCATTGTCTTATTCGGCTGCATGAAATTGGATAAAGTGAGGGGAAATAGATGAACAGTCTCACTGGGAATCGCTGGGAACAGATATGCCAAATATATGAAAAGATATTTCCTTAGTTTGTAATATTCAAACAGAGGGGACGGAGAGAGTGGGTGGAGGGACACAGTGATGTGAAATCTAATGAAATTATCGCAAATAGTCTCGACGACAAAAACAAACTGTATTGGCAGTAAAAGCCTCAAATTCCCTAAACAACACCCCATCAACAGATTATCAGTCATCTCGTGTAGTGCTGTTAAATGCGTATTGGTGTGCAGGAACTCCTGTGTGTGTGCTTTATGTGCCTGAGTGTTTATTGACAGAGTCTGTGAAAATGGTTTCAAGGGCATCTCATGAGTAGATTAAGATTGATCTCGTTCTGAGTTGGAGAAAAAAGTGCTTTTTTTTCTCCAACACATACAGACATTATTAAAGTAAAGATGAGATGTGAGGATCTGTTTTTGAAGAGTAGCCACACCCAGGTCAAAATCAATACTTAGAACACCGTCTGCACTTCATTTATAAAGTAGTGATTTGACGGTCTGGAACCAGGCTGAAGTCTACCCATGTCAGGAAATAAATATTGAAAACAAGTTCAAACAACAGTTAGAATCATCGATTATGAAGGCTGTGTTCTGATCCTTCACAGCCTCACCTTGGAAAGGTTTGGTCTTCAGAGCCTTTGGTAACACTGATCTGTCATGTAGTTACATCAGGAATACATCAATATATCCAAGCGTCTCCTCTGACATTATCAGCTGGTTAAGACAGAAGAGGACAAGCTCTCGCATTTCCCGTTTTTATGAAAAAGGCAAAAAAGAATTCCATCAGCCACAGAGAATGTCAACAACAGGGCAAGTACTCCCTTGGCTTCCACCTCCTACACAGAGGAAACTGACAAATGTCAGGCCTTCAATCACGAGCTGCTGGCCTTTCCAAAAGTGAGGGAGCCAGAAACATTTGTTTCACTTTCAGTATTAAGGTGGAAATAGAGAGGATCACATTCTGTCCCCTTCAGTACGTCGCCTCCACTAAAGGAAGCAGGCGCCACGCAGGTTTACCTCACTGTAATCAAGGACCAACACTGAATTTGAAAGCAATCCCTCTGATCATCTGCCTCACAGACAGGCATCGATTCTGCTCTTTTTTTTTTTCTCAATGGCTGAACTTGAGTCGATTGGCTGACTCCACGCAGAACGCAAGACAAGTCACAAGGCTTCTCCCCAAAAGACATGTGAATGCTCAGAGGTGGAGAGTAAGTCCATCTGTTCACGCACGTGTCCATCTGTTCCACAGATTCATCCTTTCCTTCGACATTACCATCTACACCCGGCCTGTTCCTAACCCTGGGTAACTGCCTTTTATATTACATGTTATAATTAAGCTCTAATTAACTTACTGAAACAGTCTGCTCACACAGTCTGTAACGGTGAAAACCTGGCATTGTGGGTTTTTGATGCTTTGTGAGCTTAAAAGAACATTTTTAGAGTTTCCTGGTGGCTATTTGTAATTTTATTTTGAGGAGAATAGATTTTGGGTCTTCCCAGCAGACAATTTGTGGATAGATGCTGATGTTGTACATTGACCAGCATTGGTTGTGTAAAACTGTGAATAAGCCGCTAAAATGGAACTAAATGATGAATGTGAGGTTTGTGCGTCTGGAGATTTATTGATCTAACAGGTTTTCACTCAACATGATGCTGTTGAATGTGAATGAGCCGATATTCCTATAACTAGTATTTGTTGTTAAGAAAGACTGTAAAATGTGGGGTTCAACTAATATTTATTTTCATTAACTAATTAATATTATTGTTGTGAGTACTTCAATTGCTAAGTCAATAAATGAATAGAAATAATAGAAAATGTTTGACAGTGAAATAAAAAAGGAAACCTGTAGAGCATCCTACGTGAGAAGCTGGATCCAGAAAATGTTTGTTATTTTTAATTTGTTAAATCACCAAAACAATTATCATTGTTTGTAGTATTCTGTCAAGCGACTAATCAATTTATTAATCAACTGACTAATCAACCACGTCACTGGCATTCAAGTTTTTTTTAAACAGCACTTTAAAAAGCAGTTAGATGTTGTAGATATAAAACAAGATTCAAATAGACAGAATCAAATAAAAACAAAAAGCAATAAAAATGTGTCCTAAGGTGCATCTTAAAAGCATCAACAGACTCAATCCATCTAATGGCCTCCGGTGGGCTATTCTAGAGCCGAGGAGCCACTTCTTCACCCCGTCTTCCATGAACCGGGCACAGCTAACAGGACATGGTGGGCGGATCTGAGGGGTCTGGTGGTGCTGTAAGGGATGAAAAGCTCTGAGATATATATATATATATATATATATATATATATATATAGGGGCACGAACATGGAGAGATTTTGAGAAAATTGGAAGGGTTTTTGAAGTTTGAGCCAGTATAAGGATGCAGGGATCGTGGGGTGACACGGTCTCGTATCTTGGACCTTCTACATAACCAGGTAGCAGCGTTTTCAATTTGTTGTAAACAGGAACATGCAGCCAGAGAAATGCCTCGGTAGAGGTAGTTACAGAGGTAGTTCTAGTCAGGATTATATTAGTGTATGAATGACTCTTTCTAGATCAAGGGCAATAAGAACATGCCAAATATTGGGAGATAGATCTGAGTTGGAAGATACAGAATTTACCTGCTTTTGAATATAACATCCAGGTTCTTAGCAAAAGGTCTAATGTAGGTGAAAAAGGTGATTGGGTGATTGGTGTGGGGGCCAAAGAGTAGGATCTATATCTTGTCTTCATCTGTAGGACATTATGAGTGGTGTCAGACGCCCCCTCAAGTCAACTCAAAAATAGCTAACGTGTTGTTTAACACATCTTCTTTGTAGCATCCTTATTGTTTTCATTTTACAATTTATAGCTCACGAACACACCGAAATCAGAAGAACAACTTCCAAACACAGGAAATGAGACGTTCCGAGGAGCACTTGAACGCACCATTGTCTGTGCCATAGTTTTCTTATCAATCACTTCGTAATTGTTACGGTGCCCGTGTGTTTGTGTCCAGCACAGACCAGCGAGTTTTCAATCTGTGCACCAGATGATGTGAACAGTGAACCTTCTGTTTGAAATGTGAGAGTGGAGCCAATCAAGGACGGACCCAGAAATGCCAGCCAGCGTGTCAAGTGATCCAGGAGAATCATGTGGTCAACAGTGTCAAAAGCAGCACTGAGATCAAGAAGGATTAAGATCGAGCACACACCAGCATCCGCAGCACAGGGGAGGTCATTTGTCACTCTGAGAGTAGCTGTCTCGGTGGTGTTTCCCGGAACCATGACTGGAATTTCTCAAAAATTGTGTTTTGCTTCAAAGTGGACAGAATCTGACATTTTCTAAAACATTAGATAAGAAAGAAAGCTAGAAATGTGGAACAGCCGCGTAAATACGAGGCTTCTTAAGAAGTGGCTTAGCTATGGCATGCTTAAAACACGACGGGTCCTTCATATTTTTCATATTAAATGTACTGCACCGTTGTGAGTCACCGTGTCGCTTTGATTAAAGATGGTAACATAGGCTACTATTAGTTTGTGGAAGTTAGTTTGTATGCATGTTGCTTGACTTGTTTAAATTGCTTTTTGTATAGTTTCTAGTTTTATTTCTATTCTAATTCTTGAACATCATTATTTCATTGTATTTCTTATTTATGTATTTCCTACTTTTTCTTGATCATTGTGCTGCTGCAACACCTACATGTACCCTCCGGGGATAAAGGCTTGTTGTTATCTTATCTTAATTCTAAAGGTAAAATAATGAATCTACTAAAAACAGGAAAATCTAAATATTCTGTCTTAAATGAGGGTCGCAAAATAAAACAAAACCACAGCGAACCACAATATATATATATATATTTAGCCATTACATTTGTTGAAACTGCAGGCGAGTTATCATCCCTCATGCTATCTACAGCAGCAACATCTTTAAATGTTATATCATGAGTAAATATGTCAGCCCTGGGGTTCTGTTTCATATGGCGGACCACCAGAGCAGCATTTGTCATCCGTATGGTGTAACACTGAACATATCTGCCCTCCACTGAGCCTTCATCATCATCAGCAGGTGTGCCAGTGGGACTCCTCACTCTAACATTCATTATGGTCCTGCAAGCTAAGAAAGAAAAATGGTTGCCAATAGCAAATAATATTGATGCATTCCCACAGGGGGGGATAATAACAATAAATAAATAACATGAGCGCTTCTGGCTGATACTGACATAAACATTGTTGTCTCATGCATGTGGGCAGGACAACGCCTCAGTGTGATGAATAATGATCTTTATTGGAAAAGAGAATGATTAATGAGCTTCCCACTTCTGACACAGAGACTGTCAATCGTGCAGCACAACTGGGGTTGCCTGCTTACATTAAGCATGAAATTGAAAGGGTACATGCTGCTGTGCATGAATATTTAGTGTTGTGTGTCTGTGCGCTTGGCTGCAACAAGTCAGTTAGTCGATGTGCATGTTCTCTGAGAATACGAATGGAAAACGAGCATCCAAGGAGCCGAACTGAAAAAATGAAACTCGAAAACGAGATTTTTGGCTCATAGAGCAGCTTCTCATTTGTAATAAATACACTTGAATACATTTATAATCCTCCTTGAACAAATTATTCTCACGAGTCGGTGGAGTGTTCAAACTGATGAGCACGTCTACAGGTTGTAGAGAAAATGTCAAGTCATTATTCTCTCACTTTTCTCTATTTGTATGCCATCGCTGTATTTCTTTAGTTCATTTCTCTCTGCCTGGTTGCACACACGCACACGCACACACACACACACAGGCGCGCACACGCACACACAAACTAACACCAATTACCTGAATGAGAAAGGAAACAAGGTGTTTTTGACAGACAGCGTGTTAAAAAACACGAGTCTTTCTCCTATTACATTAAATGAGCACTGTTCTGTTTACCACAATGCAAATTGAGTTTCTTAGCTGTTTTTTTAAACATCTTAACAAAAACAAGTCATTACATTTAGTGAATACATCATTTAAACTTTGGTAGGAGGGACAGGAGGACACAAATGAGACCAGAACCTCGGTAGAATAATAATAATAATGGAGTCCAACTGTTATGCACATTGATTAAGCTAACAAGGTATTCAATTATTACAGTTCAGCTTGTTTGCTTTGCATATATATATATGCTTTTTCAACAACTCTGTCTGTTTCAAATTAAATGTCTTAACAAGGACGAGCAGCTTTGGTAGATGCAACATTTTTAAATAACAGTACGCCAACACAAAGCTGAATATTTAATCATTTTAAAAGAGGAACTCCACAAAGTTTAATTATTACTGCATATGTGTGAAAAGATGAATAAGCTTACCGGACTTCTGTAGCCCGCTCCTCATTGCAGCTCGGGGCTACATTAGCCAGCACAAATGCACAAACCAGCACAAATCCTCGACAGAACTATCTGCGGTCGAGTTGCATACTTCTAAATGATTTATTTATTTATTTCTCCTAACATATAAAGTTATTTCAACTTAAATTATTTAATGTTCAATAGTTTGAAAACATCAGGTATTCATGCAAACAGGAAACTTAATTCATATTACAGCTAGTATTAATAATATAGAAAATGATCTATCTCCTTGAGAACACCTTGTACACTGCCAGCTGCACCTTCAGTCTTCTGGTCATTATTAAAGAAAAAAAGAAAAAGTCAGGTAGCCGTATTTGCCTCCTTCTGTGTTGTCATTCTTAGTCACTCTCACACTGTAACTGCCAAAAAACCAAAGTGCTTTGGCAGTTGAAATGAGGCATTTCAGCCTGCGCAAGAGAGCCAGAAATTCCCATGGAGCCGCATCAGGATAAGAGGTTCACTGAACGCCTCTTCACAACCTTTTCAGCCACTCTCCTCTGACAGGTTTTATGCTTAAAGAAAGCACTCCCACTAAATTTTCCATCTTTCTCTAATGCGGGAAGTCGCGCTGAAGTGAAATCTCAGCGGGATAAGAACTGCCAATCCACTTCTCACTTCTGTTGCTTGTGACCCATTGGGGAGTTAATCCAGTTATATGTGTGGGGAACCACACTAAGAGCCTGCTTTCAGCCTCTGACATTGGTGATAGGGAACTCTTATGCCAGCTTGGTTGCTTGGCATTATTGGAACATGGATGTTACACAAGCAGGTGCTAACCCTCCCTCTGGCCCCCGGGATGTACATGCTCATACACCGTGTGTTGAGTGCAGCCTAAAGCATAGAGCATAGACAGGAAAATGAATTAAAGCCAATAAGTAAACGACTCGAACATACAAGGTGGATTCATTATTATATTATCTATAATAGAAACATCCTTTTTTTGATCGACCTCCCCCCATTTTGACAGTTGCACCATATGAATGAAAGAAAACCTTTAATCTCATCCTGTATATAGCTAGTATTCAGAGCTCCAGAGTGCACTTGTATTAAAACAAACAACAGTTAAGATGATGAAACGGGAGCAGAACATACCATAATACATTATTGGATGTTTATGGTATACTTTTACAGTAGAAGTATGTGGTAGACACATCTCTCTCTCTCACGCCAGGAGATATCTGTTGAAATGAAACAAGCAACAGGTGGTGAATCCAATAGTAGGTGGTGTAATGTGACAGCCTCATTTCAACACAGGCAAATATATTCCCTGATGAAAGTGATAGTGCTGTGAGGCGCTGCAAAGATTTACCCATCAGTGTGGCTGCAGAGCAGAAAAGCATTTGGTCCCGAGTCTTAAAGAACCATTTCATTTTCCCCCAAATGAAAATCTGACGCCACCTCGGCACCTTTCTCCTCAGAGAACATGACGGAGAGAGATTAAAAAAATGGAATTTAAACATTCTCCTAGCGCGCAGTGATTGAGTGCAGCTTCCAGAAAATGTTTGATCTTCATGCTAGATGCATCGGTGGAAGTGCATGAACATCTTACACCCAGACTTAAGAGGGAAGATGGTGCCATTTTTGCAACACGTTCTGGACCGCTTTCACTACAACATCCGATAATCACTTACATTGGAAGATAAATTGCAGTATTAAGTAGTATTAGTGGTAGATGGTGGAGAGGGTGTTCTATATTTATCCCGCTATTTCAACAACACTTAAACCACGACATCCAACCAGGGGGCATTCAGTCAATCAATCCACCATTGATTTCTTCCCCAAGAAAAGAAGTAGTGCTGTTTTTTAAGGCGAGGAGAAAAACATCGTGAGTGAGTGCAATTTACCCACACGAACAGAAGAACGAAGGCACTTTATGTGCCTGGTTTCGAGGAAATTAGAGTTCAGGACAGCCATGTGGTGACGGTCAGCCGCTCCAGATTACATCGCTCTCCCATGTGTGTTTGAGCTGTGATTGTGGTTCGAGGTGTTTAACATGTGGAGTAATGAAGCCGACTGAGAGACGGATGCAAGCAGGTGGACAGACAGAAGGAGCTTGCGGTAAATAGAGGGGAGAAGGACGGTGTCACGGTAAATAATGAGCTTGGGGAGCTTTTCACATCCCTGATCCTTCCCGTGTTTAGGGAGGTCAGTCACCCACCGGGCCGAGGGCTAATTGACTTTTAATTAGTGTCTGATCAAACACACATGCAGCCACGCCGATGTACGCACAAACACAGGCTGGGGGGGCGTAATGAGTTATCACAAAATGTCCTTCACCATCAAGTGTGTGAGTTACTGTATTGCATTCAACTCTTTTATACATTTGAAGAGGTACCACTCACAACATGGCCTGACCTCAAAGTAATACTTTTAACGACCATGCCTCGTGCTCAGGGAGTGCCGGAGAACATATGAACTTTGTGCCTTGTAACTGAATAACAGCTATCACTTCTCCTTGGACTGCGAATTCAATGAAAACAGCCAATCGTGAGCGCAGAGCCAAGTTAATCCAAATTCCTCACTCTGTTTTTTCTGCTTTCAGCTCTGCTTCTGAAAGTTAGCACCCGATATTTAGCTTGCAGCTTCCATCTACCATTCACTCCTAAACCTTCATGTCTCTGTTTCTCCTTGTTGAACTGTGGACGTCTGTAACGCTGAATGGGAGCATTGTCATGGCTTGCTGATCGCGGTACTGAAGCCCGCCTGTCCCACTGTACGTGTGCCGTCAATAGAGGATCAACAGCACCTCCCGTGTGAGCTCAGTGTCCTGTCACGCCTACTGAGGCCTGAACACGGCTTCAGTCAGACACAGAGAGAAAGAGAAGTAGAAAGGAGATAACAAGAGAGTGACATACAGTGGAGAGATTACAATTAACGACACAATCCGCCCTGTAGAAGACATAATGGCTCGTATTAAAATTAGCCTTGGGTAAAAAACACTCCTATAAAAGGGAGAATAAGAATAAGACGAGAGTTTAAAGCTGTTTTCTGTGCCTCCCACAGACCAAAACGAGGGCTGGGAAGAAGATATGGTCGAGTCTCTGTCACTGCCGGGTATCCGTGTGGGCGTGGATGAATCGTCTGAGTCAGATGCGGTCTGATTGCACTCTGCTATGAGGTGAATGTCAGGCATAGTGGCCTCCCAGTGTGAGAGGTGCACCTTAGGAGTGTCATTAACATTTAACTCTGACAGGGATAAAAAATAAAGAATCTGTGGGGTGATTGATGATACCAGCTAGCCGCGATGACTCAGTCGTGCTCTACAGTGTAGAGAGAAGTCTGGACTCATTGTGCGACGGGCAAATCCAGTGGCAGAGCAGCGAGGAGGGCAGCAGCAGCAGCAAATGTAAGGCAACACGCAGCTCCAAATTAATATCTGCTGCGCCGCCAAGTCACGGTCAAAGAATGAATGTGCCGTCCACGGTCTGCAGCTTCACAGCGCTGTGGTGTCCATTAATGGTCCGTGTGAAGAGCTTTTAATGTGAACGCACCTCCCCCACTGGGTGGATCCTCTCCTGCTGAATGACTCTGATATCATGAGAGGTCAAGATCAAACACATCACGGATTGCTGTAACAGAGGTTATCCAAAGCATCATTTCCACTGGAGACATCGCTCATCCGGATACTGTGCGCTAACAGCATAGAATTCAAAAGTGGGACGAGTTGTCGGGTGTTCAGCTTTCCAGTAGTAAAAGTCCTGCTCAGCATCGGCTGTCCAGGGGCATTAATACCCGAAATGTTGTTGATTGGTCCTAAAATTCTGTTCCATGCACCGCTAAATGCGAGTGGTTGTGTAGAAACCAAATAATACATATGCTACATAATACAATGTTTTGGTCCAAATTGCAGCGATGAAGCATCATGTCCATGCTGAAGCTCTAATTTGTGCCTCCGACTTGCTTTTTCTCCAAATCAAATGCGTTTCATGGCAGTAGGAGCCATCACCACACCAAACTGGAGAACACACTCACATTAGTCTCTCAGGCTGCATGCTGCCATAACCAAACGACTACTACTGAACGACTCAGGAGGTCTGTTGTTCAAGCAGCGGTAAACACTTTTAGATGTGGTTTTTAGATTTATCATCTTTCTGATGTTAATATGGCATTTTATGGTGTTATTTATTAGTTGTAATGTGTTTCTTGTCTGTTGTGCACTGAAACTATGTCTGTTGTTGTCTGTATGAGCTGATTTGGTGGCAAATGAGTTTCCTCACTGAGATTTGGGAACAATTGCATCTAAAAAATTGTAATTACAGGTATCTTTAAAGAATTAAAATACTGAACAATAAACACCACATGTATGACTACTAGTATCAATTACACATTTCCAAATTACATTCAAAAGACTTTCATCAGGGAAAATGTTTCTCATACTGCGAATCCTGTGCCGGTACCCTGGAGCGATTCCAGATTCATCAGAGAAACAAGTATTTTCTAAATCTCCACATTTATGTGCAAAAAGCTATTTTCTAGCATCAAACTGTCTGTTATTCCACAAGGTGAGCTAGGGATTGAGACAGGGGGGACGTGATAAACTCAGGAGGGGGGAGTGAGAAAAAAAAAACTAGCAGACTTTTTATTTCCTTGAGGAGGAAAAGCGTCTTGGTGTGAGGTCTTTTAAGGAGGAAGTAAAAGTCCTCCGGGGAGGCTGTCGAAATGTGCAACAAAGCCAGAGCAAACTCTGCTGAGCCATCCCAGTCTGGAAATGTGCAATATTCAACGTCCAACATGAAAAGCGTTACGGGGGCAAGCGCAGGGTAAACACAGGAGGAGCCTGGTGTGAGGAAATAGGTCCTCCTCAATCCCCAGCAGCAATAAAATGGCAGCCTCATATCTTTTTAGATAGTCGCCATGGCTCCCAAAGGAATGAATCCTTTGAATGGCCCATTAAATCATTAAAACAACCTCCCATTCAGAGACCCCTGCTGCATAAGTTATTAACTACACACGCTCTCACTCAACGCAGAAGCTCTCTCACAGGAACACTCGAAACGCATAACAAAAAAATATGAAACGATAAAAGGGTAAGTGCTCCAAAGTTACCAAAAACACTAAAAATGTAACACAAAATTCCAAATCCAGATTAAACCACATTGCCTCTTTCTTGCAGCATTTCTTTGAACAAGCGATTGACGAAGCCCTCTTTCGATTTTTACAGAAACAGAAGCCAGACTGCAGAAAGGCAGCTGTGGATGCTAGTATTATGGGATGTGTCCAGCTCCTTGATTTGACGACACCCTGTCAAAGGGGAAAGTGACTGCCAGTAACAACTCTACTTTGCTGCGTCTCTACTGGATCAACCAGACGCTTGTGCATTCCTGTGTGCATTTTCCACAAGCAGATGGATGGTCAAAGCCAAAGCCACAGCATTTTGTAGTTTTGCTTTGTCCTCTAGCCTCACATCTGTTCATTTTACCCCTGAGCTTACTACATTTCTGTTTAGATTCAGTGCCAACGTTTTACAGTGAAAGTGGGGGTTGTATCTATCTTTTGTCACCACTACACTAGTCTAAACCACAACTCTAAACTGCATTGTAGATGGTGAAGTGCTACAACTTGTGGTTTTATGCAGTCTTACCATTAGCAAGTCACACAGTGTAGATTGTATATTTTTTTTAACAGAGGAAAATGTAGTCCACGCTACTTTTCTTTTTGGCACACGCTCCTCCTCTGCCACCGCTTCCCTCCTCTTGCTTGCTGTCACTCGCTCTGTGTACAAAGCCACAGAAATAAATGATAAATAAAATATATCCTTTCCCTCCTCAAACGACTATGAATGTGTGTGTGCCTATTTCTCCAGCGTCTGGGTGTCTGAGCCTTTTCTCTGCAAACGATTCAGGCTGCCTCGCTGCACAGCCAAGCAGTCACAAATTGTCCTTCAAATTGCGGGTGACAGCAGTCTGTCGGCCGCCGGCGACTGGCAACAGTGTTTTACATCCTTCTAACATTAGGACACATGAGAGCCAACAACGTACTGGGCATAAAGGAGAGCTAAATCACTCAGAAACATTTTTATTTGGGATTCGGATCAGAAATTAAGCTTGCGTGAGTCCTTTAAGCCTTTGTTTTAACAAAGCAAGAGAGAAGAGATAAAAATGCGTTTGTTTCATGCATATTGAACTTGATAACAGTGAAGCAATCCACTTGATTTGAAAAGACTGCAATTAATATAAACTAACCAGACATTTTATGTTTTTTTCTGTATGTTGATTCAAATTCTCCCTCGAGGATTTAAAATGACTCAATAAAGATTAACACGCTTTTATGCAAGTAGAGAAAATACTTGACCTCCACATACAGAATGTGGTCGAAACACCAAATAACCTCTTTTAAGTGATCTGCAGCATGTGTTGTTCCAAGTGTTTCCGGGCTAAACCCAGAGGGTTGCACTCACAGTTTGAACTGCAGCTCCGAGGACACAGTGTCAAGCAGCTCAGTCCTTCTAACAGCAAAACTCTGCTTGATACCTCTGCTGCTTGGGGCGACTGTCAATGCTGTTATCCACTCCTCCTCTGTTCTCCTCACTACATGCTGCATCCCTCCTCTTCTCTTTTGTTTGGAAGGATTTAAATAAAAAGGTTTATGGGTTTGAGAACTCGGTCCGATTTGACATTTGTGAAAAGTATAAGACTTTCGAATAAGAAAAAACAGAAGATGTAAAGCCGAGGAAGCTGAGAGCGGCTCAGTATCACAGTTGACTCAGGAAGCACGTACATAAACCTACAGCCACACATTTGAATAATTTATCCAGGGGTTTATGTCTAAAGTGCTTTGGTATGCTGAGA
This sequence comes from Pholis gunnellus, assembly GCF_910591455.1. Lineage (NCBI taxonomy): Eukaryota > Metazoa > Chordata > Actinopteri > Perciformes > Pholidae > Pholis > Pholis gunnellus. Next base: position 9,242,143 of record NC_136544.1, read on the forward strand.
GAGTACCACTTCAGAAAACACAAGCGAATAAGGACAACTTTTACAAGATTTGGACTACGATAACACAATAAAAGTTTTTGCGGGACACAGTAAATTGATTAACAAACTAGTAATTAGTAACAACAAGATCTCACGGCAACTCATCACATGCTGGCGCTTGGTCGGGACCCTTAGCGTCACTTTCCACCGCACTGGGTAGCCCAGCGAGTCAATGGCGCTCCGCTATGGTCGCAGAAAGCAGAAAGGTTAACTAACTCAACGAAACGATTTTGGTCAAATGCGTTTTTGCTTCCCTCGGCTTTATGGAGCTTTTAAAGTGAGTTTAAGCTTGTGGTTTAGCTGTCAGGCTTGTGGTTCTCTTTGTTGTTTTCCGCCACAGCAGGCAGCTGTTTTCAGTGTACAAGCTCTAAAACCAGACTGTGCACCACCTGCTCAGCACGCAAGCGGCAGACAGGGCATAGTAAGGGACTAGCTGGTGAACATAGCGGTGCATTTAGCAGCAACAGATAGAGATATTTCTTTGCTTGTTCAGCTGTAAAGCTGCAGAAGAACAAACTTAGCTTAACTTAAAGTAAGTAACTTTGGGATTCTTTTAGGATCTTCGTTTCCCTGTTACAGTAGAGTTTCAGTCAGTAGCCACTAGCCTGTGCAATTATCTGGACATGAAGATGAATGTACTCTGTACGTTTCCCACCTCTATTAAATCTACATGGTAACATTAGATCTGGCTAACATGCTGTGTTGTGCTCTATGCTAGCCAGCGGTAGACACTGCATTCATGACAAAGTCATTTTCACCTTTAGGGTTGATTGAGGCTTAATTAGGGCCCGAGCCACCGACAACGTCGGGCCAGCGAAGGCCCTATTGAGTTTCTAAGGGGTATTATTATTTTTCTGATTATTATTTTTACACTTGGGGACTATTTGGGGGGGACTTGCCATGCATGAAAACTCACCAAATTTTGCAGACTTGTCAGGTCTGGTGAAAAATTTCATATTATATAGGTTGCATAGTTGTGTGTAAGAAAATGGCTCTCTAGCGCCCCCTAGAAGGCGGGCCGGCGACGCCCCTCGGCCAGTTTGTCCGATTGACTTGAAATTCAACACACATGTCCTAATCCGCTAGATCTAAAAAAAAGCCTCTCAGACCCCAAAACTCCGCCCACCTACATTTTCCGCCATCTTGAATTTAGTGTAAAACACATCTTTGCGAACTCCTCCTACACGCTGGCTCCTATTGCTACCAAAATTGCTGTGGATCATTATTGGATGTAGATCACTCAGATTTAGCAAAAGCTTTTTGATATCTACTTGCGTTGAAAAGATATGGACCAATGAACTTCTTAGGGGCGTGGCTTAATATCAATACACACAACTTCTCAACCCATTGTCGAAAATTCACGAAACTTTCAGCATATGTGCACATCGCATACCTTTACATACCCTGTGATTTGTGTTGCATTCAACCAATAGGGGGCGCTACAGTAAACCCGCAAAGTTGTGTTTTTTGGCACTTTTCGCATTTTGCAGCCTTCGTATTTTAACGAACTCCTCCTAGAGCATTTATGCGATCGACTTCATATTTGTTCAGGGTGCTCTTAAGACCTTTGTGATTAAAAATTATTAAAAGCTAGCGCTTTCGTCGAAGAACCTTGACGTGGCGTGGCGGCCATTTTCCATCATTTTTCTGAAAAATCAAGTTGTTATAACTCCAAGGTACATAATCCAATCCACACAAAACTTCTTGTGCATGAGGCCACTTCAAGCCTGAACATACTTAAATTGAAAAAAATGAAATAACTCATAGCGCCACCTACTGGCTGAAGGAAATGTCATATTTTATACTTTTCTTTATTCCTCCTAGCCAGGTGACCCGATTAGTCTCAAAATCGGTAAGGATAGTCTTAGGACATTGATGAAGAGCCATCATAAGTATTGTGTGTTTTCGTTGAACGCTGTTGCCGTGGCGACGCATCGTTCGCCATGCAAAATTGAAGTTGTTATAACTCCAAGGTACATTATCCAATTTGCACAAAACTTCTTGTGCATGATGCCACTTCAAGCCTGAACATAGCTGATTTGAAAAAATTCAAAAAACTCATAGCGCCACCTACTGGCTGAAGGAAATTTGTTTCAGTAGGTTAGGATGCTCATAAATTCATGGAACTTTGCACATGTGTCAAAGGCATCGGAAGAAATATGTGGTATGATTTTTGGCCTTGTCCGTTTTAAATTGCCTCTGTAGCGCCCCCTACAATATTTCAAAAGAGCAGCCCCGGCGCTACGTTTGAGCTACACGTACGAAACTTGGTAGGCGCGCGTATCCTGCGGAGACTTAAAAATAAGTCTCTTGGCACCGTGCTGTAAAACCTACCAGAAGTCGGCCATTTTGATTTCGGTGTCATTTTTCCTCAGCATAGTACTATTTGCAAAGCATCGTTTCCGGCATCGATCGGTCCCACGCGGGATCGACGACGTCTCGCTCGCGGACCCGCCGTCCCGCGGTCGCGGACGTTCTCCGACGCGCAGGCCGGAGTCCGCCGCAAGCCCCGACGCGCAAGGGAGGCGAGGGCCCGTTCATCACTGCTCGCAGTTTTAATTTTTATTTGCATTTACCTCACAAAAGTGGTCCAGATTTGGATTATTATCAACAAGAAAGCTGTGGCGAGAAGAATACTTTTAGTTTGATTTCTTTGCAAGAAACATTTTGGGGATGTGATAGCGATGGACTGACAACTAGCCTTCACCAGCGCCATGCTACAGTAACATTTGATTTTTCTTGGTCAAGGTAAAGTATTATTTTATTCTTCCTGTCTGGACTGCAGCAATACAATAGAGTAAAACCAACAAAGAATATCTAACAGCGATCTAACCTCGCTCCCTGAGAGGAGCTTTGAGACACACGGTCATGCACAAGCTCACTTTCACTCACTTTTATGTCGATTTTGCTCTCCGTCTTTCATTTTATCTGTTCCCGTTCTCCTCTTTCCCGTAAGACTCACTTTTACCGTATCTCGCCGCTTCCCTGCCACATCTGTCTGGGCCCCGTGTCCCTCCATCTCATCTCAATGTTTGCTCCAACAACTGGAAAACTCTCTCGGAGACGGCTTGTTGATACAAAGTTTGTGTCATTTAAATGAAAGGGAAAAATGGGGATGACAAGCGAGCGATGATGTCTCGGTGTTGAGGGAGGACAGCGCAAAGACTGAGACGAGCAGCTGATGGAAAAGTGACGGAAAAGTCACATTAATACCTGAGTGAAACCCTGGCAGAGGGATGAAGGGAAGCGGAGCTAAATATAGACCCATGGATAAGAGAAGTCCTGTGACAATGAGTCAAATTAAAAGTACGGAATGACAGAAGAACAGACAGATAGAGGGAATATTCAGGAGGAGAGAAGTGCGAGTGAGAATGTATAAATAAATGCACGACTCTTTCAGCATGAAAGAGTCTGAAGGCCATTCGATGCAGTCCTCATTAAGTACCTAATTGATTTTCTCTGAAGCACAAAGTCATCGGCTAACCTGTTCATTTACCACATGGAACTACTTTAACCTCAGCAATCTGCATGTGGCTTAAGCATTAAAGGTAATTAAAGGTAATCGTCTGTGGTATGAATCCACAGTGGGGCTAGTCAAAGCTTGGAGGGCGATGGGTCTACAACAGCTCTTTTTTCCTCTCTTTGCTCTGCCGTGAGGTAAACAAACTGGAGACGTGAAGCCGTCACCGCGTTCCCAAACCTCGCACGAATTCCATCTTCTCCGGGTGAATCAGGGAATAAACATATGGCAGAGTAAAGGGACAAACCATCGTTTTCTGTCACTTTCTCCTTGAAAGTCTCTGTGTTTCCAATAAGGAAAAACCCAAGTTTAATAATTGAGATGAGTAAATGCATGTGTTGCTGTAAAACGCTCATTCCCCCAGGAATGAAACATTTATCAGCGGTAAATGAAAACAGAAGAAAACATTTTAAATGTTGGCAGAGACATTTCAGAGCAGAGATACCTCACTGAGAGACACTTTTCTGTACCTGTGTCACGTTCTGAGACGAGCAGCAGGCCCTGAGTCTATTAACTCCAACGGGAGCAGTGAACATGAACACGGATTACGACCGATTCTGTTGCTCCACAGTCACCAAAGTAAATATTGGACCCATTTTTCACAAGCCAACATATCTTCTGAACATTCTGACACTAAAATGACATTTTTATGTCGAAATGAAACTTTGCAACTTTGCAGACAAATGTTCACAAGAGAAAAGCAAAGCCAGAAGAGTTTAACAGCTTAATTGACCTACTGCTTGCTTCCCATGTCTTAAAACCATGACCTCACTCTTTCCCTAACCTTAACAACGTTGTTTTTGTAAACATTAGCAGTGGCAGGTTATTAAACAGTCATAAGAATCATTTTAGTTGCTTTTAATGGTTTTGGATGACTTTCAACAACTGCTGCTCATATGGGTCATTTTTAATGGCCGTGACTGAGCACACACTTTATTTTATTGTTTAGTCTGGAAGAGTTGTTGTAAAGACAAAATATTACTTTATTTTCCCATTTTAATTATGAACCAATGTTATGCTACTGAAAACTACTCTCAAGTGTCTTCACTTCACCATATACCAATAGGAAAGCTTCATTCAAACAGTCAAACCTTTTTTTTACCACTTATTCTCTCACAGCCTTTCATCTTCCCTTTATCTGTCCAATTTAATTATAAGTCTGTCGTCTGCCGTGCTCCTTTCTGCCTCGCCTCTTTCATCTCCTGTCCAACACAGATCAATTCTTCATGGCCCACATCCCCGTTGATGCTGTCAGCCTTTCTAAGAGACACGGAGGAATAGTGAGCCACCGCAAAGTTCACACATCCCAAAACACCACAAGAACTTGTAAAAAAACCAGAGTGATCGATCGGTCCCCGGGAATGTTGTGTTTTTAAAACTCTCTGCTCTTTCATGGGGTTTTTGTTTCTCCCTGTGACGCAGTTGCACCTTAGGAGAGAGGAAAGGCTGTGCTTAAAATCACCGTGTTGCCTGTGGCATGTTGTTTCAATGATGGATTACTCCTAAAACAACATGGAGTAGTAGTTCTCTGCAGATGTAATGGAGCTGGAAAAGTGACAGTACGCAAACATTGGCACTCGAAAAGGTTCCACTGAAAAATAAAACACAAGCTTTACAAATGATTTCATTTAGATATGTTTTGCTTTTTGACGTTTGTTCTTCGTGTTATTTGTTTCTTTTTTACACTGACATTTTTTTCTAATATTTTTTTCAGTTTCAACTTTTTGGCAGTGTTTTGGCACGGAGGGGAAGGGTGTGAGGGGAAGGGGCATAAAGGACTCCGGCATAGAGGAGGACGATCAGCGGGGAGGGGTCGGACCGGGGAAAGAAATGAAAATGAGTCCAAGAGAGAAGGAATAGAAAACCCAGAAAAGAGCAAGCAGGGGATTAACAGCAAGAGGAAAATTCAAATCATTAATGCACGATGTGTATAGTACGAATGTGCCCCCCCGCGAGATCATTTAATCCATTTGTTGGATTTGTATTGTTAAAGGTGATTTGGATTTGTGCGGTTCATGAGCGGAGGAATTCCACAGGTGATTAACTATCAGCACATGCAGGTCAGGGTGAGGAAGTGTCAGTTTCAGCCATTCAATGTACAATTATCCAGGGCACATTCATGGTCTCACAGCAGTCTGCATTGCAGCGCAGGGTCTAACAACTCCGCCGCGGAGGAGACATTGTATTATTGCGGTAATCCTTACATCGCTTCCCTGAATTAACGTAATGGGATTTGATGAAAACCACCATGTTTCATCATAAGATAAGATAGAACTGTACAAAGTAGGAAGATATAGAAGTCTAAGATAACAGTGACAGAAACTTATAATGCCAGAATCATGTTAATATTACGGATAATACAATATGAACATGTTAGGAATCATTCAAGGTGGGTTAGATACATCTTTACTGTTTATATTCTAACATATTGCATACTGTATTTCGGAAATCCACATGCAGATGGATGCTCAGTGTGAAAGCTTTGTACACGTAGTCGTGCTCGCAAAGTGGTTCCCAATTAAATCCTTCCTTCCCTTGTGAGATTACATTATAAACAGTCTGTTCCATCCAGCATCCACAGAGAGGACAGCAAAGCGCTGGTATCTATTCAGTGATTGTCTCTATCTGTGTTGGAGCCAGCTGCTGAGCTGCGGCTCCAGCTGGAGGGGACGACGAGAAGGCTTAACAGTGGAAAAGCACAGGCAGCAGCAGCAGCAGCCAACCAAAGGAGTAAGTGACCCTGAGAGGCATGGGGAGAATCAGGTGTGTGAACTCTACGTGTGTGTGTGTGTGGAGAGCTGGCTGCTATGCTGGATTAACATCTGACACCCATCACCTTCAGATCCTCCGTCAAAAAATGGGGGCCTCCAGCTGAAGCAGCAATGGCCATGACATAAGGTCCAGCCGTCATCCACGTCAACACACACACATGGAAAGGGATGACAGGAAAACCTGAGGGCCCAAAGTGCCATTCACTACCCTCCACACTGTGACACACAGTACGTCTGTGTGTGTGTGTGTGTGTGGAGTTTAGGTGTGTGCTTTTGTCAGCCGGAGAGAGAGGAAATCTCAGCTTCCCAGAACACAGGATGTAAAAACTAATGATGTCTCAGTCAAGTTAAGCCCTAAACCCCAATGACATTTCTGACTGGGATTGTTTTTGAAGTCCAGCTTTAATAAAAGTATTGAAGGGGAGGGTTTTCCTTCCTGGTGGGATCTAATTACACCCATAAGGGCACAAAACAAAGGTCAGACCTCACATGTGAGATTGTGCCGGTTCACTGCAAGTGGCGACTAGAGCAGCCGGTCAGTCGGTGAAAACTCGCTCCCCCTTCCTGCGGTGACAGCGATAATTAAAAGAAGAAATATAGACTCTCCCCGGTAAACTACAGCCTCATAACTTACCATAGGGCTGAATCAATGCCTCCATGAAACATTCTTTACAAAGACGTTATCGGCTTCACAGAGGCAGCATTGATTGAAGGCGAGTATTCAAGCTAGTTCATCATTATGTCTCGATATGAGACTACTGTCATTTAGGATTTTGGTCATTTTCATATCGCGATAAAAGTCATCCACAAAATACGACCACATTAAAACTGTATATACTGTATTTATAATATTTTGTTATTAATGTATGTGGTGAAAAAAATATGATGGCATTTGATTCTTTTAATCTCTGTATTATTTGTTATACTATAAATGTAATTTACTTCTCCTATTTTTAGATGTTGGTGTGTCAGTATTAAATATACATACATCAATGTACTTGCTAATTGTACATGAAAACCTGGGTTTGTATGTTGCTTCTGTTCACGCTCCTTCTAACTCTCCGTCTGTCACACGTTTGTATTTATATCATCATCTTCCAGGTTAAAAATGCCCCACAATGAAGGAGCTTCCTGTTACTTCCGTATTCGTTTGTAATGGTTACGATAAAATAACCAAGTGTGAGCCAAAGAGAAGCCAGAACTGTGATGGATGTTTTTTCAACGAAACACTTTGGGTGATTATTTTTAAATCCCCCTTATTTCTTCTTCCAAATAAGCTGTGGCTAAGCTGGAGGTTTGTTTACAACCTGTCTGATTGTCTGACTGCTCAAGTATATTTTTCCTTTGCACTTATTTTTAGCAATGTCGCCACATTGCCAGATCTCACCAATTAACTGTGTGAGTACAATCCTTTCACACTGATAGGAATCCTATAGTTACATTTCTGGAATGTAGACATTTTTTTTCCAAAGTGAACGAATGTCTTGAAACATACGGACGTCTGTGAAACAGATGACAGCGGATCATCCCGGCACAGATACTCATCAGTTATCAGTGCATGAACTACATGCACGGTAGTTTTTTTCCATTTCAGCGCTTCTATTTAAAACACCGACATGGTTCTAAAATAAGAAATGCACCGTTTCAGATAAATAATATCTAGTTTGATAAAATGATTGAAAACAATGAATGAATTATGGTTCTTCTTTTCACGTGCAAAAAAAAGGTTTTGGAGGAGAGAACCATCTGTGTTTTAAATATTGATTAATGAATTTCAAGAAGCCAGATTTTTTCTTTCCTGTGTGGTAATGAAGACATTTGGAATGTAACTCCTTTCATATTAAGCCCTTCGCTCCCCGCAGCTTCAAACCAACAGAATCGTCTTTGAACCTCTGAGACTCAAGATTGGGGCTTCTGGGCTAATTTTTTCTCCTTCCTCTCTTAACTCCTCTCCACAAGTGTGACTTCCACTCTTTGCTTTTCATTTCAAACTCTCATCCCCCAAATATAGTCAATAATTCAAGCATAAGCACATCTACACATAAACACTGAAATGGGAGCCCTTATCAGTAATGGCACCCCGAACTTCTAACCCTTCACTTGACTGCAAATACAAAACAGAAACTGCTGGGATAGACTTTAGTGAACTGAATGCAGAGAAACAAAAACATAGCCAAACAGAAAAACACATGATGTAAGCCACAACTCATTCCTCAACGACGAGATACAGACGGTGGCTTTATGCACAAAAGATAAAATACCTGAGAGAGCTAATAACTCTTATCATTGAGCATGAAGTAGGGTGAGAATCAAAGCAGTATTAAGGGCAGATATAACTTTGAATGTTATTAAAGTGCTGTGAAAATAAGAGAGCACAAAAGAGGGCTACTCACAATTCAATAATTGAACTCTAAAACTGTTCATTCCTGCTTACTTATGACTACTGCCCTCCTTGGACCAACATCCCTGTTTGTGTGGGAACATGTGACCTCTGATCAGTGGAGAAAATGGACTTTTCTTTCCCATCAGAAAACAGCCGGCCACGTGAAACAGGATGAAAAAACAGCAGCAGCAAAGGAAGAAAATCATGCTCTCCAGTGTTACAGTGACTGATGCTCATCTCGACAAACTTGGCTTTCGGAATGTTTCTGTCTTTTGTATTGTTATTATCATCAAACCCTATGTCACACTCTGTATTGATTGTGTTTTTTGAGCTGTCGCAAGTGCTTTTAAATTACAGCTTTCAACACAAAAGGTAGTTACTGTAGTTTGGCCTGATGATTTGCTGACCCTTTGCTTCAAAAATCAGGCTCCTTCTCTGAGTCTAATGTCAAATCCGAACAAATGTTTTTTTTAGATTCAGTGTGACTTACACTTTACAAGAATTTAACTACTCTCCACCATGAAAAAACGTCCAGAAATCTGCTGAGGAAACACGCTCATTAAAACTCATTACAACTGCAAAGCAACCTCAAAAAGAAAGACGGACTTATCATTATGATAGAGTTTTAAAATATATGCGAAGCATTTCAGAGATGGAGAGAAAAAGCTGCTAGTGTAAGGCCTCTGCTAAGTGACAGCTACAGTTAGCAGAAGGCTAAGATGAATTATTAACAATATGTTCTCTCCATCTCTGAAACGCTTTGCCCGAAATGCCACAAATTTTAGAAACACTGTCATCTCAAAGGTATGCGAAAAAACTTCAAGTTGTAGCGGTGATGTGTGTTTGCATCCAGTCTTCTCTTGTTTTTGTGACCTAACCATGACGTTGGCACTAAAAGCGCCAATAAGGGAAAAATGGCAGAATATTCCAGACATCCAGGAAATATGGAATGTCGTTGTCAACATTATTGAGCTCTGTCGATGCTGTCCACATGAAACTATCTTGAGGTATAATTTAAGCCATACTATTGACGTCCCGATCTTCTTCTTTGCAGTGGGGGAGGTTAAAAGACTAGAGAATCCTCTGCGATATAGATCAGAAGAAAAAGAGAGGTACATGATTCTAGCTGGAAGGCAGCAGGAAAGAGAAAAAGAATTGAAACACATGAAAGCTGAGTTCCTGCCTCACTCACAAAGCACAGGAAGAGGTCTGTTCACAGGCCTTACATCTTTTTCTGCTGAGAATCCTTTCTGAATAAATTCACACTCGGGTTGCATGTGTAAAGGCCTTTACTCAATCATTTCTACCCCTTGTTGATTTCAGCAGCAGCAGTTTAACACTAGGCTGAGAAGCAGGAATGCAACCATCCAAACTTGCAACAGCGTCAATTCAATGGCAAAGATGCTAAATGTTATTCTCTTCTTGGTAAAATTAAGTTTTGAAAGACCCCATTTCTGCTCAGACACTAATCAGGAGGGAGAAGGGATGCAGTGTGTTGTCTTGATATGACCTGCTGAATTTAGTAGCCTGCAGCGACTCAGCAACTCCTCATTTGTTGCTGTTTTGTACTTTTGCGGTTGTTTTATCATTTTGTGCTCCAGTTCAGCCTTTTTATTCTGAAGCTGTCAATAGTTCAGCTCTGGGCCGAAATCATTTGTCAAATGCAGCTCTTACTGACGCACAAAGAGACACTCTTGAGACTAGTGTATCACACAATTACGACAACTCGATCGTTACTTTTGGATTCTCACAGCTACACCCATATGCCAGTTTATTAGCTAAAATGAATAGTAATCCTTCGCTAATTATAACCCTCACGAAGGTTGTAGAGTTCAATGTCAGTGTTCAGTGTTAAAACAGTTTGGGTTGTATCAACATCATTTGGGAGGATGTGATTTGTGGTGCTGTTTGGCATTATACAGAGAGGTATTTCCTTTATTTAACCCCTTACCCTCCATGAATGGAATCGACAAAATAATAGAAACAAAGAAACCTTTCAGCAATGTTGATACTTAATTAATCGTTGACATATTTTGGATGGTTCTCCAGCTTCTCAAGTGTGAGAATTTGCTGCTTTTTTGTCTTCATTTCTATAAAAGGGTATTTGTATTCTGGATGCCTCGTCAGATAACCAAGATATTTGAAGACATCACCTTGGAGTCCTGGAAATTGTGAAAGCCAATTTGCACGTTTGACCTTTTATGCACCAAACGATTAATTAAATGATTTGTAGGATAAACGTTAGATTAATTGATGATAAGAACTAAATTAGTTGCAGACCTAAACACCAACCCTGGCAGCAGAATGATATGTCACATGTAACCACATGAGCCACATTTCTTTTTTTCAACGAATATGATGCACCATGTGATCAGAGCTGATGGGGAGTGATTCTGACCGATAGTACGTCCCACTCCCCATGTTTCTTTTGCAAGGTCAACCTTGACAAAAAGAAACATGGCTACGTCGGTTCCGTTTAGCCGGGTGCCACTATTTGATCACTTCTGGGCGCTATGCAATATAGCTTCAAGAGCTTTTCACGTTGGGTTGTTTGACGTTGTGTACATCAAAATAAATAACACCAAAAGTTACTTTGGGGTGGCACATAGCCTTAGAGAGATAATTTAAACCAAGGAACAAAATCATGCAAGTTAACCAGAAACCCCTTCAGCTCAGACTCCAGCTGGGGCTTCAGAAGCAACCAGCCGCTTGGGCCTCCGACACCCCGCTGCATGGAGGCCCAAGCCTTCAGCAGTGTGTATTGGTGGGCCTGCTGAAGGGAAGGGAGGCTTGGACTTGACTTACGGCTGCGTCTCAGGCGGTTGTGTTTATTTAGACATGCTGCCTTCATCTTGTAAAATTCATTGTTTCAGCCTGGAGCGAGGCGGTCGGACACATTTCTTGATCTCTTAACATTTTCTCTTGTTGTTTTTGGGAAGCCATTTGGGATTAATGTGCACTGCTGCAACGTTCAACCTCCTCCCCGCTGTATTAATGACACAACAAACACATATACAGTAGTGTAACAGTTTTCTACCAACTTCATTTTATTTCTTTGTCTAAACAGAATCATTAACTTGTAATATCTTGGTTCTTCCCTGAAAAACTGTCTAATTTCACGTTTTACCATTTCCTACATTACTATTGCGTCGGTCATAATGGAACTCATATCACCATTGTAATGGATCAGAAGCTGTCCATATATGCGGTCCATTAAGCAAAAACATTTCTACGTGCAAGTGTTGGAGACGACACCCATAAAGGGACCTTGATTTCCCCCAACAGGGATCGACACTACTGTGCTCGTATGCAAAGATGAAACGGGCGATGGAAACAGTCGGTTTAAATATATCAACTAGCCGGGAGCTTGTCACGGCTTTTGGTTGTAGAAATGTGGAGGTGTGAAATGCTGTGGAGAATCTCCTGACATGGATGAGGCCGTGTGAAATCTGTACGGCCTTGATTTGGAGGGATTGTCTTATCCTCTTAGTGCGGATTAAAGAGGAGCATTTTCTCAAAACAGTACAAAAAAATATGGGAATTTGAGACAAAGGGAGTTTTAGAAGTAAACTTTGTTAAATCGTAGTCTTCACAGTGCATGCCGGGATGAGAGAGATCCCTGGCTTGAGAAAATAAGTCCAGCAGCAGGGGATGGATACTGACTGGAGCTGGAACAATGGGCACTTGGCACACAGGATCTAATCTTTACTTTCACAAAATGCAACACTACTCCTCACCTAACCCCACTGTGGTCAGGTCCAGAAGAACTGGGACAACTCGACTCTTCTCACATGTCATTAAAAAGACACAAGGAATGAAAACTGCTCAATGAAACAGATAAATAAATAGTAGTAAATCCAAATTTAACACCTAACACAACTTATAATTGTTCACTTTGAGACCATTAACATGTGGATGCATATGACAATGAAACTGCTCACCTACTGTATGTCCAAAAAAATAATAATAATTTAAAATGTCAAATTGAACTTGTTACATTAAAATCTCGCCTAAACATGAGATAATATGAAGTTTTCATTATGTAACTTCATACTTTCACTACAAGGAGACCAATAAACCTGTAAATCTACTCTTGTCTCTTGATTCAGAGTTTCACTCAGTGCTTGATGGGACCAAACTGAAAGCAGATGTGTTATGTAATTATGTTCCGTGTAAAATGATGGTAGTGCTGGAGAGACTAAATTATGGTGTTGCAGCGTTGCGTGGCCTAATAATGTTATATCTTGGTGATGGTGTCAGAAAGTGAGCCGCCGCTGAGCGTCGGCTTGTAACATTTTAATGAAGCCGGTGGAAACAGTGAGCGCCGAGACAGGTTCAGTGACTTGCGGCTGATGTGAAAACTGTGTCAATCTTTAATTCAATTATCTCATGCAGTTTTAAACATGACATATTTTTCAGAGTGATGGATTATTATTATTATTATCATGGTGCAATCTGAGGCCGGGTGAATTTAAGTAGCAATTTTAACTATGAGTGCAGTGAAAAATTCAAGTTTTGACAGTTTGGGTCTTATAAATATCCCTGGGTATAAGCTCGTTCTCTTTCGGCTTTATTTGACAGATGGCAAAGTAGAATTGGGGAGAGGAAGAGATGGGCATGACATGCAACAAGGGCCCCACGGCCACAATCGAACCTGCGATGTTGTAACCTGGGATGTTGCACTCGGCTATAAGCACTCCAGCTCATTCTGTGTTCATGACGTGCTTTTACACCATTAGTTTGATTATTTCATATAATTTCTGTATGTGCAATAACATATGAACAACAACTGCGTTGAGAAACTAGAAGAAGAACCACAAGAAACTTAGTGAGCAGCATAAATATGAATGGTTTAAACTATTTTCATAATAAAAACACAATATAATGCCACATCAGAGCAGACCATTACACATACAAAGAATTCAAAAGAGATACTTATAAAATCTCAAGGCCGTAGCTTGTATTTTTAGATATAAGATTATAATAATATAAAAACATTCTCCAGTGCAACTAATTTCCCCAAAGAAATTGTATTTCCCTTGAATGGTCTGCAAGCTCTCATTTTATTCAAACTGAATTTAACTTTTTTTTCTTTATTTCCAACTAAAAGTCGCATTCAAAGATAATGACACAAAAGCATTTCTGAATCAGCCACAAAACACATTTCCTGTCATTTGTATGTAGTCGTAGAATAATTGTGGTATTGTAGAACTCCCCACTGCCAATAAAACCCTGAAGTATACAGAAATAAATCCCAACGACATCATCAAAGGTCGATACGCACCTGGTCAAAATCCATCATCTTCTACACTGACAAAGAGGTGAAAGGGTGGGAAGAAAACGTGTAAAGCTACATACATAAGACACTTCCTGAAAATCCAGGTGTTTTGGAATCACAGGAATTTAGGTTCAGGTTCAGGTTAGCTGCCACACTGCACACATGCTAATGTCAGATGCCCCGTGTGAAAACACAGTAGTCCGTTGAAGCTCCGGGCCTGTTTGATGCTTCACCTGAGTCTCTGATTTGCATAATCCCTGCCTGAAGCGTGAGGCCGATAAGCTATTAGGTGGAGGTTGTGCGCTTGTGGCAGTCAGCAGTTTTGTCCCGGAGGAATGCCGCTCGTGTTCTGTGGGCAAACATAAAAGCCCAGACAGGACTGATAATGGCTTAACAGGCCTTTGCACGCACACTCATTTAAACAAGAGACGCAGGAAAACAGCTACGACAATCTGAGCCGAAGTGTATAAAAAGTCAAGATTACCACGCCTGGTCTCAGAGTGCTGATTCGTCAGTCTGGGAGTATTCGAGCTTATCGGCCCCTGCCGTTCACTCAGCTTTTTGCCGACACAGACAGTGTCCCTTGAAAAAGAAGCGAGCTTGAAACTTTTTAAGGAGATGAGATTGTAAGGCGAATATAACCAAGCTAATAAAGTCTCGAGCAGACGGGTGAAGTCACAAGCTGGTTTCCAGATTCTTGAAACAGCTTTTCATCGTCTCTGATTCCTCACCGCCGTTCCTCTGCCTGATACCGTGCGATGAAAGACGGGGGATTGCAGTCTCCCTCCTTTTTTGGGTCTCAGGATGACTTCAGCTGGCTTATCCTCCTCTGGCCTACCAGGAGCAGCAGCCCCTGACCTCTGCTGTTAACTGAGCGGTAGGGTGATAAAGTCAACAGAGTACAACGACTCTCATACATACGGAACACACCAGGAACGTCCGACTAACAACAAGCACACACATTGTTGTTGTCTTGGAAGTTCCGACACCTCACTTCAAAACGCCATCATATTACACTACAAGTTGTTTAGCTAAAATGTATATGGACATATGTACGTATAATCACATAAAAGAAAGCATCATCTCTAATGTCAAACCCATAACGCCGCCTTCATATGATGCCGTGTTTTCCAACAAGTACATTTCTGTCCTTCTAGATTTGCCCTCGCCAACAGTCAGGGGGCCTGCTACTGTGATGTCATGAAACAGCCGGGGGCGACAGCAACTCAGCCATGAATCCTTAGAACACACACGCACACCGAATGGGACTGCAGAGTCCTGATGCATAGAGCATGTCATAAATTATTTGTCCTCACAACCAAGTTCCAAACTGCCTCAAGAAGCGACTTCAGCACAAAATCTGCTTTGTTGGGATCTTCATGACATAAGTCTCCACCACGCAGGAACAGACAAGCCATGCCGCACCCCATGTGCAAAATGTACAATGCCAAGTGTCACCATTGAACTCTGTGGAGAGTGTTCTGGGTTTGATGTTTAAATGCAGCCGTAAAGTTCGGTGGAGGAGGAACAATGGTGCCGATCTGATATTGAACCTCCAAATACAGAGTGCCCTGCTTCAAAACTATAAAGTTGATAAGCTTAAATTATTAATATGATTTAGCTATTTAACTAAGTTTAACTGGAGAATTGATGCAACCAGGTACAGAGAAGATGTATCACCCTGTTGGAGTTGTTGGGACTGCAAAAACACTCCACTTGTCGTTGTACAGCGGTGTAACAAAGTGATGCAGCAAAGTTTGTCATTTTTACCAGTGAAAGTGAAGATCAGTGTTGGCATAAAATGAGAAAATGGTAGCTGAATGTTGTGATAACGACTCACTGGTAACACAATATAATAGCTTTGTTGAAGTAATACCTGTTGTTTGTAGGTCCCTGGTGTGTCACCTGTGCAAACAACTAGCTTTTAATGTTCATATTTCTCATTTTCAAGGACTTACGCATGAATAGCATCCCTGTTGAGCCAGTTGTTATTATAAAGAGCAGGTGTGCAACATTAGCAGGCTGAGGTGGGCAAAACACAGTACAATAAAGAAAGGATCACATTTTTAATCTGCATTATTCAAGCTGTTACCAATCGATTAAAATATGCCCAGATCAGCCCTCATGCATATCCTTAGGATCGGCTTTGGACATTGGACTACAGGCCAAATGCCCTTTCCTATTTCAACGTGACAGTGCGCCTTGTGCACAAATCCCGGTCTACAAAGAATTGTTTTTCAACCCCATTCAACACATTTGCAAAGAACTTGAAGGTCGACTGCCAGCCAACATCAATGGCCGACCTCACTAATGCTATTGTGGCTGAATGGGAACAGTACCTGCAGCCAGGTTATGAAATCTAGTGGAAAGCCTTATTATAAGAGTGGCGGTTGTTGAAGCAGCAGATTAATGCCCATGGTTTAAGAATGACTATCACATATATTGCAAACCTTACTAAGTGGTTTTGCTGCCTAAACCTAACTGTAAATGGGTATTTTAAGCTCAACCATGACGTTTTTCCGAAACCTTATTAAGTGGTTTTGTTGCCTGGAACTAACTTTCCTTATGTCGTGTCCCTGGATACAACACCAGTAGATTGCATTTTGTGAACATTTCACAAACTGCCATGAGACTGTGTTGTATAATGGGTATAATATCCAGGTGTCCATATACCTTTGCCCATATATTTGCGATATTGTGTCACATACACAAAAATTATTATTGAAATCAAGATATAGACTTTAATCATACTGCCCAGCCCTAATATCCAGCATGACAGGACATTTCTACATTCCCTTTATTCTTGCCAGTACACTGTCCCCTGGGAGATTTCCTTCAGAAACAAAGAAGCACCCAGTGAGGGAGACATGAATGAGGTGCATGTAAAATAAAGAGATAAGGGGGTCCTCAGAGAAAATAGAGAAAATTGCACTGACAGGCAGGAGTTTTCTTTTTTACGATGTGTCCCCACCTAACATGCTCTCTCTATCTGACACACAGAAAACACACAAATTGGAGATTAGCGGTTGTGGTTACATGTCGGGGCGTACGTTAGCACGTCGCCGTCTGTAGCCAGCAGGGCGTTTGATGTTTCTGCTGCAGTGGGTGCTCAATGTGACCTCAATCCACATCCTTCATTGTGACTGAGAGGAATACTGGAGCGTTCATTATCAGGCATATCAGGCAGTTCCAACTCGGTTGCCTCTTTTAGTCAAAGGATCTCTTTTTCACTCATTCCCCACTTTTTTCTTCTTTACTTTGTAATATAGACTCCACTCTGGAACCATGACAGCTGCAGAAAAAAAGGAGGGAGAAAAATAAATCGCTCCCTCACAGATTTGTAGCTGCTCGTGATGAAGTGATCCGGACTATTATTTATTTCATATTTGCTAGCTGTCAACGCTGTCGTTGATGTGCACATCTTTCTTTCCGCATCACTGCTCAAGGCAAGCTCATTTTTGAAACATCTTAAGATTTGTTTTAATGCTACTCAGAACGAAATTCAAGACCAACTTTTTAATTAACATTTAAGAACAAAACAAAAGATTTAACGACGTGGAGCTGAGGGTAGAACTACCTGGCATCTGTTGAGGGTTGACTTGGAAGTGTTGTGGTCCTTAGGCAGGGTGTCCGTACAGGGTCCTTGAGATTGTCATCGAGAGGTGCTCAGAGTGGCCGCAAAAAAGGGTGCAGGGAACAATTGCAAAAAGATAAAGAAAAATAAATGCTTTCTAGACTCCAGCTTCATCCCCACTCTGTATGTGGGACTCCCCTACCTTGATTCTCATCGTGCCGAGTGTATGCCTCGTATACATTGCCTGTTGCCGCTTTCAGCCATGCCGCAAAAACTTGGTTGAATGGTCAATGTTCATTGCATTAGCACTTCGCCGTGTTCCACTATCCTGATCTTTGTTACATTCATGCAGGAGACATTCGCTGAATTATTTTTAAAAATAGATTGCCTTGTCGAAAAGAAATTCCAATTTCTTTGCATTTTTTCAAGATTTTTTTAAGCATTTTTAAGACATTCTAATGCCCATGAAGGCCTAACGTTTAGATCAATGAATTAAATGCCTTTCAACATTTCTAAGTATCCGCAGGAACCCTGTTAATACACAGAAACCTCGTACTCAAACAAAGGCACACTGCACTGGCTCATTTTTATTTTTTTTTACAAACATTTGCCTCGATCTGCTTGAATAATAAAAAAGACTAAACAGAAAACATTGTACTGCAGGGTATGAATAAATAAATTGTCAGGAAAACGGAGAGAGAATATAAAGAGTGAGGGAAGGGGACAGTGGGAGGGGGGGGCGACAGAAGCAGCTCAGAGACTCAGTGAGGGAAGAGATGATAATGATGAGCCCTGCGACTGGCGACTATTTTAAGACTTCCTAAAAGTGAAACGGCAGCTTCAACAGACCGGAATATGATCAGTTTTTACACGAGCACATGCACAGTTCAATTCGTTGGTCTGCTGCACACTGGATGATGCATGCAACGCCTGAATTCAGATAGTTAATACAGATTCGGTCGGCTGATAATGTTTGTTTAATCGATTAATCTGCTGATTATTCATCGTTAAGACAATAGAATGTCAGATAGTGGTGATAAATCATATATTCCTTAAAGGTGGTGTCTTCAAATTGCTTGTTTTTCCCCAAACAGTCCAAACGCAAAGATTTTCAGTTTCACATCACATACGGCAAATGAAATAAATGAGCAGCTGGAACTTTTTTGTTTCTCTTATTTTAGCTTTAGAAACTACTTTACCGATGAAAGTAGCTGCTGATTAAACTCCTGTATATTGATTAGTGAACATCCTTTCAGCTCCAGATAACGTACTCTGATCAGTATATTCGTTGTCAGATGCCAGTTCACATATTAAGATCTGCATTTTCATGCTAAACAATTGCTTCTTTTTTTTTTTTTCTTCACAATGAAATTTCAACTTCACCACTCTCCTCGTTTCAGGCTTTCCGCCAGATTTCGGACCCTGGCTGCAGGGATTTGCTCCCATTTGTGAGGTCCAACACTGACGCTGAGCGATAAAGCCTGGCTGGCAGTCAACCTTCCAGTTCATCCCAAAGGTGTTCTGCGGGGTTCAGGTCAGGGCTCTTTGCAAGCATGTCAATTTCTTCCACAGCAAACAGAGAGGGAAAAATATGAATTTCACAAAGTTGTCTTCTTTGTGCACCAAGCTAATATCACTGCATGCTGCAGCCATAAGATTTCCCTTAATTAAAACAGAAGCAGGACCACAGTGCTTGAAAGTGTGTGGGTATGTGCAGACAAACCGACTAGTTCATATTAGATTCGGATGGATGGATTGTTGTCTCGTATATGAATCTATGTCAGTAGCTTGTCTCATAAAAGCATGCTCTGCACATTTTAAATCGTTGGCCTCGTTTCTCCAGTGGACGTCACACTTTATGTAATGTGCTCTGACAGGAGCGTCGCACCCTCTGTATTCGCACACGATACACCGCTGAGAGGCACACCAAGCTCCCAATATAGACACACACACACACACACACACACACATTCCCACCACCAGCAGGAGATCTGATCAGATCGTACGAGCTGAGTGACGACACACTGGGAATGACAAGTATATAAAACAAGTATCGACGAGAAGAGATCTGTTACAGATCCTTCATCGCCGAAAGCTGCGACGGAGGATTTCGCAGCGATGCTCTTCACAATGTGCCTCTCATTCACACACATTCATACTGTACACTGATGTTATGGCTCTGTAAGGCACCGGCCTGCCCATCGGGAGTTTCATAGGTTCAGCGTCTTGCTCATGGACACTTTGACCTTCGGAGCACGGGGTTTAAACTGCCAACCCAGATATAAACACAATGTGACTTGTTTCTGTTTGCTTACTACTCACATACCCCTCGAAGCAGAGAAGTGTGCCGATTACAAAGCATGCAAGAACTGGAAGTTAGAGTGGGAGAAGAGACCGTCGAAGGCTGTGATTTTAGACCGGGGGACCGCCTGCTCTTTGACCCTGAGTATCTGGTTTCTGTCATCTGAGAAAGTTATTCTAAGAAGAGTTTTGAGGAGACAGTCTTTGTTACTTTAGATATCCAGGAGCAGAGCAAAGACACCGCTGAGCTGCTTGTAAACCTGACAAAAGGATAGCACTCCTGATGTCTTGATAAAACACTGAGCTAATCACAATACAGCTACTTGTGAGAGACTTGAGGAGAGCTTATGATTAGAAAGAAGCCTTCACATCTTTACCCTTTACTCAGATGAATTTTCAGCTGCAGCTACACCCAAATCCCAGCCTTGATGGCATCTGGTATTATACAACAAAATAGCTCTCGTTTGTCCATGTTGCCTAATGAAAACACTTCAGTTCAAAGTCAAGCAAAACATTCTATTGAATTCATTTTTCGTGTAAGGACATATGCTAGGAACATCATACTGTATAGCCTACAAACACTTTTTTTGGCACTGATTCCCACGAGGCGTAACTTATTGTAACTTAAGTGATTGTGCTGCATTATACAAAGGAGGGGTCTAGCTAGCACTAGCTGTCTTTTTTCCCCATGCGTACAGGTGTTGTGATGGTTAATGACCAGCCCGTGAACAAGTCATTGTCACAAAATAGTGCTGGAATCACAGAGTGGACTGAGCAACAGCTCACAATGTTGCCCTTCTGGCTGGTTCACCTCTCTTGCAGTGATAAAATAAACTTTTCTAGGTGTCTGCACAAACAAATTATACACCAATCGAATTTGTAGTACCGACATCGTCAGTGGCATTAAAGTCAAGCTTCCCTGGAAAACACTAATAAACAGCAGATGCACACATATTGATTACCATTTATTACAATTTGACTAAATGCACACTATCAAAACAAATATTAAGCATATACAGTATATTTTGATGTTTTTCAGTTCACCTTTACTATGTAGATGCTTAAAAATATTATAACGGAGAAGACAACAGGACATTTTGTAGCTAAATGTTATAAAAAGGAACAATGTTTTTATTGATGGCATGTGTGGGGCGAGTGAGCGAATTAAACCTATGAACATAAATCCCAGAAGGTTACCACTATCCATACATACAGAGGAAAATCCATGTGATTTTAATCTCACATAAACAAAGCCACTCTCGGCTTACTTTAACACCCAGGTGCAGAATGAAACTCCGATAAAACCCGCCTGTGCAGCTTTTCTGGGCGGTGACATAAAACACTGACAAATCACCAATATGGCAGCATGAGTAGTAAACTCATCGACAACTGCTTCTTATTTACTGGGGGGTATTATTTCCATCCCGTAATTAAATATTTATGCCAAGTGTGTGCGTGTGTGCGTGTGTGTGTGTGTGTGCGTGTCTGTAGCAGGGAGCTGCATGGGCTCAGTCAACATTTACAGCCTAGTTGAGTGCAAAGGTCTTCTCATGGCAAGCGACATGATTTTACACTCAACTCAACATTAAAGCATAGAGTACTGTTTGATGCCAGTTCTGGTCTATGCGTGTATGTGGGGTCATGTACTCTGTTCTTTTTGTCTCCATGACGTCCATCCCAACCACTTTGGGTGGTGTTGGTGTAGTGCAGGTCAGGCTGGGTCAGTTCCCATCAGCTTATGTGTGCGTGCTAGTGCCAAAAACAACAGCAGGAGGTGGTTCTGTAGTGCAAGCGGACAAGCTGAGAGGAGACATCTGAGTCACAAGGGTGTCGGTGAGCTCCGGCCTGTGGCCTGAGAATTAGCCAGACGTCCCGGCCTGGAGCCTCCAGAGAAGGGGACTGTCTGTCTGTCCGGCCAGACGTCCACCGACACACACCGCCGCCCGTTTGGCTGCCACACCAGAGCTTGGTCCCCTCGGTGGACGTCGCTGACAGCTGAGGCTTAACTGTGACTGAACAGATAACTCATTAGACCTCTTTAGAAGCTAAATGGCTTTTTAGTTGTTGCTTAAGCTCAAAAGCCATGAACATGGGAGAGCATTGAGATGAATAGACATGTAAACATGTATTCAAGAAGTTGAAATGAATCGTGAAGGTTTTCGTGATGGAATTGACTGAAAGCTGATTCAAAAGGGGGCTCAGGAGGACTTTCCAAAAATATCCGCCGCAGGGGAAATCACGTTGGGAAGGTTTCTGGACTGATCTCATGCTGTGGGCTGCAAACTACGTGTAACACACTCACATTTTCAGTTTCAACCAAAATTCAGTCATGGGCACCAGAACTATGCCCGTGAGCTCGGAATGATTTCTCTTATTCTCTAGCTCACTGTGCAAATCATTTGCCACATTTCCCACATCAGGCTTATTCTTCCCCCTACGGCCTTGTTGTCATCGGCCTCCTGACTTATTGTACTTTTGTAACCGCGGTGGCTGTTTTATCAGCTTTGATCTGGGGACTTGCTCATTATGAATCCAAGGACGGTATCCTTGAGCAACGTTTGAGAGCTACCAGCAGCACCATGCTTCTTATAAACATGTTTTTTTGCAAGTATCATGGGTGGATTGAAAAATAGAAGCAGGAACAAGAGAGTGGAATTCCAACATTCTTTTTAAGACTTTTCAGAGGGCTGAAAAATGTATCGGTATGGCTCAGTGCGTCCGTCTTTCCACTCGGCTGGAGGAGAGCACTAAAAGCCCAGCTGTGATTGAGACAAAGGCCAGTGCTCTGCAGGTCAGGTTCGAGATGGCTGGTCAATTGAGACGGTTTCATAACCGGTTAGAAGTTCTTTAACAGTACATTTAAGACTACTCTTGTCTTACGACCACACTTTACACAGTACCTTGAGCTAGAGCTGCAGTTTTATCTCTCACGAAGCAGATGATCTAAAAATGGAAACGGTATTTGGTTTCGAATGGGTTCATAATGCGTACAATTCAAAATGACTGGTGTGTGAAGGTCTTGGAGGTTTCCCAGATAATCCGGGAAAATCCGGAAATAATAAGCAAGACTGGCAGCCGAAACAGAAATACCATGCAGCATGAAAGTGATATAAATGCACTGAAGTTTTTTAAAATGAGCTTTAGATATATGAAGTGAAGTTCTCAGCTGCAGAGATAAAGTGGAAAACTTCTAAAGCCACTTAACGTCTTGGAGGCAGATAAATAAATCATACATTGCCCCTCGAGAATCTGCACTAAATGAAGGAGCCAATGTGCCATTATTATGATCAAATCAGTCGAATGTATGACAGATAGTCAGTGATTAGCACCTCAGCCGCTTGTGATGTGCGATGAACTCCTTTACGAAATTAAAATAGAAAAGAAAAAGAGTTTTATTAGCAATGCTATATCCATATGTAAGCAGCTTTATTATTGTGTTTACAAAACCACACCTTTGTAAATAAGAATCTCTCAATAGGTTTTCCTTTGTCCAATAAAAGTTAATGAATATTTCCTCATTGAATTAATGTAGCTTGTTTCATCTACTTAATGTAATTGCCCCAGGCAGTCCGATCATCGCAGCGATGCAAGTCATGAACGGCGGTGGGCAGGTCAGGAGCGTCATGTACGGTGTGTTTACAAGTCAATCTGCAAAACAGCATGCGTGGTCAGAAGACCGTGGTCGGAATGCCATGCTCCCTTGTTCTTTGGCCCAGCTTTCATACTGTACTGTTGTTTATCAGCATGCAAAGCTGGAGCTGATACACACTGCAAATTACCAGAGGAACCCTGATACATCCTCAAGATAGGATCACATCGGCCACATCGCCGCATGCATAACAATGACTGTAGCTGCAGAGGTGCAGGCTATCGACTCAACCTTGAAGCCGCTCATCTGCTCTCTGTAAACAAGGATGAAAATGTGTCTCCATGAAATCTAGAGCGTCCTGCTGACTGGGCCGAGAGAGAAGTTGGCCAGCATATTTATGCAAGGACTCTCAGGAGTTCCTTATTTGTGTTCCTCAGTGGATTGCTCATTACGATACGCGTGGTATTATGATGCTTCAAATAGATGATGATCATGCAGTAAAAGCATGCACGAATTGCTGGTCAACAACTGCAGTGCGGTGTGGTTAAGGATGTGTTTAATCTCTGGTGAGATTTATGCATTTCATTTATGAGCTTTAAAACAAGATTTATGGTCCCTGCTGTTTTCAAGCAGATCAACATTTGGCCAATTAGAATTGTGATTGGGGAATGGCAGGTGGCAGAATAGGAGGTCTGCTGCTGGACGACACACAGGGAATGGATCATAAAGGGGAAATATAATGCCTGCAATTTCCCCGGCTGAATAAAACGAGTTATCTGGGCCATTCAGCTTCATACTGCTTTCTCGTGGATAAGGCGTGGCACGGGTCCGCTGAGTTAATGCTCTGCATCTGCAACAGTGGATATAAGTTACAGCAGTAATCAACACGTAGAGGGGCTTGTTTACTGTGATGGACGTCTCAACACATGCCACAGAGTCGGTATGACTTCCATGTGTCTTGTTAATGACGGTGGGGAGACAAGAAGGCAGGCCTCCACTAAGACTTATGGAGATGGATTTCCCGGCTCTTCTACATTAATGATTATATATAAAAAAATAACACTCTCCAGAAATTATTACCTTCCTACGCATGTCACCAGAGAATTAATGCTGCCGGGACAGATACGGAAATCATTCGGAGCACATTCAACATCTATTTTTGTCTCAAGCTCTTTCTCAATTTAAGTAATTTGGAAAATTGTTTCAAATATAATTTTGTCATTTTATGAATTACATGCAATTCCATCGAAGCAAAAAGAGAAATCAGTGATGCACCATCTCACTCCCTTATTGTTAAGAAGCACATTTCTGTTGCTTGAAGGCGTTAGTGATGACGTTAAATTAAATGTTTAATTATTGATGGCTAATGGGGGGTGAATGTTCACACGCCCCTACTTCTGCATCAACTAGCTGTTGTGTTGTGTGCGTGTGTGTGTGTGTGTGTGTGTGTAACACTCACATTGTCGGTGCATGTCCCCTATAATTGTTCAGGCAAGGGAATGTTTTGCACTCATTGTTCTCTATGAAGCTAGCTGGAAGTGATGTATTGTTGCCCCGGTGTGTTTTATTTGTTGAGCACTGTGCCAGACTCTGTTTCACATATAGTCTTTTAAATGCTACATTGCTTGTCAGCAAACGGTCATACAGCTTAAAGGGAAATTTGACCTTGTGTGTGTTTGGATTACTTTGACATGCAGTTAACACACAAGTCCTCATTTTAGTTTTTATGAAAACCCAAGCCCTCACATTTCCTCTTGAGTCCTTCATCACTGTTTTTAAGGAAGTAAATAACGTGAGTAACAGGCGAACTGGCTTTAAAAGTGACATATTTTCTTTTTTGATAGGTGCTGTTTGGAGGATGTAATTTATGCCCGTGTGAAAAGTGGTACGTTTTGATGAATAACCAATGAATATTTAAAGAACGTTTTAAAGAAAGAGAGAAAGTGTTAATTGAGTTGAGTCTTCCCGAGTAAAGAAGTAATTATCATTTACTACGTAACAGGAAAAAAATCAAACATAAAATGCTTGATGCTTATTTATTCCAGTACTAACTTGTTACATGATACGCGGGTATGTGGAGTGCTGTATTCTTTCACATTTGCAAAAGTTAACCTTTTCCATTTCCCATGGTGTCTGATTCAACCCATGTTGAATCATTGACTAAAGCATTCTTCCAGCCACATCACAAAACATTTGCAATAAATGGAATCGGTGCTTAGGCATTTACACACCGCTCAACCAGTGTCGTATCACCTTTTCGACTACTGACATCTTCCAAATCTATTTACCATGACATGACACTAAACTAAATTGCAATAGTCTAAAGGCCCGATCAAACAAATATTTGCTGTAGAGTAAGCTGTACTTATTCACCCTCAAAGGTACCTTGGCTCAACTGTGTTTGCATATCAACATTACCGTGCTAACAAGCGTAAGGGTGTTGGTGTCGGGTTGGTGGGCATGTAGCTTGTCAGATCAGGGCTCACGTCCCTTGTTGGCCTTTTTATTAACCCTAACTACGACCTTTCCCTAACCTTTCGGGAACAATAAATTGCTTTCTGGCAGAGAGTTTAATGAGAAGATTTCTACCACTCTCACAGCCGTCTCTTAATTCTAAGGCTAGCAGCCGATTAGCTTAGCTTAGCACAAAATCTGCCTACCAGCACCTAATGCAGTCTAATACATCTCCTCCTTCAATAAATCTAGACGGGGGAACTAATTACAGTCATTGTGAAGGTAAATCATCAAGTGCAGAATCATCCAACATGGACATAATTCTTAAAACGATGGACGGCAGTGTACACCGAATGTGAAAACACACGACTGCATCCAGCCATCCACCCTCACACATGTCTCTGTATCTCCCTCCTTCCCACACCCACAACAATTGGATCAGCTCAGCCTGCTGGGAGGTCGAAGAGATGCCCTGCCCCACAGCTCCGGGCACGACAGGAAGGCCCCGGGGACCCTGTGATGTTTGGACACGACTGACAAAACACAACCTGTCATTCACTGCTCAGAAACACGCTCACCATTTGTGACGCTTACTCCAGGTGACAGACTGAAGGGAAAGAGACCGAGGTGGCAAATGAGAAAGAAAATCACAACAAATGAAACCAAAGAGGGGCACAGCTGTGAGCGCTCACAGAGCGGCAGCAGGAATCGTAATGTATGCTGCTATGAAGAAATGTGGTTTCTTACTGAAGGAAATAATCTGCTGATTTTCATGAAAGCAGCGACTTTCAGAGACAGATGACACCTTTAATTAAAGCGCCTGCTTTGATCAAGTCATTAAGGACGGCAGGGCAGGCGACCAATACCTGGCACAGCTTTCTGACATCCTCTTTAATTGTTCCCACTTTTAAGTTCTTTTTCATCCGCTTCATTACCGACTGCACGTAAGTGTCCTTTCTTCTCCGCTAATTATCCGGAACAAAATAACTTCCAACACAGCCTGTGTCACCAGTTACACAATGACACACGAATTGAATCAAATCTTAATTTGTCAGCAGCTGATGAACACACATAATATTATTAGATCGGTGCTTTGGTGTTGCCAGGCACAAGTAGACATCCAATTCCTAGCTAAGAAAATAAATGACAACCATACTTATCTGTCAATCAAAATAAGCAACTTTAAATAATGTACTCATTAAAGTTTGCTGCAAAACACATAAACAGTTATCTCATAAGTGGAAATAATTTCTCAATTTATAATGGAGAAAAACATCTAAAATATGAATGTCACAAGTCAAATACTGACATCAAATATTCTCTTTGTGTACAAAAGAAAAACCTTTTCTCTACTGTGAGGTGTGAAACAAGTAGGTTTTGACTCCATTAGCATTATTAAAACATCATATGCATAGTCCTTTGTTATATGGTCAGACAGTATCAGCTGTCGCTGCACAAGTTCAATCAGTGTAAAATGCAATCACCACCTCAGCAAATGATGGAATGTCAAAGCCACTTTCAGCTGTCGTCTGCTGAAGGAGCTGTGAAATCATGCCAATGTGTGACCATTCTGTGCTTTATTAGCTCTGGTTTACAATTCATGCAGGCAACCCTTTTAATCCTTCAACCAGGGGAATTTATTTCAAAGACGGATGAAAAAGAATGTGAGGAGTTGGGGCGATCTGGAAGACTGCACCATCCTTACGCAGCCTTTATTTGAAAACATGTCTTATCATTTTCGATTGTAAGACATTAACCTGCTCCCACTGCGAGTAAAGTCAAACCCCGAGCCACAACAGCAGCTGACAACCCATCACTCTTTGGCAACTGGCAGAAGGGTGACGTCAGCAGCATATTTTAAGAGAATGAGCTGGGGAGAAAATGGCGGTTCTCAGGGGGAGACCATCCATTATTTTTGCATGATTGACTTTGAAAAGGTGCATATGTCCTCTGGTCATCAATGGTCATCAGTCGTCCCTACCTGACTCGTGCTCCTGGGTGTTCTGCTCTTTCTGTCATTAAGTGCGTTTCGGTTAAAGTGTTTAAAAAGCTGCCATCATCAGTAAGGATGGCTTCGGCATGTCCTCTCCCCGTCCTCTGCCGGAGCCGGTCCCCTAGGGGCCAAAAGCACCTGTCCTTCGGAGGACCAGTCAGGCCTCTGCTGAGCACAGCTGTCAGGACCGCGGTTCTGACTGCAAATCACAACGCCTCTAGGGAAGTGGAGATGTGATGAGGACGAGGGAGTGAAGAAAGGGGACGGTGGTGCACACAGTCCTTATGCATGCTGGTGATTACTAATCAACCAGGTTTACGCTGGCCGAAAAGATCCAAGCTGGCGTCAAATATTTTGGGCAAATAGCCAACTTTCCACATAGACTAAACCAAATACAGTATCAGAAGTACTTTACACACTGTACAGTGACGATGTTTTATCCATTACCTGTATGGTACATAATATACAATGAATGTGAGCGACTGGAATTCTCTATTCTCTTTTGTATGAGGGTTACTTTCCAGCTCCTACAGATGTGGTTTCGAATCTTAAATATTCCTTTTTAAATTAGCTATAATAATATATCATTTTATGATAATGAAGTATTAAATGACGATGTGAACGTGGTGACGTCGCACAAAGATGAACCAACTGACAATTATCGCAATTTACAGTTTTATAGCTCAAAGATTAGCTTTGCAACCACAACTGTTTTGGTTCACTCTCACCAGCAGCTGTTTTCATTGTAAAAGCTCTAAAATACCAACTTCAACTACCTGCTCAACAACAGACAGACACAGTTAGAAACTAGCTGGTGAACGCAGTCGAGTATTTAACAGCTGAAAGACCAGATTTGTCCCTCAGAGACTGGTTGAGACCAAAACAGAGCTAAAAGAGTTTTTATTGAACTTACTTTCATTACAAAACATGACGAAATAAGAGACTGCTTTCTCACGAGTTAGCCACATTAACTGAAAACATGTCAACGATGCATTCACAACTTGTTTCTGCTACGCCAAAGTGGGACACCAATGGTACAGTTGCGTATCTTGATGAGTCGATGGGCAACACACAACATTGTGTGGGCTGAAATAGACACATAAGACACATTGTGCGTTTCCTTTTAATCTACATTTAATGGAGTTGGGGATGTCATGAATGATATAGAGACACAAACTCAGAATGCACACAGTATGCCTTAGTTTCCTGATTGGTTCTTTGTTGAGTTGCTGGGCTCACTCAAGTCTCAAGTCAAGGTTTTATAGACTTGAGAAACCAAAACGGACTTTTATACAGCTCACTGTCAGTGAGTGAAACAGGGGGGATGAATGTATCTTAATTTCAAATTTGAGCTTAGCATGATGATGTCAATGTGTCCACCCGCCGTTTTAAAATCAAGTTTTAGGTTTTTATGCTAAAGTGGATGTGTCCACCACCCCTGTGTTACCAGTCAAACATTTGGTAAAACTCTTCACTCAGAATCCATAGTGTGTTCTGTTCCTGCTGAAGTTGTTAAGCTTTTCAGAGACAGTAGAATGCCATCGGTTGAGGAAGGCAATGATATAAGCACTGCATTCACTGCTCTGGTGGTGGATAAAGCAAGAGAGCATTGCTATATTTGCTGCCAACATATGGATTATACAGTATACCATGCAGGAGAGAACGGTTAGAGTCTGACAACACGGAAACCTTTTCATGAAGGTAAACAACATCCTGCCTCAGCCTGTAAATCTATGTGCGGAAGCATCTCTGGATTTAACCTGATGTGCATGTAGTTGTATTATGTTTGGCCTGCGGAAATGTATTCATAACCAACGGTCGGCCTAACTGTATCATGTGTATGTGTTTACAAAAGTGAGGCAGAGAGTGAGAGCTGCACCAACAGTTTCATCTTGCAAAGTCTGACATCAACCTCTGTGAGTCTAGCAAGCGTTCCCTGCCTTATTTCTGTGCATTCTGTATCTACTTTTACCTGCTTGCTTATTTGTCTTGCACACTAGACCCTTCGTTGTAGTCTGCAAATACCTTCCGAAGGAACATGTGCGGATGGGTGGGCTGCAGAATGCAGGTTTATGCGTTACTTTCACCTTGTGTAACGAGCCCATGTGCAAGTTTCTCCATTCTGACAAGAAAGACTTCAATAGATTTTGAAATATTTGAGGTTGGCTCACATTTTTGGCTGTTTGTTATTTGCAGCCTCCCCCACATGCCCTGACCCACACAAACTGCGTGGCGCAGCAGGGAATGTGCTAACAGGAGTCCATATTTTCCCTTTGCCCATGAAACACCATCGGTGTTTGAGTAATGAGCCAGGGCCACCTGTGCCCATGATGCCAGGAGAGCGTGGACCATAATGCTGATGAGCTTCTGAGGGCCAATGTGCCACAATGCTTGGTCGTTCCCCCTTATCAAATTTACATCCATCTTGGAAATGTTCCTTGTGTCTCCCACTACACTCATTTGAATCAAAAGCTTTGCCTGGACACTGTCAGGGAAACTGCATTTCTGTGAAAAAGTGTCGGTGTGGGAGCACATTTACTGTACTGCGATGCTAATGTAAGCTCTCTCCTAAAGACTATCAGAGTCTGTGGTCCGAAAGACAAGAGTTGTGAGGAAAGAATGAAAAAAATGCTTTTTTAATTGCTGTGCAAAGGGAGCAGCAATTAACTTCCAGAGACTGCAGCGACTGCCAATTTCAGCATTAAGCACTAATAAACCAGATGCACCAAATTCTTATTCATACGGACAGATGTCAATGTAAATCAATGAGGAGGTATATATACTTTTTCTGCATGTACACACTCACGGACGAGAGTACAAACCAAGTTGCTATCAAAGCTTTTATGACCATGGGTTTCATTTGGCTGGAGTAAAACCCAGTCCAACATGTGCTCTATGATCGAGGGACAGCCTCTACATGGCTCTCAACATGGCAACGGCTAGCTGCTAACGGTGCTAATAGCAAGAACCGAGCAAACAACGGCAACAGCGCCGACAGAGCTAACACAGTTAACCTAAGGGGAACCGGAAGGTGGCACTATGCCTACTTTATTCCGCTATTTCACAATAAGTGAAATAAATTACAGCCAAATAATTGTAGAATTAATGTTAATTAGCTTGCACTCAGTTAACAGCTAACACACACGATTCTCTGGACTTTTACCAAGCAGCAAAACACATAAATAAAACAACTTCAGCTTCCAAACTCCTGCTGGCAAACTAAAAAATAAATCTGCATGGAAGTGTTCTCTTAAATCCTAATTTAAACACCGATCTCAGCACCGATGCGCGCTCTCTCTCTCTCTCTCTCTCTCTCCTATAACAGAGAACTTTATAAGATGTAACTTTAATCTGGGTAAAAGATAGGTTTATAGATAGACTTGGGTTTAGGGTATAAAAGGATTCAACACATTAGCAATGTGTGTGAAAACGAGGGATGAGTGCTCATGCATTGATCAAAAGAGTCTGTGTATTGATAGGTAATGTAATGGTTTGGGGTGTTTATTTAGCTTATTCCTTTACTGCCATGGAGCTCAATTGTTGTTACTTTTAAACTATTAAGACACCATTGAGCCATACTGTTGCACTGGGTGACATTTTCCTTCATCAACACACAGACACACACACTATAGTTTATTTTGAGTTAATCCCACAACATGAGTCAACCTAATGCCAGAAATACTCCCGAGGGGACCAAATGAGCATTAATCCACAGCTGAAAATAGTCCAAAACAAATGCATTATTTACTCGTGTTTGAGCAAGTTTGTTTGAACATAAAAAAGGAAAACTTGGATTCACTTGTTGAAAATTCAATTGCCAGAGCCTGAAAAGACAGAGATAAAGACGGTGAACATGTTTTGGATTCCTTTGCTTCTGCTATATATATATATATATATATATATATATATATATATACACACACACACACACACACACACACGTGCTGTCAAGTAGACAGGGTGAATTGCTGCGATGGCTCCATGTGTTTACATTATTAATGAAGGTATTCACATCTGAAGGAGAGGAACAAAGAACAACAAGACATTCAGTGAGTTAAATTATTGACGGAACCTCAAGATCTCAGAGAGGTTTCTCTCTTTGATATTGTTCAGGTTAAATCTGGCAAGCTGCTGTGTTCTTTGCCCGCTCCTCTTCCTGCTTGTTTACCTTTTTTTTTACTTATGACTTACAAAACCATCTCCACCTCCTCTCTTCCCAGCCCCCCCCCCCCCAGAACATGGCGGACTCCTCTCAGTCTCGCAGCGAGAGATGAGATATTCAAGGTTCACTGAAATGCCAAGATGATAAAGCGGGACGACAACCACATTCTGATTCATTTAAGTGACTCTAATCTGCTGGTGTGTAAGATGATTAAATTCACACTTGTAGCTATCTTCACCTCACAACACGTACTGTATTACACCTAATTTCTCAAGCTGCTACATCTGACGGCACCAAAGGGCCAGGTGAGAATCCAATACTGAGCTACTAACATGTGGAAAAGCTTTACAATTTGGAGGAACTCTATGTGGGGAAACGTGGACGTGTATGTCCAGTGGAGTGTTCCAGTGGAACCAGGTTTCATCAGAGATGCACAACCTTAAAACAGACTGTCAGGAGAATATGCTCGTATCTTTTTGTTGATTCCGCTTTCAAACCACAGTCTTGTGAGATTCAAGCGAGAACAAAACTAACTTGCCGTTTTAAGTCTGTTTACATTTGCCTCTGTTGTTGTCCGCCACTCAAAACCCAAATCCTGATTTAGGGACGTGTGATCTACAGCAACAGTTGAAGGCTGGAGGAAGTCACACACACACACACTCACACACACACACCACACACAACTGAAAGCTGTCCAACAGTCAAAAGCTGCTCATCCCTGATCAACTTGGCTGGGGAAGCTGGGGATTAAGTGCTTGCTGAAAGGCACAAAGGCAGCAGTAATTGAAAGGGGACACTGGGTTATGGCTGCAATCGTGTTTCTCTCACCTTGAGACTCTTTCCTGATATGAAGTTGGAAAAGAAAACTAGTGGTGCGTAACAGAACTGTTTTCGACAGATAGCACCAGAAACCATAACAACTGCGCCACATTTCCTGGGTGAAACAGTAGCAGCATTGCATGAGAGAATCTGATAAAAGCAAGAAAAATGAGATGAAATGGATGTTACGTGTTGATGCACATGACTGATGTGGCTGGCACCAGCGCCATGTTTCACAAGTCTTTGATTGAATCAGATGCTGTTGTAATGCCTGTCAATAATGCACATTAGGGAGCCAAATGTGATAAGGTGGATGCAGCTAGGGGAGATGCAGCTGCCACAGCCTGCAACTCGTGTCTCCTGACGCCGAGCTGCATTTCGACCTGAGCATCGTCAGAGCCGGGCTTATCACTGCGGACTTCAACCTACGCAGCACCACACCACAGAGGAAGGAAGCAGCCCTGAAAAGGTTAAAAGCATGCAGACTAAAGCGGTCGTATGTTAGGTGAGCTCTAATAACCGCAGGGGACTGCAATACCCTGACAATCTCATATATATATATATATACACAGCGTGTTTACACAAAAGTCCACTAAGAGGGTGTGATGTAATGAATTGGAAAGATGTTCTTGGCCTGTTTCCAATGTGTTAGAAAATGAAACATAACTTCTGCCAATGGCAAATTAATTCCTTTTTCGCAACTAAGCTTTTATACAAGACTGCAGATTCAATGCAATTAATTGAACAAAGTTGAGACTGCCATCGGGGCTCCTGTGAGAAAGAGATCATGTGCTGTAGAAGATAGCTACATCGTTTTCTTCACACTCTAATAGCATCTTATGTGTGTGTGTGTGTGCTTATAGCTGTGGGCTGATTGCTGCTCTGTTCCATGATAAGGGAAACCCGAGGAGAGCCAGACAGAGCCAGTATCACACGCTGAGAATCCCATATTGGTGCCAGCACCGTGCCCGGTGATTGATCCGCCAAACAAGTCCTGCGGACACAGCCAGCCAGCTCTGTTCCCTGTCCCTGCACTTTCCTTCAAGCACTAACAGGTTGTTTATGTGGAGGAGCAGTTCTTTGCACACATAGGCTTTAAACGGCCGTCCAAGTACATTTTGACCAGTTTTAGCAAACGCACTGGTTCATGAATATGAACAAAACACTTAAAGTATACATCATCATCCGCTCGTGTTCATAGACGAGGCTCAACTAAACAGGGCTGTACACCGTGCAAAGGTTGTTTGAATATAAAATATGAATATAAGCCTTGCTGCCTTGAGCTTGCATTCACGGAGCTGCTTCACCACTTCACATTCTGAAGTACTGTTAGCAGATTGCTTCATTCCAGAATCAGTACTGATCCATCAGTACGATACCTGTGGTTGAGGTGCTTCAGAAAGAAAGAAAAATATACTGCAGCTTCATCATGGTTTGATTTTGACCAGAGAGAGAGAAATTTAACTCAACTTGTTCGGATAATTTTCCTCAAATAGAATTGTCGCGTTCATGTCATATCTGAATTAAAAGGTTATTTGCGCAGAGTGTTCACTTCAATTTCCAAGTCAGAATTAAACATTTTCTGACAGCTTCGATATATCTGTCTGCGCTCTTGGCAACTGCTTGAAAATCAAACAAATATGGACGCCTCACATCAGCCAAAGACTGTTGTTTAATGTAATTAAACCCACCTTTAATGGATGTGGCGTTATCTTGTCAATGCACAGTATTTTAACAGTCCGGTCGCCAGGAACATTTTTTGGGCATTGTCGTCATTCATTGTATCCCGTGATGTCTTTTTGGCTACTGGGTTGATTTTATTTCTAAAATAACAAACTCTATAATTCTTCAAACTGTGTTGATGGCATGAATGCTTCTAACTTGTTACCATGGGAACTTTGTGAAGTGTGCTTCTAAGCTAAAAACATTTCTAAACTACTTCATTTTAATGTAAAAATCATTGTATTCACAACTGAACGACAACCATTTTTGTGAATGTTTTATTGTTGAATTGTACTAAAGTTTGCTTCTTATATTGTGTAGATTTCCATTTCCATACGTGCCTCCTCTCACCAACACACACACACACACACACACAGAGACAATACTTCAAGTGGGTGTATGTTGCTCAAAGGTCGAGAGAGTGAAAATAGATCTGAATCGTGGGCGTGGTGGTATGCATATCTTCAGTGCAGAATGTTTGTTTGAGTGGTGAGAGGAGATGAGCCGTGAGGAAAAACAATGACTTCAGGTCAAACACGCTTTTCTAATACTGCAAACTGCGCGGCTATCACTTACTTACGTCTTCCAATAAACACCTGACAACTCACAAATGTTTTTTTCTTTACCACATTACAAACATCGAGAGCGAGTGAAGCTCATCTGCCATAACGTCTTCCCTCATAAAGTGCGCTGGAGATTGGATACAGCTTTAACTAATTACAGTCATGGAAGAAAAGCAGCATCCATTAGCTCTCTATTTCAAACACTAACCTTTTCCAAGTTCTGTGGTTTATGCATCAATGTGGCCTCATGAATACCAACCGTGTATAATCTTTTCATCTGCATTCAAGTCCTGCATTACACTGCGAGATTACGGTGACTGTTCGCTAAGGGCTATGGCTTCCTGGCTGCGGCATATATCAATGACAAGCAAGGTGTCCATTCATATGAAGACACACTTCTGTTGTGGTTTTTGATATGAGCTGGAAATAGGAGCTCCTGAAATCACCCGAGCCATTTGTTTCTGAAGAGGGAAATTGGATCGGTTGCAGAGCACGGTAAGCACGGGGCCACCTGTGTTAATGGGATGGCTGTGGTTGAAGCTGCAGTTTCCACCTGACTCCCACTCTTGTTTATTCTAAGCCAGATCAATAGCTGATGACTTACGGGGAAGGTGCCGGGTGGGCCTACCGAAAAATTTTTATTTCACAATGAAAATAAAATGATTCACATTTGGATTTCTTTAGTGTGTACTTTGAATGTAAATAATGTTCCAGAGATCATAAAGCATCAAAATAGACTGCATATTAAAAAAGTGCCAGGGAAGGATCCCCTGGCCCCTCAACGGAGGTCGGGGCTATGCCCTGAATGTCCGTTTTGTCTTTATTAACTGGCCTCCTGTCATTTTTCAAAAGTGACCCTCGGGCAAAGCGAGTGGAGTATGCCTGGTTTATGGTCATCTTTACAGAATCTAACTGAGAAGGTCAATGACAATGAGGAGAAGAGACCTTATTACCTGGACGTGCTTCAAACTCAATCAGCAGCCCCTTCAGGCTCAGTGGTGATTGGTAAGACGGGGAAAGTCAACAGGTGGTGACCACAGAGCACCGACAATATAACAGCACATAATGAGAACTGCAGGAAAGAAAAGAGAAGGTGAAGCCAGAAATAAGTCAATGAAATGCGTTCGTCTCCTGACGGAACAATGCAAGTAAAAATCCATGATGTACACGCGCCTTCCTTTTTCAGCTCTGAAAAATATTCTATAAATATCCTATAGAGCAGTACAATGTAATCAATGAAGCTGTGTACAGTTGAATTGCAAAGATTCATAGAGCAGGGCTTTCTGTCAGAAGGCTACCAATCTTTCAGCAACAAGAATGAAATTTGACGCGAGAGAGCAGTTAAAGCCAACATCCACGCCCCTGATAACCCACAGTATCAATATGGGGCTGTAAAAAAATGGTAATGAGCCGAACTGAGCAGGGTGTTGCTAAAATACAAGGAATAAAAAGATGAGAAATTCAATTGAAACAATCGTTCAAAGGATTACATGTAAGAATCAGATTTTGTGATTGTAAATGTAACAGTGGAGCAAAGGACTTGTTTCTTGATATGCACTCTTCCATGAGCAACACAGGCTTACTTAAAATGTATTAAACTTCTTCAGTTAATAAAAAATAAAAAAACTACCATGCACAGAAGATTATAGTTAAACCTGCAGGAACTGAACTTTGGCAACTTGCGAGCAGCAGAAACCAGCTGTGATCACAACAGGCACATACAGTATCATTGGCTTTTAATTGGATATGACAAGTTCCGTGTGAGACATCCAGCAGACACAGAGCAGCGTCAGTGCTCAGGTGGAGGCGTGTTTCCTGATGAAAGGAAGTCCAACTTACACTCTCCTTTTCACCCCTGACAGCTATTACATGCTCCAATGGGTGTTTGCCATTTGGTGCAGAAGGTTTTTAAGAGCAAAGTTGTCGACCATAAAACCAAAACAATGAGCTGAAAGACACTAACGAATCTTTGTCGAGCAGTGGGGAAATGTGTAGTGAGGTGATCATTCTCTGTGGGTTCACTACAAGCGATCGCTTTCACATTTCATCCATTGTTAATATAAAAAAAACAAGGTTCTCGCAGCTTCAATAAAAAGCCCAAGCCTTTATAACACAAAATCTGACCCACAGTAATGTGCTCCATATAAACGGGCCCCCCACCGTTCAAAAACACATATGAGCAAACCTGCTCAGTCCAAACACTTAAAGAGGGTAGTGCAGCATTACTGTGGCTCTGCAATTATGAGATTTCTCTGGAGATAGATTGGATACATTACAGGGGCCAGGAGCAGAGCTTCACCTTTTTTTCACACCCTGCCTAGAGTGTGATTAGGTGCTGCTCTCCAACTCTGAGCACTGCTTAATTTGTCACTGCAGGTGTAAATATCTCGTCCTCGAGAAAGCTGCGAGAGCGGGAGATGTGTATCTGTCCCGCGGAGAGAGGCTTAGCTAGCTGTGGATTGATAAGCTATCATTTACATTTTATTGTGGATGGGTAGAACCGTTTGCCTGGCCTTTGGCGCCTCATTCCATCTCCAGCATCCCCCCGCTGTTAGATTAGGAGTTACTGTGGGTTGCTGAGAGTACTGCAGATGTGGGCGCAAAATAGACCATCATAAACTACCGCAAGAGGCTAACAGATTTATTGATTAGCCAGCCTTCTAGTTCACATTCACTGTGATACCGTAGATTCAGCACATGGAATCCTGCTGCTGCAAGAGGTTGGCCAGAGTTATGGGACACATTTGTATTCCCAACCAGATGCTTTTTCTCTATATCATCTCTCCCTCCCAACCCTCTAGCTTTCTCCTCCCCCCACAACCCCGCTACAGTTCAAAGCATCCTCTGTACTTATAATCCTGTAATAACCAACCTCAAACAAAACTGGATTTCTCACTGGTTCTCCAAGACAATCGTGCGTGCAGGTATGCACATTTTTATAAACACACACAACGCAAGGATTCTCTTGTTTATTGACTTGCAAGTCTGTGCACGTGTGTTCCCTATCTCATGTTTAATCAGGTTGCTGCCTCCTCTCTGGTTTTAGAGTGACAGTGCTCTAAATGCGGTGATAATGAATAGGCCTAGGGGAGTCTTTGCTGACTTGCGGCAGCAGGCTAATGAGATTAGCAGAACCACCAGGGCCCGTTAACGGCATAAGACCCCCTATGAGGTAAAAACAAGATGAAGAAGCAGGCAGGACTGGGGCCAATGTGGCTGTGATCTGCCAAGTACAGCTGACAATATCCAACACATTGCCCTTGTAACTACCAAAATATATACACACTTTAAATGTTTATATTCTTTTACATATCATTGCTGGTCTCAGTGAGTCATCGTGGGCTGCTGCAGTAACTTTATCCCTCAATGTCTCATCCGCTTTTGGATTTACTCCTATTTAAGAGTGATTGTACAGAGTGATTGTCTTAAATGTGCACAGTAGCTGCTATCAAGGACAATTTCCCCTTCATTATCAGCAGCTTGATCCAATCTTATATATACATTTAGACACATTTAATGCCAGAAAATCATTCAGCTTGGGTCGAACCGCTACTACACTCAAAATCCACAAAAAGGGTTTACATGCTCAATTAACTTCACATTAGAAGTTCCGCCATGGTCGTAGTCATTGTGAAACTAAACCCGGACCCCGTGAATGCATTACCGTGACATAAAAACAGACGTGTGAACATCGAGGTAACAAAGCAGGCACATGAACAAACCTCCAAAAACACGCTCTGCACCGACCTCTAAACTCAGCAAAGAAGGAAAATGTCACTGCACTCAAAATAATGTTGTCGCTTTGAAACCCTTGTCAATGGATACTGGCTTGGGGACAAGGTTTTGATAAAGCCCTTCATTTGTCTGGCACCGGGGTGACGCAGCAGAGCCGGAAAAACATATGAAAGTCATTCAGTCAATTCAACCGCTGACCATGAGCCTGTACAAGACAATTACCAAATGTGAGCACATGATTTTATACGCTGCATTTTAGTGTTTGGTGGAGCGCTGATTGTAATCATGCTGCCTTTGTGTGGCTGTTTTTAATGTTAGGGAGAAATTTAGCAAGTTAAATGGGTTTCTTAAAAAGTTTTCAATGCCAAAACTTTCATGTCGTACACAACTCCAGGTAAAGACCTTGCCAGTCTAATCTTATTAAAAGAGGCTCATTATAGAAAAACTCACTACTTCAGTTCTTGTGCACATAGTACGTTTGGGTATATGGAATACCTAGCAACCCACAAACTGAAATACTTTTTCCCCGCATGCCAATCAGAGCAGACTGTGCTTTTTGGGAAGTGAGGCTTAAAGAGACAGGCGCTAAAACGAAAAAAGTTCCGGACAGAGGGGGAATACAGCTATATTCAGACAGACAGTATGATTTGTGAACATTGAATCTTGTAAACATTTTTCGAGTACAAACCCAAAATACAAGTATTAACCTGGAAATGAGCATGATGTGGCCCCTTTAAAGTCAGAGTTTTAAGTCGTAACTCTTTTGGTTTCAGTTCTGCTTGGTGTGATAACATATTTGTTTACTTGTAGCAATGGCAGGCACCTCTATATATTATTATAATGCAATATAACACAGTTCTGTTTGACCACTGGGGACAGCAAACTGGTCTTGAGTAGCACAACACACTGTTCATGGCTCACATGGTTGACAGAAAGAGGACTAAAGGATACTGAATATATGATCAAATGCTGTATTCTACATTAAGAGAGTACTCCGCTCATTCAGCATTGCATTGCTGTCACATTCTGAATGTAAATAGATAGAAAAGAGGATTGTAATGGATGATGCAGAAGCAAAGGCATCGGGTGTTACTCAAAGTCAAGGAAATGTGCTTAAAATTTCAGATGCTACTTCATCGAATCCCGCCGAAGGACTGTTCAAATGTCGAGGATCCTTTAAATTCTGCCGAGGACCGAGTCCTTCGTTCAGAACATATTCAAGGACACACGTGCTCCTAACAAAATAATACTTGGAAACTTTCAGTTACTTCACATCAGCAGTGCGCCGAAATCTGTTTCTGAACAAATTTGAGGAGATAAATAGGCAATCCAGTTGCTGAATCTTCACTCATATTAGCTCTAAACAAGGCCTGATTTAAAAGTTACCGCTACAGAGTCGTTGAGCAAGCTATTAATAGCACCGAGGCCGGCAACTGCAGAGAGAGACGGCAGAGCAGCATGTTTCCACACCTAACTCGGTGAATTAAAGCTCGATTTCGACCAAACCAGAGTTGGGGATCGTCGGAAGTGGAAAGAGCAAACCAAGATAGTTTTGATGAGTTTTATTTGGTTTCTGTTGAGTGTGAATGTAGTGTGATTACATGGTTAAATAAGACTATGTGTTGAATCTGTGTATATTGTTTTGAGAAATGAAAAAAACATTCCTACAAAAGAATTGTAACTATATTATTCCAAATAAATAAAATACGCACACCGGCACACTTGGAACTTGGTAGTTCCAATGGTTGCTCTCTGAATGCTAGGTAGGAGGCCTGCCTCGCCTCCGTAGGACCCTTGTCCTTGTCAAAACCCGGCACCTATATTACCCAAATTGCAAATATTGACCACCGACAGTTCGTTCTGAGATTTGGGGGTGTTCTGCTAGTCGTGGCTGATGTGGCCTCGAGCTGCTAGTCTCAAGAGGAGATGAGGAAAAGTCTACAGGGTTCTGGCTTGCTCACTTCTTTCCAACTCCACACCACCAGAAAGTTTTTCTTTTTCAAACTAGTCTCGTTATCCTCCACCGATGCTGCCAAGGGATGTCACTTTAGGCGATTTATCAGAATTTGCACAGCTCCAAAACGTATTAACATTTGCAGTAGTGCCTCCCAACACCTGTAAACGGACATTGACTTGTAAAATTGGTGTTCAAGTCGACTGCATACAAGGCCAGCTGTCTTCTTCATCATACTCATTGTTATATTTATTAAATACTAAATATGTTTATTATTTTGTCGTAATCTCTTGTGCCTGGATCAGCAATTAGAAGGTATTAAAAGACAGGAGGACTCCTCCAACACACAATACAATGAATGGCAATTGCTGAAAAAAATGTGGACAAATGATAGCAAAAGTAGAGTTTGATGACCATCTTGATCATTTTAACTTAAAGTGTGAAAAGAGCAACGAACTCCATTGCAACAAGCGACGCACCAACCATTGTACACAACGTTTGCACACAGGTATTTATCTGCCGTGTCTCATTTCTCCTTCAGTCAGCCACTGACTCTTCGGCGACAGTACAGAGATAGAAAAGAACATGAAATGCCAAAGAAGAAAAGTCTCAAAGACAGTTTGAGCTTCTGCATTACTGCAGAGAAAACATCTGCCATGGTTCAGTCGAGCCAAGGGAGCCAACAAGGCAGGGCGGGCACACAAATCCTCAAACACGCAACCACCCACACAGAAAAAAAAGAAAGAGATGAGAACGATCAGACAGAGAAGGAGTTAACTCCTCTGGGGGGGGGGGGGCTGCACAGTACTGTAATATAATATATATTTTTGGATGTGGAGGCTTCGTAGATGTAGCCCTTTCTAGCCTTAAGCTCGTACATAATCAATAAAACCATGTTACTTTATGTGACCATGGCTACTGTTCATTTCATTTTTTCAAATGTTTTTCGGATTCTTTTGTCATCTTTGTTGCAAAAGCATTCATTTAACAAGAGCTCTGAGGGTGATTTAATAATTCTCCTGTTCAGTAACACATTTGCTATTCTATTTGTGTGACGACCAAGCAAGCTCTAATAGTCAGCTATAACAGGAAGTTACGAGAGCTTGTATACTGTGCTTTTAACAAGAGTTTTTACAGCCTTATAACTGAGCCGTTAAAGCAGGTACGGCGCAAGAGAATACCCACCTAAAAGATAATGAAATGAAGCAATATGTTGTTTCAGCATGATGTAATGCATTTGCAACTGATGTTTACACTGGAATAACTGACAGCAAAGACAACATTTAAGGAGATGAAAGCACAAGAGGTGTGTTTTTGATGCTGACAGGGTTGTCATAAAGCATCCAGAATACAGAAAAATGAACTTACAGAAGAGAAGTTGTGAGCGCCACAGGGCTCTCCTCTGTATTTGCACGAGAGGAGCATGTCATCCAGTTGGTGGCTCAGTCTGTCCATAAACTCCAGGTTGGTTCCTTCAAAGTTTCTGGGCGGCAGAAAGAGCCTGAAGTCCGACAGCTTCCCGAACCAGGCCTGACGGTCCTCTTGAAGCAAGTCCAGAATCATGGGCCTCACCGTCCGGTTGGCCAGCAGTAGGCCCAGCCAGTGGCCGGCGAAATACAGGTCGCTCTTGGTGAGCTTGTAGAGGCGGATAGGGTTGTTGTTGCAGATAGTGACTGTGGGGAAGGCCAGTTCTTTGGCCCACTCTGTGTGGATTCGTGTGTGTGTGGGGAAAGAAAGCCAGTGCAGGAGGCGGTTGGAGGACCAGGATAAAAGCAGCCCCAGGGAGGTGCAGAGGGCCAGGAGCCAAAAGGCCCTGCGGCCCACAGAGCCACCGGGGACGCAAACGTGCCTGAGGCCGTGCAGGCGTGTCCTTGATAGCAGAGTGGAAGTGACCCGAGCCAGAGTTGGCTTTGTAGGACGCCGCTGACGACCCTTTCTGAGCATAGCGGGGGATCCCCGCCGGAGACAGCGCCCCTCCAGGGCCATAGCTGCCCACAGCGCTCCTACAGCCGCGGGAAAGGCTTCATTTCCCAGCCAGGCCTCAGGGGCTGGAGCCCACATGTAGCTCCAGGATAAATCCACTACTGTAATCCACACTTGGATATGTGTTTGGTCTTATGAATACTGTACTAATGGTCCATGCAGGCTTTACAGTAGATATACTAAATGCAGACGTAGTACCCGCAAGTAACCCAAAGGACATCTGTGTGTTTTGAAGTCATCCTTCCTCTACTGGTAGGGCTCGGATCAACTCGGCAGCAGCTACTTGTTGGTCATCTCTCCACGGTCTCTCAATCCGAGAGTGCTCCAATCATCCAACTCAGCAGGGGAAGGGGGGAAAAAAATTCAACTAGGCAAATGTGCTCCAAGCAAGGTGGCTTCTACATGAGTGACTACAGCATCCACCGCAGTTCGTGTGACAGTGAACAAGACAGGATGAGACAGAGAGAGCGAAGGCGAGAGTGGGAGGGAGGGGACGAGAGAGGCAGAGAGGAGGATAGAATACAAAATACCAAGGGCTACGCAGAGAGGGGGGAACAAATACAACAAATGAAAGAAGAGAAGGTAACTAAAATAATGAGACGACAGCGGAGGGAATTAGTCGGTGTGGTGCGGTCTGTTAAGAGGAGAGCTTGCCTTGTTCCAGCGCCGTAGTTTCTCTTCTTCTGAGTTACGTGAGTGTGTTTTTTTCCGGCTGCACTGGCTCGCGGAAGCGTTCGGCCGGCAATCAGTTCCTTGTCACTATTAAGAGCAAGCTTTAATAGAATTCACAAAAGTCTCCAGTGCTCATTGGTTTTTCCTGTCCCACTTTTGCGATCTCACTTTTGATGCCTCGGCTTCTTCGTGATGTCACTGGTCTGCTCCTTGTCTCGCCCCCCCACTTTGCTTTAACCAGTGTCACTAAGTCCTGCAGGTAACCACAGGGCAGCTTCATCTCGCAGCGGACCTGCTTCTCAGCGCCACAGTCACAGTGAGAGACATGCTAACACACTTTCACAAGGAGGCACTCATGCGCATACACGGACACACACTCACAGCGGTTTCCTGCGGGGAAACCAGACTAGAGATAATCTGTTCTGTCACACTCTGATCTCAACATCTCTCCCCCTTTTCTCAGTCTTCTGTTACTCTCTTCTTCTTCTTCTTCTTCTTTCTCCTCTCTAGTTTTTTATCCCCCACTCAAAGGCAGCATCTCTAATCTCAATATTCCTCTCATGTCTCCCGCTCCTCCTTCTAAAAATACTCTCCCCCATATCAAATCCATCAACTTGCCCTCACGCTCCTCCTCCTCCGCTCCGCTCTCGTGTCAGTCAAGCCCTGAAAGCTCGACCTCCTGTCAGGCACCGTCTCCTCCTCCTCCTCCTCCTCCTCCTCCTCCTCTTCTTCTTTCTCCACTTTGTGCACGCACTCCCTCACTTCTCCCCGTCGTCAGGCTAGGCTTCTCTGTGCACTTTCCTCCCTCAGTGTCCTTGTCTGCTTCCTCCAGCTCCCCCTGCTCCGAATGACTTCTCTCCCCCTCAGTGATCTCTCCTCCCTCTCTCGTGGTCTCCGGCGGTCTGCTCCTCTTTTTTTTTTTGCGCCGGTTTTTCAGGCAGCTTGTCCTCCCGTTGCACCTCTCCACCTCCTCCTGCGCCACAGCTCTGTCCACGCAGCCGGTGAGCCCGTCACTGATGAGAGCGCCTGTCTCTCTCTCTGCGCTAACTCGCGCTGTCCTCCCCCCCCCCCACCCCCCCCCCCCCTCCTCTGTTTGTCTGCTGCTGCTGCTGAGCCACACCGCTACTGCTGTGTGCATGAATGTGAAGGTTTGTGTGCAGCAGAGGAGAACAGCTCGACGTGAGCACTCCATTATGCATCCGGCTAATTTATATTGCCTTTTACTGTAACTGCAAATTTGTTTCATAGCACAGTGGAAGTAGTGGAAGTGTATGAGGTGTA
This sequence comes from Pholis gunnellus, assembly GCF_910591455.1. Classification (NCBI taxonomy): domain Eukaryota; kingdom Metazoa; phylum Chordata; class Actinopteri; order Perciformes; family Pholidae; genus Pholis; species Pholis gunnellus. The sequence continues at coordinate 9,286,936 of NC_136544.1, forward strand.
TGACCATTTATCACGTATCTCTTAGTTCTTAAGTCCTCTTTGTTTATCAAAATGTAATTATTATATCCGATAGAGTATGTTATGTTTGGCACTGTGATTTGTCCTTTAAAGAATTTTTTGTTAAGTTTTAGTGAACAAAACATTTCAGTTAGTCAGTGAACTGCAATCAATTTTGGCAGACACTTTTCATTTTCTTATTATTAAAAGGGACCATTGTCTTCTATGTATTTTGAGGCTTGTTGCCATCTACAGTGTGTACAGTGACCATGTTTACAGTTGTTCTCGTCTATAATAAGGTTAGGTTTTATTCTTTGACAAAATTGCAATTGCAAAAATAACTTTTTGTTTATTCTTATTTTCAATGACCAAAAAGAGTTCTCATCAAAACTAACTTAACACTACACGTAAAGACATTTAATGGAGACCGGAGATTTCTTTTACTTACATGTGTTCATATATCTTTGAATTCCGCCTCTTTGCCTCAAGCCTGTTCAATCAATTCGCGAGGTCGATATTAGCGGCTGACTTTAACAGTGTTGCCATTACACCGCTTGCCCACCAGGGAGCACTGACAACTTAATTCTTCAACTGTAAAGTCTCCCACTCTATAAAAAATGTTTGTCACAATTCTATTTAAGGGATCCCTACCCGGACCAGCAATATGTGCCAACCAACCATCTCTGTCCAACAGAGTCATCAAGGCAAGTAAACGGGCTTCTGGGCCAACTCGACTCAAGTACTCTTGTTCACTCAAGGCTTCAGTGCATTGATTAATACATTTCAAGGGTTTACTCCTCAGAATTCTTCTTCTAATTACAGAGAACATTTTCTCCCAGTGGGATTGAAAAGGGTATTTTTTATTTCATTTTCACATTTCTTAGTTGCTGCTGTGAGCTGCTCTGAGGTAGAATAAAACGGAAAAATGAAATTCAAACCCGGAATAAAGGTCCTTTCTTTTGTCTGCAATGTGTGGCAGCTCTGGATCATTATCACAACATCGGAAGGTTTTTTGCCTCGAGTTGTCCACGCTTTCCAAATTATTATAAAACAGCTTTGTAACTCACGTCGAGAATATCAAATTTGCTGCAAGATCAACCAAGTGTGTGGGCTTGACATCACTTTTGATTTGAGCACGCGTTGCTTTCCATTGTTTGGCCGGATGTTCGGGAACACCGCTGTGATCTCGTCTTTGAATATGTGATTAAAAGACATTTTTGACACAAAGGGAAACGTCGTTCCCCAACGGCAGAACGATATGAAATATGAAAATGCTGAAAGGGTAAAACACATTCATGTATAATGAATAACTGGACAAAATACAAACACCAGGGATGTGGTATTGAAACGCCTACTGTATGCTATGGAGGTGCACACACACACACACACACACACACACACACACACACACACACACACACACACACACACACACACACACACACACACACACACACACACACACACACACACACACGCGCTAGAGTCAGGGGCAGCCTGGATTCACAAGCTAAATAATTAGCTTAGAGCGATAAAAAGGGTTTTTGCAACTATGCAGTCAGTGTAAAGAACATATCCAATTTGCAATTCTAAAACACAAGGGGGATCACTGATTAATTAACCAACCCAAGCGTCTGTACATTTTCGTCAACAACATTGTCCCAGATCGAAGGACACATTGTCGTAAACTGGTAGTAAGAGAGCAGCCTGTAAATATAAACCATAATTAAGCATTCATAGATGCATGTTAATGAGGCCTAGAATGTCTCGGAGAATGGCTTACTAGGACAACGGTGGCTTTGCAACACTCGTGTCCGGCGTGAGGAAGGCAACAGTTTGTCTATAATTCATGTTGGCCTCGTCTGTGAAAGCACAGGTGAGGCCGTGACACCGGCAAGGTGATAACACATGAGGGGGGTGAATACAAACTGTGTGTCCTGTGTTGGGCTGCCATTCATCAAAAACCCTCGTTTGATTTGAAATGAAAGTGATGGCAAGCAAAGCAATCAATGGCTTTTTTTTTATACTTTAGTTTTCTAATCTGACGGTATAGTAGAAAAAAACGAAAAACCCACTGGCTGGGTTGCTTCGCCTTCCGCCTTCTCCCTGAAGTCATTGGATTAGAAATGGACAGAAGGGATGATTCACTGGGTCACCACTGATTAAGCCAGGAGATTGATGGTCTTGTTGGAGCTGCACATTTATATATGTCATTGCATCTAATAGTTGTTGTCAGGGTTCATAGAATAATCTAGAACTGGCTGCCTTTGTGATGGGGCAGAGGGGCATTTGCCGGGGCCACTCTATTATCTTTGAATCACTGTTAGGCTTTGACGGGTGTGAAAGTATTGCGGTACAACGGTAAACCAGGGTGTTTAGAAATCCCTACCGTCATAAATACACACCCTACGCTACGATCGGGTGTTGAGGTGATGGAGAGTAGTGCACAACATGCGCCACAAGAGACTACTCTCTACTGGTGCAAGCTGAGGCAGCTGAGAACGATTGCGAGTGACGGCTTGCCCGCAGTCATCCATGCATGCTGGCATTATACTCCTGATCTCTGGTAAACGTCGACAGTGATAACAGCGACCTGTTGTGTTGTCGAGATAAATAGTTGATTAGCTTGTTATCTCAAGATCACAAAGTTAGTTTTCTTGAGATGATTAAATAATAAGTTGTGATCTCGAGATATCACGGCATTAAAGAAACTATTGCTATCACGGCCGCTGTCAGGGAGTTCACATTTCTCAGTCACTTTTCTCACTTTTTGGAGCCACCAATCTGTAAAAGTTCTCTTTAAAGGGAGAACAAAGCATGTCAATGGTGCCTTTGCAGGAGGTGACTCAAAGGAAATCACTAAAAAAAGCTGTCTCCATTATGTCTGCATAATGGAGACAGTTAGCTGAGCAGGAAGGAAACAATCCTTCAGTGAGGTAAGAAGAAACCACAGGGCACGTTGTTGGAAACAGCACTTTGATTTCATGTTTCATGAATGGAGATTCCTTTGATTTGTATTGTAGCTGACCTAAGCAGCTCCACCTGCAGTGAAGGGGTCAAGTTTGGATTAAATTAAATGAAGAGTCTTGAGGGAATTGAAACTTCTTGAAAATAAAAATAGAAATGTATGAAACGTCATAATTTGTAGCTTACAAGCCCATTATTATCATCATTTTCCACAACAATTAGAGACAAACAATTAAGAACTAGCAGCGTATTGCAACTATAATGAATAGTAGAGTCACTTCAGCTCAGTCAATAGAGGTGAAAGTGAATTGAGTTAAAGCACTGATGGATCATTTTAGTGTCAGCCTGCGACACCATTAGCCAGACCTAACATGATTCATCCTGACAAACAAGAGCCTCGAAGCCACAAAGACAAGACATCACTGTCCTGATATTAGTGTGTTGATCATAGACTATAAAAGAAGTGGACCAAGTCACCATGATGTCACACATTGGTTTGTGGACAGCCGCTATGAAGCCTCGAGTGCAGCGTTTCCAGACTACGGCCGTCGCCATCTTAACTTTTTGCAACCAATGAACGGAAGTTAACATATTTGGACTTTGGAGGAGGGACGTAGAGGTGTTGTATACGGACCTGTCAATCACGCCCTTAAGCATACCTTCCTTTCTCGTAAATGAGATCGATGCAAGTTCAAGACACTTCCGTATTGGCTTCACTCTGCAGAACCGGAGGTTGCTGCCTGGTGTTGACAACCAGCTCCTGAATTGGTCTCCTAACTCCTTCTCCCTTCTCCCTTCTCTCTCGCCCACCTCACCCCTTTTGGAAGCACTGTCACTGATACAAATGGAAGCGCCGGACAACGCTGGCATTAAATTCAGCCCTCAGCCACTGCCACATCATCTGCCCGCCTCGACCTAAAGACAGCACATTCTGTAACACCAACCTTGCTGATAACGAAGACGACAAAAAGAGAAGACAGCTCTCTCCTGCCCAGGCTGACGAGGCCAGTGAGGTCACCTCAAGTTTTACTCATCCGTCCCCCCCAATCTCCCATCACAGGGTTATCTCTAACAAGCTGAGATCAGAGATTGAAGAACTGGACGTGAGGTTTGTGAATCCCACCGAGCTGCACTGCCGCCATTCAAATCAACACCAAGTAAAATCTGCATATAGCATCAATGCAGAGAGGAGAGAAGATGCCCAGGAAACATGTTTCTCTTCCTGTTTTGATAATAAATAAAATAACTCAATGAAATCTGCAGATTTATCAAATTGGATACCAATTCCTTGGGCAAAAAAGGCTAATTTAATGATTTAATCATCAAGCAATATCTTGATTAAAAAAAGTAAAAGTGCAGTGCTTGTTATTGAAACAAACCCTCCCAGCGTTTTGCTGTCCAAGGTTAACGTTTGGGTGGGTGAGACCTGCGTGCTTTACAGAAGAGAAGAATCATCTTATTCACCTCTTCAACACCAAGCCGGTCTATTTTCCATGTTTACCTCGTAGAAACAGCAACTCTCTTTGCAGAACATTTGCCAATACCCAGGTTTTGGGTGGATTTCTTTCGGAACAGCTGGTTTTATAATGACGTACCGTTCCATCGCATCAGCCAACTTTACTCCAGGTGCAGGATTGTCTGGCCTCAGCCAGGTGACGTATTGTAGCAGCAGCGTGGGAACAACAGCACACACTCTTTGAATGAGTGTGACTGAAATGGAAATTAAAAGAAATAAATGAAAATAAAATGAGGATTTTTCATGAATTATTTTACTGCACTGTAGCTGTATTCTAATTTTTTGTTTACTGTCTAATCATATTTATGCTATTTGTATCTTGTTTTAATCCTTTTAAATTATATTTATGTTTGTATTGTGTTTTTATATCGTCTTGATGTTGAAAAGGTGCAACAAAAATGTATTTGCTTTGCCTTCCTTCCCTTGTGAAGTTTCCTATGTCTGTCTTTTTTATTGATGTGTGATTAACCTCCATCTCTGTGGACTAACGCTGTCACATTCAAAATTGCCTGACTGATACTGAGTAAGGTTACGCTGGTTCACTATGACAACAGTCATACCACACTTCAGCTGCAGCAGCACTGAGGACAAGGTTATGGTCTTTACAATTCAATTAGTCTTTTTCACTTGGGTGGAAAAGTTTGTCCTTTTTTTAAATTGAGATTTATCTGACTTCCTTTTGAATTTCAATTAATGTAATGAATCAAAAATCCTTGAAAAGTAATAGTTTGAGTCTCATCCATGGTCAGAAGAGCACTCTACTGATTTTACATTGCACTGAGATAACATTGTCAGGCTAGCGATGGACAGAAAAGGATCAGAAACTCATGCAGCAGAACCAGGGATTTTTTTATTCCAAGAATTCTTCTTTGTTGTCAAAACCTGGGTGCATACATTACCCATAATGCAAGTCGACTGCTGACACTTCGGTGCAGATGGGAGAAGTTTGCCTTAAGGGCTTTCTGCCAGAAAGGGTTTCTTAGTTTTAGACAACAAACGCACTTGGTTAGGTTTAGAAAAAGATCATGGTTCTGATTAAAATAAACCCTTTTAGCCCTGAAGGCAAACTTCTCCCGTGTGCCAGCTCAGACGGATACATGGGTGTGCTATGCTCGTAGCGGCTAATGCAGCCTCAAGCTGCTAGCTTCAAGCGGAGATGAGGAGCAGAGGTCTAGTAAGCTCTTCTAACTCCACACCTTCACATTGTTTAAAATGTTCAAACTGGTCTTCAGTCTTCAGGCCTAAGCCTGCTGACTTGTCATGGCATTCCCCTTCAAGTACCGACTTAAACTATTTACAATATTGATAATAATATATGGTCATTGTTTCACTTGTCCCTGAGAGTTATTCATAAGCTGTAAATGTCACTTTAAGGATTAAGCAGCAGTTTCTCTTGAGGTCAAACGTAGCAGAAAAAGTGAATTATAAAGACAGATATATGCTGCAGGATATGCTTTTAGCTTTTCACGGTGTTGATGCTATTTTATGGTTGACTGAGCATGTGTTTATGCTGCTCCCCCTTTTTTTGGTCAAAGCACCACCAGCAGTTGTTTTGGATCAGGCCCACACCTGGCTCACATTTAGACAAGGCAGGAGGCCTTTTAAAAGTTTCAAGAGCAACTGATCAAAACAAATAGGTGCTTAAAACTGTGTGTGAACAAAAACCTTGTGGGGTACTGGCAGGGCTGAATGACTCCCTCATCTAAAATACGTGGTCAAAGTGTGTCTTTGTTACGATAACCCAAAGATGGGTAGGTTGTTTATAGAGCTGGATTCCTATCCCTATGATTATAACATCAGCTCTGGTTAAACTAATAATCTTCCCCAGCCGACACTACCTAAGCACTCTCTGACAGTTTGGCAGCATCCCAGCCGCACTCTGCACACACATTACTGCCCTTTACAGCTCCCCTCAGCCAGCTGCTATCTTTGCACATCCAGGTCACGATTCATTCAGCAGATCAACCGGCGAACACCAGCGCCACGCGATCCACGTTTTGTAAGAGAGCAACACCTCACATACCATCCAACCATAATTCAATGTAGGTGCTTCAGGTCAATACACAAGTAGCACAGGAAGGTGTACATCCTTTGAATTAATCAAAAGAATGATTTATTTCTACATTTATGTAAAATCAACATGCTTTCATCTTTTATCTTTGCTACAAAGTTTGACTAAAAAAACGCATCTTTGTGAGAGATCTATGTTCATATATCTAAATATTTTGAAATCTCATGAAATAGGAGAAAATGAAACCAATGAAATGACAAACTAAGCCGTATGAGAGCCAAGAGAGTTCTCTGTGTGTACTGGACAAACAGATGAAGATTATAAACATGTGGGAAGGGATTGTCACTCATCTTGCTTCCAAACATTCTGAAAGTTTTGAGTGGGTTCCTCTTGGAAAATCTGTGCCATCTCCATGATTTGTGCCATAAAGACAAATCTAACCAGGCACAAAACATTGAAACACGAAATAAAACCAATGACACGCAGTCCTGTGATACTATCTGATTACACAGGTAATCTTTTGACTATTCACTGACATATTGAGTCTGGTTTTGGTGCTTGAGCTAAGTAGATGTAACCATGTTTTTAAATTGCTTATCTACCATTTTTGGCGAGGCCGGTATTACTCTATGTACCCAAATGTGTTACAGCTTGTTTGCTTTTTCTTTGCCGATTTATCAATAGACGAGCAACAGAAAATTAATCTGGAACTAGTTTTAAAATTGTTTAATCATTTAGCTGAGACAACAAAAAGAAAACAAATCGTACTAATTCCCGGCTTCTCAATTGTGAAGATTTACACCTGTGTTTACCTATGTGATAGTAAACTGAATGGAATTGAGTGTTGGGCTTTTGGTCAGACAAAACAAGCAATTTCAAGACGTTACTTAATGATTTCAAGAAATGTGACGAACACGTTCTTCATTCTTTCATAGATCAAACCATTAGTCGAGAAAATAATCGCCAGCTGGAGCCCTAATTTATTTGAATACACATTCATGCAGTCATCTTCTACCCTCGCGTTGTGTCCATTATTATGTGTCTGTGTTTACGCCAGCCTTAACAATGAGTCTGTGCAGGTTTAAGTGAAGTGTAACTGCATACAGTCGATGGAAGAAGCAACAGAGAAAGTTCCCATAATACTAAAGGAGATATCCCATAGTACAGCAAGTCAATGGATTTGAATCAGTGGCACGATTGTGTAGTCAGCTATGAGAACTTTGTATGCAACTTCATTGCTTTTTTTTTTTTTTCTGTGCAACTTGAACATGTGTCATGTAATCATAACCTCACAGCTGCAGCGTGTCAACATAAGCACCATGTTCAAAAGCTTCTTGCTTCAGACTGTGACTCACTACTTATCAGCTAAATTCTTTAAACACAAGTGGAACAGTTGGTGAGGGGCAGCATGTCGATGCTGCTGGCTCAGACGCCTGACTGCTCATGCGAGACATCGCTCTTACTGTCGACCGTACCGTGAAGATGCAGACTCTTGCTGCGTCTGAAGGTCGTCAGGGAGGCCATTTTGTGCCGCTCCATCACTTGATGGACTATGAAGACAGGATTTTCGGGGGGAGAGGATTTTGTTCGGTAAATGGAAAACACAAAGTTACAGCTTAATTCACTTGTGACAGGCGTGGAACCGTAACAACAACGTCACAACAAGTTCTCCACAATACAATCAGAATCCAGGTGCTAATGCCCCCGTCCTGCTGTTGTTGCTCGGCATCGTTCTGTTTCGACTTCTCTTGTAGAAGCATTTGTCACAAGGTTTCCAAGGTAACAGAGCCTCCAGCTGGACCGACATGCATGGGTGCAGCAGCAGTGGGACTGACGAGAAACCTTTACTGTTCTGTGATTTACGTTTTTACTTTGTCTTTACCGAGAATCAAACTCAATTACGTTTAAAATGAACCTGTCACAATCTACATCCTAAATAATAAAAGAAAGGATAAAGAAAACCTTGGCGAGGGAACGAAAAGCTCAGAGCCGAGACTGCCACAACGGCTCGAGCTAATGATGCTATTAGTGCTTCGGAGCAGCGCAATCAATCAGGGAAGTGATTAGCATGAACATGTACAGAGAGCACGGCCATTAGTCAGATGTGCTGTGTATAACCTTCAGGACTCCGCTAAACCACCGCACTCATGCCTACACATGCACTAAGAAAGTGTGTACAAACAACATCTTTGTGTTGTGTGTGGTATTGTGGGAGCGAGAGAGAGAGAGAAACAGCAGCACACTGAACTGACGCTGGGCCAGACCAAACGAGGGTGCTGAGGTGTAACAAGTGAGAGAACACACAGGGCAGTCGCGGAGCTATTGTTAAAATGTAGAATTCATCTGTAATTATTCCACTGATCTGATTCCGACTCAATCATTGCAACCAGCCGTAACTTCTTCCAGGGAAACATTGTGTGGATTTGGAGTAAAGGCTCCAAAGGGAACAGAGTCAGGCGGATGTAGCAGGAAGTGTTTGACATTTTTGATGTTTGATTTCAGATTTGACAATCTGAGGGTAAATGTCAGTGAACACTTTGTACATTTTCATCAATTAATACATTTCAGAATATGAAAAGAGATCATAACACAGTGATTACTTCATTATTTAAACACTTTCAATAATGCAAGGATTATAAGACTCGGAGGGATGAAATATGCCACTTGATAAATTCATGTGAATCTTAAATGAATCCTTCAGCCATTCACATTCATACACAGGTGTATCCGCTGAGAGAAAAACTTCAGTACAGTAGTAATCAACAGTGAATATCCGAGCTTGGGCCAAAAGGAAGGGGGGGGGGGGGGTTTGGAGGGTTTATGGTGGCTGAGCATGCAGTGTTTCCAAATATAGACCTTACTTGGGACTGAAAAAGTTGAATCTGTGCATCCCATGGTAAACAGTCTTTGACTGAGGAAAAAACATTTCAAGGAACACTTGCTATAGGACGCTCGTCTGGTAAGGAAGTAGCAGTGTTACTTAGACGTTTTCCTTATCGTCACACACCTCGATCAATGCTAATTAGCCTCATAGATTAGATCATAAAGCTACATTTTCACAGGGTTTATCAACTGACATTACCTGTAATCACTGAATCAGCCCCCTTAACCACAGGATCATGTTCAGTGCCATCAATTCCATTTTCCATTTGAGTACTACAGTAGTAATTGTCAAACAATGTTCAAGTTTGTGCTGAAATTCAGTGAAATTATTGATCAACTTGCTAGTATCACTACGTGCTGAGGACATATCGTTCGCTGCGGTGGTGGATGTGTGTTTGCGAGGAGCAAAAAGGCCCAGCGGCCTATGACAGGATCAAATCGCATCTGCCCATGTGATTGGGGATTTTAGCAACACATAAGTCACACTAAAATAGTAATAGTGGTCTGTCGCCACTCTCCAATGCTGTGAAATCACCATACTGGCTCCAATTTTCAGCAAAAGGAATGACTCCCCTTCTCGTTTCAAGCCATCACTTATTTACCAGCAGGAAGTGGCCTCAGAAGAGTTTTTTCTGGTGCAAAGTATAGTAGCAGCTGTGTAACTGCAGTTGGAAATGATTAATTCACACTATCAACACTGTCAATCACATGCCCTCAGTAAGCCTGCCCTCTCTGTGACTTTTATCTTGAACTGAAATTATATTTTGAAGCTACGGCCTGATGGGGAAGTTTGACAGGCAGGCGAGTCAACACTCTGCTTTCAAACCCCACTAACGAATACACAAATCGGAATTTCTCCTTTTGCTTGCTTCCAACTTTCAACAAAGTTATTTTCCGTGTTTGACTAAAATATAGTATGTATCGTTTCAGAAGATGTGTCTGTTGATCCTCACTACAGCAGAAGAGTCTTCCAGCTTCTTTAATGTCTAGTGCTGGACTGCAGTGATAGTACGCATCGTTACATCTCCTCACACTTATGATGAGTGGATGCTTGTGAAGGAGGTCGGAGAGACAGTTGAGAACTGTGGAAGACAGTCGCTCAGAAGCCTGTGTCCGTTTCTACAAGGACAATCTGGGGATCCCCCTTTTGGCGCGGTGCAGGAAGAAGATTGCCGTGGCACGGCACTGTAAGCGCTGCCATGAATTAAAGATGAGCTCAAGAGTTATTTTTTTTGGGGCGTGAACTGCCTGGAACAGATTTCCAATTTGCATTTTATTTGAAAGCCCATAACGATCACGTCCTTTCACTGGCAGAATCATACGGCACACCTCCGTAACAGGTTTCGGGTCTACTCTGGAGTCCGGACGTGACGGAGCGTCAATTAGGAGCCAAGAATTTACCGTGTCTGTCTGAAACAGGATTGTTATTTCTATTATAAAATGTAATATAGGTCAAATAAAATAAGGATATGTGAAGCAGAGAGGAATGGACAGTCCCTAAAATGGTTACTATATCATTTATTGAAACCTCAGGCACCCTTGCGCCATTCCTTCACCTTTTGAAACAAACAAACAAACAAACCATTGGCCTTGTTGGAAATATGGAAACTAAGTTAAAGGAAGGTGTCGCAATCTTCTCGCCTCCACTGCATGCATTCCTTAAAAGGAAGATGCAGGATGTTTTGAAGATATTTACAGTATAAGTGGCCATTGGTGCTGAGGCAATAAATGCTCCCACCACTCTTCAAAGGAAGGCACACGTAACAAAAGAATCGGTCGAATGGCACCACAATTCTGGACCAGCTATTTTAATTCAAGCCCAGACTAAAGCCCTATCATTATCGTCATCACCGGCATGCTCTTAACGGCATAAATGGATCACTACATTGGTGTTATTTATTTCAGTCGTGTTTGCTTAGAGTTACTGTACCTTCTCAAGAAAGATGGAGCTACTGCACACGGACGCAGTTCCTCCAGAGCATCAAGACAGATGTTCCTACACCAGCTGATTCTTAGAAAAGATGTTTCTTGGAAAAAGGCTCGAGTCTACAGCCTTGTTAGCAGCTCTGCACTTAGGTTTTACTCAGGCGCCGCTGTGCTTTGGATCACCAACGTCATTAGGATTCATCCACAGGAGGATGTCTCTATTGTATTTGTCTATACAAAATGTCATGGCTATTCCCTCAAAAGTTGTTGAGATATTAGTCTGGATGAACGTGGCGGACATAGCTAGAGATAGAGCTATTCCGCAAGCATGGCTAAAACCAGGCTATCCAACTAATCCTGGGACAGTTATTTGATCTGGCCTCAACGTTTACAACTAGTTTTTTCACATGACCAGAAGGGCACAGGATGTTCCACCATTTTACCTTTAACTACATGAGGGTCATTCCGACTCAGGCGGTAGGCTCAGAACAGAGAAAGTGCGGCTCTTTCAGGTTCAGGGCTACTCAGCTGAGTGCTTTTTATTCTCACCCAACGCGGGACAAAAGGGAAGAAAACTGGAAAGAAAAATGTGGTTGTGCTCTGCACGTAGAGCCCGGCCACATTCTTTGTCACGCTGACAGCGAAGGCACCTTGCAAACCCATGAGCCAACGAGCTCTCTCTGCACTCTCCATTCAGACTGTTGAAAGAGGTGTGCTGCTCGAGCCAAGAAAGGCAGCCTGCTCCAGCGTGACACGTTGTAAATTGCAACTTACTGTACGTCATCATGTCAGTGTCACAGCAGGAGCTCCATCCATTAGGCTTAAAGAGCTATACAGCCACCTTCCGTGGGGGTGAATGGGTTTCTCTTGATGGCTGGGGCATTCATTGTATATGTAAAGTTAGCGCTCATCTGCTAGCAATCATTTTCACATTGATCTGTCCGGCCACACACTGCTCCCGAACTCAGGTCACTTTGAAAAATACTGTTAGAAATATATAACACGTTTCTAAATGATCTCCCTGACTGGTATTTGCCCTGTCAGCCGTTTCCTCTGTTATCCCACACACGTTGCTTGGTCACATACACATGCAGGAGATGGAGTTTAATTGTGAAGGTCAGGAGATGTTGGAACTGGGCAAAGTAGTAATGAGATTTGTTGAAGGTTGCCTGCATTAGAGCTGCAAGACACAGCATGACCTTTTTAAGCTGATAATAAAAACAGTAACTCGGTGGCTGTGAAAGAGAAAGTGTTTACCCTCCACTTCCAGTGACCTTTTGAGATCTGCAGTATATCATTACAACATGGCTTGGGCAAATACTAAAATTAAATAACGATAAGTTCCATTGAAAATGAACAAGCACATTTATATTATGGGCAAGACAATGCACATAATACAGCGGTATGAAGGATGTACGTCAGGGTTTCATATAAATCTACAGTACAGAGCTCTGCAGGTCCTTCAGCAGAGTTTAGGCTCTGGAATGATGTTTAACAGTCGAGCAGCACGCTACGGTCTGGCAACTTTACTGCGACTCAACATGCCCTCAAAAAGCAAAAACATCTCATCGGCATCTGAACAACAGCAGTTAGGCGTGGGGGTCGTTAAGTGGCAAGGGTGCAAGTGACAAACAGCTCTGCAGGTTAGCCGCCGGATTTGTGAACAAATGCAGTGCTGACAATGTGATCTTTGTTTAAACTGGCCGATGTGCTATTCTTAATAAATGTCTGTAGGGTTGGCATGGATGTAGATAATAACATATTTAGTTTGTGGACCTGCGTTTATGTTAAAGAACTGCATTTATTTTGAATAATATGAAACTAATGTCATGTTTCCCTCTGTTGCATAGAAACATGTGCTTTATGAATTGAGAAATGTATCAAACAGCTTTATGAGTCAAATAAGTCTTTGGGGAAATTATTAGTTCAAGGCAAGTTGTTGTTATTGTTTTCTGCCAGCTTACAATTCTCTCTGGCTGAAGACAAAAACAGGAGAATGGACTCTTTATGTGCCATCAGAGGCATAAAGCAGCACATTTCTGGCAGATGGACATCTTTAAAACCCAAAACACTTTATGATATAAAACTATGATAATGTGTCCTTCGTACAGATAGCTTACAAAATAGTCAGTCATAATAAACTAACCGTACGCTGACTTTTTGTTGATCTATTGATCTGTTTGTTAGTTAGTTTGCCTCCCCTCCTTCCAGGGAATAACATTATTGTCTGAATCCTCTCAGGAAAAGCAGCATCTGGAGGAAATGCTGCGGAAACAAAATAGAAGGCCCCAGAATTGATTGCTCTAATCACTTAATTGACACTTATTGTTTGCAGAGGAGACACTGCCAACCTTGGCCACAGTTGATGCTGACTTATCAGTAAGCAACTTTATCAATAAATGACCTTGATACTGGCTCTGCATTAAAAATTGGAATCAATGGACTGCAAAGTTTTACGATAAGGAATATGTGCAGAAGGGGGACGGTTTTCAGGAGCCCCATGTTAGTGGACGCCCTTCAGACAGGCAAGCTGTTACTGGGGCGAAACAGATGCATCAAGATGGGGGACGCAGTGTCATGTCCTGCCGTTCATCCAGAACCCTTAGTGGCACTCCCGGACATGGCCTCAAATAAAACAAAAAATGAGAGAACTGGAAGCTCCACTCCGTTGCTCTCATCTCTGTCCAACAGACCGCATGCATCAAAAACAAAATCCCCTCAAAGTCAATTTGAGCACACATGGTGGGATTTTAGACATTAAAGTCTGAAATCTGCCAAAAAGGATTTTCTTTTGTGTGCAACTTTAGCTGCAATGCACTGTTCAGCTCTTTTCTGCTAGTGAGCAATTACAGACCCAAAAAAAAAAATTATAATTATGAGCCCAAAACAAAACAACACCCAGATGATATAATGCATGTGAAACCATGCACGGTGTAAATGAACAAAGGCTTACAGCTAATCAGTCTCACTCATGCACTCTTTGCCAAAATTGCTGGGCCTTGCAGAACTCAAGAGTGGGAGTGTTTGTTCGCACCCTAAAGGGGTCGTCACCAAACTCATCAACACACGGGGCACAAAAACATCCCCCCAAATCTACAGCGACGGGGATCAAAGTAAAGCAGGCGAACAAAGTACTACTTTACTGCTTTTACTACTCCATAAATTATTTCTCAAGGTCTTCTCTGTTCTCTAGTTTGAAATGCAGTCATCTTCACATCGGCTGCATTACTACTCTGGTAAGTTATGGAGCAACAAAACAGAAGGACGGCGAGTGCAAACCAAGCAAAGTGCTCCCAAGTATGTCATAAGCACTTTGAAGGAAAAGTGGAAAAAAAAGAAAGAAAACCTCTATAAACGTTGTGCCATTTACTGAAACCATCATTTATAGATGATACACCAACACACATTAAAGATGCATCTACTGGGTATACACACGCAAACCACACCAGCATTCAACACAAGATTACTGCTCAAATTAATTGGCAATTCCTAAACACAGATTAGTGGTCAGAATCAGATTATCGGTTTTTCGTCGGGACGAAGTGCGAGTCAACGGATGCATCATGTGAATATTGTAGTGATGTTGTCGTGTGTTTGTCAAACAGCAGTGACGTGCTGACATTTCAGTTTCAATAAATAGTGTGCTGTTCAGGAAAGATGGAGGTATATATAATGACATTGCTACCAACATATCATATAAACTTCTAAAAATGTAAGTTGAATACTTTTATTATAATAACTATATTATTTAAGACTGAAAAATGGAAAAGTGACTTATTCTATCCTGTCTTAAGGGAGCACTACATTCCAAAATATAATCTTACTCTTATTGTTTTATTTATTATAGTTTAGCGAAGTGAGGTCAGCAAGAAAACATATTTAAAATGTGATACATTTATGTTCTTTCAACTTCAAAAGAGAGGATTTTCTTTTATTCACCTAACTTGACTTGCTACAATTATATTTGTAAATTTCCAGAGAGATGAATCCTGTCCTTAGCTTATTTACTTTTTAAATCAGCTGGCATTCACTCTAACATGCAACTGGATGTCAGAAATAACACGTCTAAGAGCGTATCACTACAGTCTTAGCAAAGTCTAACAAAATGAAACTGTCTTACATTCTTATTGACTTCATTTGAATGGAGTGCTGGGAGAAAAGCTTTTAGTAAACAGTCACCAACTGCAGAGCCGCTCACTCTTTAAACCTGCTGCATCTTCTTTTGTTCACGCTTTAATTGATCGCACACCAGTTTGATGATCTGACTCCCAAGGCTTTTTCTAATGCCCACGATGTATTAAAAATAGTAACACAACATAGTTAGTCCCATATTACTGAAGTCCCCTGCCTGTGAGGGAGTCATCTTCTCTTTGATCCTCTGAAAGCCGTTTTCTCTTATGTCTCACCCCAGACCCTCATTTCCCCCCAGAGGAAGCACATCTGTCTTAGATCCCATGTTTTCCCTTTCTGAACCGTTGTCACCTTTCATCTCTTTAGATGACACATGATATGTTCTTTGTGTAGTTTTGGCATGGGGGGGGGGGGGGGGGGGGGGGGGGGCACCTGCTAATGGGGTCCAGCCAGTGGTGAAAAGGGTTTTCTAATGAGTCGGCCTGTAAGCTACGGTGACACGAACTGGTCCTCATTAACTCTGCTGGTGTTAGCCTCCATTTGTCATTAGCGCCCTTCACTATCCTAGAATAGGCTTGGAGGAAGATTGTTTGATGCGGTGACCCTATATGCATACCGCCCTGGATTAATCCATATCAACCATTGAAGTCCAATGTGAAACTTCACTCCACAGGGATCTGTTACCAACAAAGAACTATGGAGAGCAGCGACAGCCCAGCGATCTGTTGCAGAGGCTTGACGATACAAAGAACAGCAAGCTGCTGTTTCATTATTACAACAAAATATGATGCACCTGTTGCCCAGGTATTCATGTTGGTGTCTGTGTTTCAAATGGTAATCAGAGCTCATTTCCTCATTTCAAACGCATGCATCCATCTCTGGTGAAATTGACACCTGCTGGATGAAAGCAACACAGGCTGTTGGACTGATTGAAGCACATTTTGTACTCAAATAGGTGTTGATAGTCAAGGTAGGGTAAAAAAGGTCTGGCAGTGTGTCGGGCAACATATACGCTGATGCCAATACATCTGTGTGAAGCTAATATCTGAGTCATTGGTCAGAGTCAAGCAGAGGGAATAGTCCCACTTATTTCTTGAGTTTTCCTGGACCACATTTTAAGAGACACATGGGTCTGTTCCTCAGCTGTAATGTGTTGAGTGCATTTCCTAACTCCTAAAACATTTGCAAAGCCATACTTTGATTGCTTCCATTGCTTCAGGTCCTCAGGTTTTCTTCTCTTTTATTGGTACATTGAAACCTTTTACAACGTATCAACAATACTAAATGTTGAGGGATTGTATAAAGCTTCTTTTTTTATTATTTGAAAGACTTTGGCCACTTCATTCACCAAAAAACATATTCTTTTTTGATGTATAGAACTAACAGTAGCATCCACAACAAATTAGTTTGTGATAATAAAACAAGAGAAGACACTGGGATAGGACAGGGAAACATGTTGCATGCATTGTCAAGCAGCTGGATTGTTTTAATATAGTGACAACAAGTTGTGATTCTTCCCATGTCTTTCATTTTAATTATCTTTACTACAACTCTTCTTTTTTCCCTTTCGGGACCTTTATTACCCTCTGCTTTGCAGTTGTTTACCCAAGGGGAGCTATGACATTATTAGTAATAAGAAAACACTGATTGGCAATTTCATATTCAGAGAATGTCTTGGGTTAACATTCAAATAGTGTAGCCTGTGTAAATGTCATTTGAAATTACTTCATCAAAGTTAGATAAACATTTAATAACTTTCCTTGGTTGGCAGGGCTATATGTGTTTGTGTCTTTTAGTCAATCAGAACACTTCTCAGGTCAATAGTTTGATCACTGTTCTAAATCAATGCTAGATGCTAGAAGATCCTTAAGATTTCAGTCCTGGTTGAGTGAAAACATGGGGATTGTGTTGAGCAGTTGAACAATCTCGATGTTGATATGTGAGCTTCAAGTTTTCAGAATTGTGCGCATAGTTCCTTTATATGTGTATAGTTTCAATGGAACTATAAAGGCAACAGCTTGGGTTCATGTTTATTCTGTCAGCTGTGTCATTCACATACAGTGCTACAAGGACAAGAAATAAACTGGGACACATTTTGAACGTGGAATGTGTTTACAACCGTGAAATGGTCTCTGAGACCAATTAATTTCCTGTTAAAGTGCATGTGAATGACAATAGCTGACAGGAAGTAAACATAGGCCCAAGCTGATGAATAGCTATGCAATTCTGAAATACTAATAAAACTGTAATACAGCATTTTACACCGCAGACACCCAGTTTGTAATACTCCAAATATGTAAATATTACAATGCTGTCATCAATGGACCATGGGATCGATCACCATTCTCTTACCTCCTTCGGCAATATATAGTGACTTAATGGACATTTATTTAAATACAATATAGGTCTTTGTGTTGTATTTTACTTCACAATATACAAATTTCAATCTGTGCTGATAAAAAAAAAAAAAAAAAAGACAGTAGAATGACATAAACTAGACAAGACCTAAGATACCCACTGAAATTAAGAAGAGTGAAACCTGACAGGATGTTAATTGAGGAAGGATGAGCGAGTTAGCTGAAAAACAACAGGTTTTTCCTTGGGTGGTGGTGAAAAATAACCTGCATACAAATCAAAAAATAATGTCTGTACACATGACATCTATTGCACTCCTGTCCATCCTGGGAGAGAGATCCCTCTTGTTTGGCTCTCAAGGTTTTCCTTTAGCGGGAGTTTTTCCTGAGCCGAATGTAGCTATTCTTGGCAGATTCTTACTGTTTTTCCCATTGACCCATCAGTCTATTCGCTCGGTCTATTACAGCCTACTTTTCATGTCTATTCTCTGTCAATGTGATATACTGCCGAGGGAATAATCCACAGTGTCCTTCAAAAAGCTGAATGACCCTTGTGCCCAATGTAGCATCATCTATTCAGCTGAACTCAGTGCACCTCAGATAAGTGTGACTCATCTCTTCTGGGAAAATGTAATGAGTTCTGTCAAATTGGGCGCCACTAATATTCATTTGTGTCCATGTTACTTAGCGTATTAAAAAGGTACAGGTGTTGGATGTTTCAGTTCTTCTTAGAAGCGATGATTACGGTCCTATTATGGAAAAAGGGTCATGGAAGTTCACCTAGTTGTGTCAAAGCTAATCATTGCTCTGCTTATGGCTCCTCACAGAGTTTACTAATCCCTCTAGTCCAGAGAGGATTTGTGTCTGTTAAAGCTTCACTGGTCATAAAAACTGGTAAAGAAAATGTTCCATTTCGAGGACAAGGTAAGGACTTCATGAAAAGGTGAGAACATGTAGAGCCCCAGTGAGGAAAGATGTGGCCAGAGCCGACCTGGATTGACTTCCAGTTCTGACCTGGCACAAGTACAAACTCCTCTCCGAAGGTTTTTGTGTGCAAAACCAGGAGCTTCCTGAGAGTCTTAAAGTGGAATCTGATGTAAGGTGAAGAAATACAGATGCCTGTTAAGTGCCCTGCAAAACATGTTCGTCATCAAACTTCCCCCCGGGGGAATAACAAGGTCCTCACGAGCAGCTAGAAAAGTGACAATGGTGCAGAATTTATTTTGCGAATAAGGAGAATATAGCACACTCTCTTTGTATCCGACTATACTGGCACACACACGGTTTAGTCATCAAAGTAAGGTGGCCTCGTTTTCTGAAAGTGCACTGCACAGAATGCTGAATTACTCTCGCAAGCAGCGGCCCAACTGCTTTGATCTCATCGTGGCAGGCAGAAGAACTGAGAACTCTGCATTGAATCATCTTTTTTTTTTTTATGAAAAAGGAAGACATTTGATATGGTGTGCCAGTCACACCCCCAAAGGCAGAACTCAATTGATTGAGAGAATGTAATCTGTGGTTACATTTACGTGTATGAAAGGAGAGTATTGTAGTGTGGATGGAAGTGTGTGCGCTCCACCTCGTGAAAATAACAGCTCGAAAAAGAGTCGGGGAAAATAACAAAAAGATCTGAAGAAAGATAACGCTGCGGGTTTGTGTTAACAGTATATGGATAATAAAAAAGCAGACATGTATGTTTCTCAAAACTCTGCAAGTTCTCCAAAAACTGATTATACACTTCTATATTCCCAACATGGAGCTGAAGCCTCTGAAGAACAAGATTTAAAAAAGCTCATTATTTATTTAAAAGCACTAATGCAAGCGAGGAGGGCTTAGCAATTAAGGTGGAAATTTGTTGAGAGGAACTCAAAGTGCCTGTTTAAACGGTGCCTCATACGGACTGATTGACAGAAGCTGATGTCAAAGAGCTTCCTTGTAACATTTATGTAGAAACTCCTGACTAGAATTCATAATCACTTCAACACGACTTCAATTTCAAAGCAGGCACGACATTATTAACCCTAATTGAGAAGTAATTTGAATATTCTCTTCTTAAAAGTTTAGACATTTATTTTAAAAATGGTGCAGAGATCCTTTTATTTAAGTAACAGTGGAAACACTACTGTGTAAAATATACTAAATTACAAGTAAATGTCCTAACATAAGCAGAAGTGGAGCGGTATTAACATTATATCCATAATATATGTGTATTATAATATTGTTTTATTATTACTGATGCTTTAATGTGTAAGCAGCATTTAAATGTTGCAGCTGGTTGTGATTTTAATTACACTATTTTTATGTTTGGTTGTGGGATCTACAGCCATCATTTAAATAGTGAAGTACCAGGGAAGAAGTAAAGCGAGGAAGCTCAGTATTTGAGTTGTTATTCCAATATACTACTGCATTTGTGCTAACTTCTGCCAAAGGTCACTGCCAAATACGAAGAGAAAACTTTTTGTAAGTGATGATGTCCATGTTTTGGTTTTATAAAAGCATTTAAATGTGACAGAACATCACTGAGCAGAACCCGAAGTGAACGTTGCCGTCACACTGCTTACATTGTTCAGCCAGTGTAGACTTTCAGCATCACCACAAGACTGAACCATATGCTCCAGCAATCTGTTACCGTCGGCCGGCAGTAAACAGTAAACTGGAGAGAAACCTGATTGTAATTATAATATTAAAATCTCTCAATTATACAAGGAGGCACTGCTGCTGTTCAGGCTATTACAATTATATTCAATTTTGTGTCCACACTTCGTTAACTTAAATTATAAAATGTGTGATAGCTGCAAAGAAAAAGATTTGAATAGAAAGTATGACCTCGCTCTGGGGCTTGTTTTCAGAGCTCCCAGTCACAATTAGGGCATTATGAGGTATTTTGTATTCATGTGTCAATCACAAGATAAAGAAAGAAACAATGAATGACAGAAGGTGGGAGACAGAGATGGGGGGGATTGAGAATATAATATTAATATTTATACCCTATTTTTCCATCCCATCATACTGATGGATACAGACCAACATTTGCTTTTCTGGTCTGGAACGTCATGGTTTGCAGCAGCATTTACAGTCCAAAAAACACAGCAAGACCAACCTCCAACAGCACCCAAAGGTCAGTTTCTTAAGATGACACTCTGAAATGAGAAATATTGGTAAAAAATGGAAGTGCCTGTGTATTGCTGATGGTGCTTTTGGGATTGACTTCGGCCCTAAATATGAACTATGCTGCAGTCATGCACTCCCAAACGTCACCCCCAGGTCTTCAGAAGGCAAGAGAACGCTGATTACAGAAGTCTTCCAATATTTCATAACCATCCCAATGAAAAATGTAATCATTTCGTCAACCTGAAAACAAAGAGTACGATGAATTAACAAAAGAAAAATGTCAGGCATTGTTTTAGAGAATCCACATCGGATGCCGTCTGAGGAGGACTGCCAAGCTTGAAACATTTCTTCAATTCTTCAATTTTCTACGCCTTTTGTGTTCCCTTTGTCATCTGAGCATCCCCCCCTCTTTGCGCTGAACGCCTCCCCTTCTTTTTTTCTATGTAGACCATTGTTTTTACAGACATACTGTGTAACAGAGTAAGTCACACGCAATTCTGTGGTTTTAATGATTTATTGTGAGCAAAAAGCCATTTCATAGTGACAATGCAAATAGCCCTTAAATGTGTGTAGAGGAATGAAAGAGAGGAGTCTCACAGAGAATAACTGGAAACTAAAACCAGGCGGTTGGGGACGGGCAAACTGCTAACTGAGACTCCAGTCTGAACCAATCAATTCAGTTTGATTCGGTCCAGTTTTAAAAGCTGAATGATCCTGTGTTTCTCTGGAGATACAGGAAAGTAGCGATGAAGAAGAGGGGCCGCTCTTTTCATATTAAGTGTCCAGGTCTCCTACAGCAGCGGTTCTTTGGGGTCAAGATCCCTGCAAGAGGTCGTAAAGGACGAGGGGTCACTGGATATTTAGTAGACAGGAAACAGGAAAGATGATGTTTCCTTTGCTTTTGTCTTGTGAAATACTGGATAGTTTTATCATCAGCAAGTCGACTCATCAGCAAGTCGACAGTAGAAGCCTGATGATATTTAGACATGTTCTTCTTCGCAATCAGTGGCAATTTTGGTATGAAAATTTTGGTGGGATCACACAATATTCATACAGGACTATTTGATGATGCCATAGATTTATCACATTGAACCATATACTCTCACAACCAATATACTGTCCGCGAGTGAGAGAGAGAGAGGGGAGACTCTGCGATTGCTGTTCCAGCCGAATATTGCCATCTAACATCACACAGTGAACATATCTTACCATACCAACATATAGGAGCACCAAAGGACAATGTTAAAGATCTCTCAACATCAAATAGCCATTGACCAGCAACAAAAGGTGCATTTGTCATCTGTTGAGCAACCTCACGTCTGTACGCACCGTCAAGCTGAGAGGCAACGTTCGTTGTTCCCAGTCAGCCTAACTTGATGGCATTATCCACATGCGATGCACAGCTCTGGTGTTTTACCAGCCTTTCTGAAAGATGTTTCAAGTCTTTAAATCCACTTGCTGTTCCAATAAGAAGACGTGGAAAGCAGAGCAGGGCAGTTTTCATATATGTTAACCAAGGTTTCCTTTTGAACCACCCGTGGTTGGATTATCTTTTTTATCTTTTCCTTCCTGAGATATGATTAATTCATCTGGTCGATGAACCCAAACGTTTTATTGCTCCAGGGTTAAAGCGCTACATCGCAGTGTAATTAAATAATCCACACGAGTCATCACTACTATTTTAACGTTAACGTAAGTACAATAGCAGTTCCTCTCTAGCTAGCTAGCAGACGTGTATACCCTTGCATCATTAAAATCAACCAATGGGATGCTTCTAGGGGCCCTGGCCATCAGGCCCCACTCACGATCTGAAAGTTCATGTTGAACTGGTTCAGATCGTTTGTCGGTCCAGAGCTACAAGTGCTGTACAGCCAGTTCTGCCGTGCCCCACGAAGCATAAACGGGCAAGCAGCTTCAGGCACAAAGACAGATTTACACACACTACAAAGCAATATGTTTCTAGAGAAGAGCGTGATGAATAATTGCAAAAACTTTATAAAGTTGACAAAGTTCAGTTTGACATTATTGTGTCTGATAAAAATAGAAAAGTCGATAACTTCTTCTGTACAACACCACAAATGCAAAAACGCCGATGTTGGCATAAAATCACCAAAATCCTACTTACAAGAATTCTGCATAATCGAAGCCTGATTTATCATATTCCCCTGTGCTCCAGCGTCGTTATCATTATCAAAAACACATCAATGAAAATACTTACAAGAGCACCAAATGCGTATTAATCCATCACTGGAAATAGTCCCACACAAATGCCACTATTGAGTAACGTTTTCTAAATAGCTGTTTCAGGAAATCCCGGAGTCTTGGGCTTGAATATTGAGTGAAGGACTAACAAATTGTTGGTTTTGGTCTTTTCACAGGATTTGTTGACAAAAAAAATATATAACAAATAACCAGCTTGATTCATGAAGGAGTCACCTGCCAAAAAAGTTGGGAACCACTGTCCTACAGTATGCATCGATACATCATGAAGGTGTAAGGCCTTGAGGGAGATCACGGAGCAGGAAGAAAGCAAGAGAGGGAAGAAGATACATAGAATTATGATTTGGTCTCTGAGGTATTAATCTTCTTGGGGTTGGAAGAAAGCAGTGGATCCCAGGGGAACAGTTCCTCCCACTGCCTGTCTCACAACTAACAGAACAACCATGAAGTCTTATTATGCGCATGAGCACCAACACCCACACAGTTTCCTAAGATCTTGAAACCACTTATCCATTAGGGATGTGGAAGTGTAGGACTTAACCAACTGAAGCAACGCGAGGATCACGTTATGCTCATGGCTTGAGGCTTGACCGTGTGGTGGGAGGGACGCTGGGAGGCTGCGGTACGTAAATAACACTGAGGTGGTCCTATAGCTCTGCTCCCACACGGTGTGTGGCTAGCCTCGCATAACCACAACAGATGGCGAGGCCAGCACAGACCGACACTCTTCTCCTGATTAGATTGTCTCTTGCTGTTGAAGCTTTAGTGCGGACACTGCACGATATCTGACCACCTACAGATAGCATATACAGCACACAAACACGCCACGTTCTGCATCTATAAAAGCCATGAATATGTCATTTTGAAAAAAGCATAGCAGAGAGTCTTTTAAAAGATATTGAAGGCGTCAAAATAACTTACAACATAACACCTCAAAGATGGCTAAATTCAAAATTCAGAGAACATCTGTGATTAAGGGATTGTCTCCATGCAACTCTCAATATGGCGACAGGTGCGCTGGTGGCAGCGACTAGTAGCTAACGCTGCTAACAGCGCTAACAGTGCTGACAGAGCCAACCGTGCTGACAGAGCTAATAGTGCTAACAGAGCTAACAGTGCTGACAGAGCTAACCGTGCTGACAGAGCTAATAGTGCTAACAGAGCTAACCGTGCTGACAGAGCTAACAGTGCTGACAGAGCTAACAGTGTTTACCTGCTGGGGACAGCATTATCGGCGGTGACCGCGGCAGCGATTAGCTAGCCAGTGTGACACAGACTGGGACTCACATGCACTAACATGCACTAACAGGCAAAAGCGGCTACAAAAACAAAGAAAAGAAAAGCTCTGATTACTACACAGACACAGACATTCTCTGCTCGGGTAGCAATTACTCCAGTATACCTCCACTTAGAATGTCTGATTTAGCACATTTAATGCATCTCATATCGATTCCGTCAGCATTACCCTTTTCTCAGGTCATCCCCCTCCATTAAGTTGTTTTACTATCCTTGGGCATGATGCAAAGCTTGCTTCTTTTTTTTTTCGTTCCCTGGAACTGCAGCTTTAGCAACCTCCTCTGGTGAACGTATAATTATCATAAATCTGATTTAAGGCATTACTGAAAAATAGACGCTTGTTAATTGTGTAGTAGTTAGCATTTCTTTTTATTTTATTAAAGCCAAGACTAAGATCCTCATTTGATCACACGTTGTCCCTACCTGAGAGATTTAGAGGCCTGGAGGGAAAGTCATAGATGAATAGCATTGAAGGAGCAAAAGAGTTAATTACTGTAACATCTGTTGGGACTGCCAGTCAGAGTGGCTCTTTTCTGCTCAGTTGGATCCATTTTCAAGTGAAGGGCTCTTGGTGCTCGACAGTATAAAGCCCACACTCGCTACGCCTGGAGATGATAATGGAGCAACATTCGCATACATTTAAAATGGTTTTAGAGTAATTACGGTCCTACAGCTGTGCTGATGATTTCCAAATCAGGCAAAGCTTTGAGCAGTGTCACACATTCCAAAGGTAACTTAATATTGACGAGCAATCATTATCACTTGGCTTTGACTTCGTGGCAATAAGGCTTTATATTTCTTAGCTCAGTCTGCTAATACCCACATTAAAGCAACAGACAGATTTCAAACCAAAACAAGAAGAAAGCCAAAGTGATCAATTTAGGGAAAGAATATGGCATAAATCAACATAACAGTGAAAGATTTCGGATTTCTGCTCTATATAATTCAAAGGCTTTGTGTTTTAGTGATTAGTTTAATATCGACTCTTCTACAATCCCACTGGCATCCTCTTTATACTAGAAAAAATGAGTTGCTCACACACATTAAATCATCATTTATTCTTACTTGAGTCAGGATTGAGCAAGAAAAACTGTGTTATACAACAAAAGAGAAAATGGCAAAATCGTATGAGACATCATTATTAGCAGAAGCACAGATGACAAGGTTTTTATAAACAATATTTGAGCAATAAATCCAACGGAGGCAAATCAGGCTCAACGACATGAATGTGTTGTATAGTACACTGTTTTCCGTGGCTCAGTTGTTACATATAACATAAGTCTCCATGTATTTAATTATTTCTGGAGTCGAGCAGAAAATCAATGTTGCACATTATGTGTGTTTGTAATTGTTACCTTCTGCGTAGATTAAGTGAAACACGACACAATTTACAAAATGTGGAGGTGGAAAAACACTTTGGCTCCCGTTTGTGATTTTCAGATCATTCTTGTCCACGGTTATTGAGCTTAACAGCGTTACTCACTCGCTGTTAATCCAGGGAATCTAAAAAAATCATTTTGTGTCCAAGTGAAAGGATTTGGAAGTAAGCATTAAGCATTAAGTTGTTGTTACAGAACCACGACTGTGCGGTGCCAGAAGAAGAACGAGGAGAGGACAAGCATAGAACCTGTTACCTGGACACAAAGTAGCATGCACTGAGTGACTGAGCACTGCAAGGTGTACAGTCACATTTACTCTGAAAGGTGATCCAGCTGGCAGAATAGTCCCTGTCCGCCCCCCCCCCCCCCCCCGCCCCGGAGTCCTTAGTTCCCACTCTGCAGAGCTTTGACATTGTCTGGAGCTGATGGATGAGTGCCTCTATCCTCTTCATTAGGAGGCTCGGCTCCTCCAGCGGCTACTTAAATCACTGGGCTTACCTCGCCTCAGCATTTCTCTGCTCGCAGCGCTAGGATGAAAATGATTGTTGTATCATTCCGATACGTCTGCTGCACCACGTTTCAATATTGTCTTTAAGGCTGTTTGACTAGGATCTGTGTGCCTTTCGGCTGCGATGCTTTGAGGTTGGTTTCTTCTTATAATGTACATTGCCAAAGCGTATTGTGCCACAGTGCTGTTTTTGATTATTCTAGTCTGGGATGTGGAATGTGAAAACCTCTCCTTTGTTTTGGTTTCAGGCCAACTGGTAGTCCGACTGAAGTTGCACATTGAGGCCACAAATATAAATAATTTCCAGTTTGATTCAATCAGTAAAATGCAAGAAACCCGAAATAGAATATTCAGTCCATTTCATTACAGAAACTATTAAAAGCCCATTCTCAGGCCAGATACGTCTGGTGTATGAAATGCCTGTATCAGTCTGATATGAGGACCTGCACTCAACACACACTTTATGTTTATAGCATTGACAGTGGCTGAGAAGATGATATTGTTAACAATAGTATCACTGGCTGAAACAGTTACTCTCTCTTTAGCAATCTAGACGACCAGCTTGGACCTCAACATAAATAAAACACATGCCAATCTATTTTCACACTTCATGATGTGTCTTGGTCTTGTGTTGTAGTGTGGCATTGTGTCTTACCGAGTAGTGACTGTGTTCACTCTGCTGCACTCACTGAATGTTTCCGTTGTTTGACAGTTAAACAAATATTCTGCATCCCCTTCAGGTGTTGTAATACGTGACAGCTCTGTTTAAGTTCAATGAAAGCATTTACCTTCCAGGCGTATCACTTATTACTGATACAATTTGTTTAAACTGTCTGCATCGCTTTTTGTAACCACAATTATATTCTATAGTTCAATAATTCAGTGCAATAAATTATTCCTGACTTTAGCAATAATTTACATACATGCATGTTGTTGCGCGCGAGGTCGTGAACACAGGAGAGCAGGTCCCGACAGAGATGAGCTTATTTACTGTCACTCGATCTGAAGGCCAGATAACACTCACTAAGCCCCGAGATCACTGCTGCCAGCGAGAGGGAGGCGAGAGCCGTTTGTACTTGGTCGTCAATCTAGCCGGATCTGTCCAACTGTGTCTACGTCAGGCGTGTGTCTGAGAGCTCTGACACGCATCAGACTTTTAGGTCTTTCAGTTGGCAGCCAGAAATTCATGAAATTAATGTTTTGACTCGCCTGCCAAAGGGCTGGCATGCCGATATAAAAATACCTATCGGCAAAGAATCATTTTCACGGACAAATGTGCTTTCTCTTAGATACATATTTCACTCAGAGGGTTTTCAGTGCCATTTACCTCATAGAATCAAATATTGTCAACAAAGAAACAATAAAATAGTAACGTTACCAATATCTGGCCATTGATTCCCATTAGCATTGAATGAGGATATACAGTATGTCTGCAGAGAGAACAGAAATGACGGAACAGAGAAAGGAAAAGAAGATCGCTTGCTTTGTATGTGTATTTAACAATATCAACCAAATAACGGCCCAGTTTGACAGACGTGCATGGCACACTGTCATTTATGTTGGGTATTATAGTGGAAAATAAACGGTTTAGGGGCTAGTAGACCACGCCAGGCCTCAGCAGAGAGATTAGTGTGTCAAAATGACTTTGCCTTCTCCCTCCTCTTTCTGATAAGCATTCACAGGTTTATTTGTATTTATATGATTACAAGAGTCTTTGCTGTACCAAGGTCAGTGATAAATCTGACTGCCGCTAAAGCGTGTGACCTTTCCGTTTCATTTGCCCGAGTCGGACCGTAATCACATCATTCCATTCATCCAAGCAATCTTCGCTGTGTACTTTCAGCCTGGGAGAATACATGGACGCTGTGGAATTTAGCTTCTCTGGTAGCAGATAATATCTTGGTTTTTAATCACAGCCCAAAGTGAGACTTTAAGCAGTCAGTGAAAGGCGATGGGTGATAAAACTACACAGCAAACGGTCAATGTCAACCACAATTAATTTCCGGAATGTGCTGTATAGTCTGCTCGTTTAGTGGGTGAGGCACACAGGAGTAATTCATAAATGGGGGTGGTCTAATATCTGTGTCACAGAGAACTCCAGCTCAGAGCGCAGTGACAGAGCGAATGACTGGAGATTATATTGCAATTAAATGTAACTACTATAATAATGACACTACAAATTATATACTAAACTTTATTAACAGTTAACAAAAAAACAACTCTGCTGTGACACACCAGGAGGTGGTCGTTTCATGGAAGTGAGGCAGCGGTGTATTAATAAAAAGAAGGTTTACTGGATCACAACCTAGTTTTGAATGACCTTAGAGCAGAGGTCTTCAACAGGGGGTCTGCGACCCCTAGGGGGTCCGCGGAGGTACTGCAGGGGGTCCGCGGTATCTTTGGTTGATTAGACAATTTTCCCAAAACATGAATCTGTTCAATATTGTAATAGTTCAGTGTTGCATGCAAATTAACAAGTATGTTTATGCATGGCAGTGGCACTAATAGGCCATCGCTCATTTTCGTTTCCACATTTATGTTTAAAATTAAAACGTCAATTTGAATAGCTTGTATGCATGATTATCATGCAATTGACGCATAGCTGGTGCCACCGCCTGCAGAGAGCTGTCTGAGGTGCTGATTCTGAGGCTGCAGACCAGTGGACTGCCCAAGGTGGTGAACAGAGAACAGAGAGCTGACCATGGTTCTGTTATGGCGGGAGGCCAGATAGCACTGTGGGTGCTGCAGTAGCTATTCAAGGACTACACAGACTGCCAACCTGTCCAGGGTGCGCTGGGTTAAGCTGAAGAGAAAGTGGATGGATGGTTGGACTTGATAGGATAATACAAGACATAAAACTCCACATAACCCCCCCCCCGAAGGCTATCTCAGAGCTGTTTTTGTTCTTTTTTAAGACCTTTTTAAATGCAACACAGAATGCAATTTCAGTTTCATGATCACAACAGTCAAAGCATGAAAGTACTTCTCAGCAGTATGTATCAATAATTATATTATCAACCGGAAACATTTATGTAACAGAAAATTAATGGCGGGATTAACCACCTAGACATGATTAATTAGTTTATCTTTAAGTTTTTGCCCATTAATAACCAATGAGCTTCCTAGCTGCTGGAGCTACCAGTAGTGACAGTGCTTGTGTCAGGTTTGATGGCGCTGACTCCACAAAAAAAAAGAGCCTCCTGCAGCACAATCCATTGTGGCCTCTCAGCCTGCGATCGGATACAAAAACCTTTTATTGCATTAATATCACTGTCTACAGCAGGCAAGAGAATATATCATATCCACTCGTGAATTAAATTCACGACTTCTTCCTCAGGCCTTTGCTAAGGAAACTGAATTAAATGATATTCTGTATTGTAACAATCATGGACGTGCTGTCAACTGACAGACAGAGGAAACATGGCTGAATTTGTAGTTTGCTAACAGTGTTAAAAAATAACAAGAAGAAAACGGTTTAGCGGCAATAGCAACACTTTGAAAAAGCACATTTCTTTCTGCTAATGCTTCACTCATCTCTGAATTGTGTCTTCAACACATGCTTCTGCTGAAGGGAAGACAGCTGCACAGATTGAACCGCATGCTCCGTCAGCTGCATTATTTTTAGTTTACATTTAGCCTGAATCTACTGAGAACATATAGGGAACTCTTCTATGTTAATAGTCTGATCAAGTAAGACTTATATTTGTTAGATCCAAGCTAAAAGTCTATTTTAGATCAAGCCCCAGGTGTGATGCAGGCCGGGGTGCCAAACAGTAGTTCAGTCTAGCTCTGATTCTCTCCACTCGTTGTGTAACCTTTTAAACTGTGTGCAAAAAGAGAAGCGTTGCATGTTTCTTGCATATTTTAGACTCTGCTATCTTAAGAGTGAAATCCACACTGCTTTTTCCCGGTTTGTCCTTTGTTGTTGTTATCACATATTCTTAACTAAACCAGCCTTTCAAATTCTGCCCAAAGCACTTATCTAAGCACACAAAGGCTGCTTAAAGGATGCTTATTTTTGAGTCTAAAATACGGAACCAACCGCTAACAAATTACAAACACTACTGAGGAGAAGCACATTTTGGTTTGAGGTTTGTTCCCATAGCCTCGTGCAAGTCTACATCAGACAGCATGAAAATATTAAGTCTGTATTAAAAGTTGTGGCAAGACCTGGAGCCTGCAGTTAATGCTCAGCAGCTTAAAACCAGAACTCAAGCAGCTCTGCGGGGAACATGAGATATAATTACTTCTCAGAGAGCTAGATTAATTACTTTAGAACACATTATGTTGCACCCCACTGATTAAGGTGATGCAACTGGGTTTTGCTGGAAAAGAATAGAAACAAGGTCAATATTTATGAAGACGTGGGTGAAGAAAGGTTTTTCGATCAGGAGTCTAGCGGGTCATTTGTTGACATGCTGCCCCTAGTCTTGACTTGAGTGTTAAAGAAATAAGATCTATTTGTTGGTCGGAGCGACACTGACAATGCCCCGATATCATTTAATTGGCACAGGGGTTTGAAGAGCACGGCTGTGATGGAGAGGATACGCAGAGGCCTGCTCGACAGCTCTTGTGATGCCAATAGCGTTCACGAGAGGCTTTGGAGCAGTGTCAGAGATTGTATGTTGAAGTACAGTCATAATGACTGGCGGGCAATTGAACTGGGAAATTAAAGATAGGTGTGACACTCGGCTAGAGATCCAGCGCAACTGAGGAAACTCTTACAGGTTTAATTAAACGAGTAAACGAGAAGCGTCGCTCCTCTTGTGCTTCTCTTTTCTTTGAGTTAGTTGCCTGTGATCTGATAGTCGTCACTCAAAAGAATGAATAAAATACATAGCCGGATTGCAGCTGTCATCGGTTCAACATGTCAACATCCAGCTTGGGAGGTGTCAAGGTGACAACAAAACTCACTTTCATTCCCTGTTGAAAGGTGCGTGTGCTATATTACTAGCTCTGGCCTTGCAAGATTAGCTGCCGTGCATCAGTTCAACATCAGCTTGCTTTCTAACGCACTTTTTTTTGTTTCTCTCAGTAGAAGACCTTCACATATTTTCCCATTGTTGTGATCCGTGATGGTTTAGATGCGACCGTGGTGAGTGTGAAGCCTCTGAACTGTTCCTCTTTGAAGTTGTGCTAAGAGAAGTTTATTGAAGATGCTCAGGGCAGACAGACAGGACGTCCTTCCTCACGTCCATGGCCTGAAATTATTGTCAACAAGGCGCTAAAGCTATTGCTTTCTTCCTCACCACGCTAGTTTGTGATCCCTTGGGTTGGCTGCTTGACTGACAGCGGGTCGATTGAATTTAATTAGTTCATCCTGTCGCCATTTTCAATATCTGCCAACAATATGCTTCACTTCATAACGCTTTCATATATTCTAATTGACTTCTAATCAACGCAGGCAGCCGGCGTCCTCTCCATATTTTGTGAGTAGTGTGGAAGCAAATCATTTCCACTATTATGCAACGGCATGATGCTCTGACTATACCAGCAAAGTACGTCTTCCCATTTCAATTTCACAGATGTCATTACGACCTGCCGGGCAGCAGAAGGAAACTGGCCAGACAGCTCCAGCCTCTATCGACTATCAGTGTACAAAAGACAAGGGCAAGACAAGGCAACAGGAGAACCAGACCAGGTTTCATTTCACACATCACGGACCAATTCACAGTGACACGAATCAAAAGACGTCCACGACAAACGCAGCAGAGGTCAGAGAGGCGTTACGTGTACAGGCTGTGGCCTTAAGTATTGAACTGCTTCTAGAAACAGCCATACTTACACAGCAGAGGGGGCGGAGTGAATATAGTGATCTAGGAGAGCATGAAATGTACAGAGCAAAAACATTTAGGCTACAATGTTGTGTAATTGCTGAAAATAATGTCGCTGCGATGCATGTTTTTTCTCTTTTTTTTGACATTTAAGCTGCAGCTTTAGTTAATAATACGGTCCGCTTCAAAGCGTACAGTTAACAAAGAGGCTCTCATCTTTAGGTGGATGTAATCAATATCCCTTTCAATGAATATAAATATAATCAAACACTACAGAGTGTCATTTTAATTCAGTGGGTTTCAAGTGCTGAATCTGATAAACTAATTGGAGACTGGAAATGTTCCAAGAGGTTTAGCATTCATCTTTGTAATATTATAAAACGACACTCTTTATGGTGGCACAGAATATGATGTATTCAACTCTAGTGGTGGACTAACGTGTGAGTATATGTGTTTGAAATCCAACAGTAATTAAATAAATATGAGTTACTTTTCACATTCTTCTTCACTGCAAAAGGAATACATATTTCAGTGACTTCATTCCATTTCATTATAAAAACATGGGAAAATCAAGGAGGGCCTGAATGCGATGGAAAGGCATCTATTATGTCGCCTTAATTGGAAAATGTATTCAAACCACCTTCTGCTAGATTAAAAAAAATCTTCCCAATGTTTCAAATTGTCTTGATTCATTGTGGAGAGAAATCTCATTTGCCTCTTTCACTTTACAAACACGGACGTACAAATGCCGTGGACACAAATAGGACACACGCGCACACGCACACCTGGACGTGAGCCGTGGCAGAACACAAAGACAGGCGGGGAGGGACGCGAGGAGGGCTCGTCATTGCTCAACACAACTTTCTAACTCCCGTTCAAGACGGAGAAATTGCATTCCGGGTTGTGTGAGCTACAAAGGCTCTCCTACATGGTTAAGTGCCATCCTTTGGGAATGCATGCGAGGCATTTAGAGTACATTAGGGGCTGAGAGTGCTCATGTATGACTGCATGAAAGCGAGTGGCAAACCACTGGAGGCAAAGTCAATAACACAAGCCCTCTCTTCAAAGCGTTTGCAGGCAGTTGCTCACGCCCGTCTCCGGACTAGAATATAGTTAGCACTGATCTATCTGACGAGGGCCAACTAACTGCGCTGAAATCCAGCCTAATCCTCAAAGCACTTCAAAGCTGAGGAAGAGCGTGTGGTTTTCTAAACGTTTCATTTACATTGGTTTGGAAGCACAGAACACTCAATAATGAACATTTGTCTCCGGAGATTTGGTTTCACAAAGCTGTCCTTACTTTGATGTTTCATGAAGTGGGGAAGAACTGTAGGACATCTGTTAAATGGATAGCGTAAATATTCGATTGAAGTACAGATGGCTTGTACTGCGTTGGGCTGGATATAAACTTATATATTCATGGGAATGTTATAGCCGTGTCATTTTGGAGGACCGGCTATATACATATTCATGTTGGCTTGATGTAGAGTTACAGAGTGAGCCTATGACCTTGGAAGGCTCTGGAAACGTATTTCCTCAATTAGCTTCGTACTGAGAGTAAAATGGGTTCCTATATGAACGCAACATCTTCTGCCACAGAGAGAAACGTTTTGGTTATTTCACATCATCTCCTTTTCCCACTGGTTTGAAGCCTTTGCCGGGAAAATGATATATTACTTACTTTCATAAACCAAAGGATTTAGCAACATTTTAATAAAAACTGCTCATGCTCCCCAGCGTCTGTCAATCACATCTCAAATGAACCCACACGGGCACAGTCTTGATGAGGCAGATGACATTTTGAAAGAAACAATAACAAAGGACTTGGATTCTCCTTTGTAATTCAAGTTTGATGACGAATAATTAATATGCTAAAGAAATACTAAACTTTATGGGTTGTTGCAGATACGACAAGTCAATGTGCTTAATATTCCTGATACCACACAGCTGATGACTTGTGTGCTTTGTCAACATCTTAGTTATTCATTATTACTGCCAGTCAAACTATTATGTGTCAGTGTAATAGTTTATGGTATGCTAAATTCAGCCTTAATGTCTTATATTGGGTGTGTAATTTACTGTTATGCTCATCATGGATACTTAGTGTGGGTCAACTGGCTCTGATAAGGTTTGTTTCTTACTCATGTCATATTAGCCAAGCAATTTACTTTACTGCCACACACACACACACACACACACACACACACACACACACACACACACACACACACACACACACACACACACACACAGCTGGACCACTTTGACTACGAAAGTTTTAAAACGGCTATCGTACTGGTTAAATGAGGCCTGAGCTTTAAATTGGCCCGTAAAGTAATAAAACAGCAGAGAGGATGAGTAGCACCACTGTTTAGCTGGTATTTGTTGTGCTTTGTGAGCAGAATGCCATTAAGGGGACAATCGATCCAGCGTTGTCCCCTGACCCTTCATTTGCTACACCACAATGTAGATCTAAGGAGGTTGCACACTGGTTACACAAGACGAGCGAGTCCCCCCCCCCCCCCCCTCATCAACAGTGGGTCTGTTAAGAGTTATTCATCCCTGAAAGTGTCCAGTAAGCCCAGGGGTGAAACTTGGGCCGTTTCTCAAAATATACATTTTTCCCAACAAGCATCTTCTGACATCTTTACTGCAGACATGGATCTGAGAGTTACAGCATGTCATGTGAGAGCCAGAGTAAGGAGAGAGAGGACGTAAGGAAACAGACTGAAGGAGACAGTCGGGTCGATTTCCAGTTTCGCGGTTACATCAGCTACCTGTGCCGACGGCTTAACAGCACTAAATCCAACTTGTATTGTATTAGTAATTCAGGTAATGACAATGTGATTATCATATTTTTGTTTGTTTATGTACTGACTAATGGAGCCAGTGGTGTCTGACAAAAGCCTGCAAAATGAAGGAGATGTGAATGCCATAAGGCATGGCAGGGTGTGTCTCTAAACTAAAATTGAGCCAATATGACAACATTAAAACTACAGCCCACACACAGGAACTTCCTATTACAAAAGTCAATATTCAGCTCAAGGCTTTGGGGGAAAAAAACAAAAAAGCCGATTAATCTCGATTGTGTCTGAATTAGCAACATTGAATCATGATAGAAATGACTTCTTTGCAAATCTGACAATAATTACAGTTCATCTGCGCTTTCTTTAAAACATCTCCAACATTCATCAGCTGCTGAAGGAGAAGCTGTCATCTCACGTTTGTCTTATATTCATGCTAAGCACCATGCCTACAATATCAACTGAACATGCTCATCTGTTTATTCTGTACTCGTGAGTTGATTGAAAGGAAACATATGGAAGCTTGACATTAGCACGGTCACCTGTGCAAAGGAAAACAGACTGTATGCACCAGCCATCTGATTATAAATGCATAACAAGAACACGGCACATAATGTCGCTGTTTAACTTTTCAATAAGTCATCTCTGCATATGCATATTTCTTTCTAATGGAAAATTCCTTGGTGCAAATCTTCTCTCAGTGGTGGTCTTTGTTGAACTCATAATCACCTCACTAAACTACACGTTGCCATCTGTTTGGCTGGATCAAAACGCATCATTTAATGTGATCAGCCATCCACCGCACCGATCAGGATTAAAAAAAAAGAAATCAGATGAACACAATGAGCTTCTGTCTACGTGGCTTACGAGAAATGGAAGCCAGCCAGTTGAATCAATCATTTGAGCAAGTTCCTGCTCATTTCAGTGGGCTGGGACCCTTTTTTTCGAATAATATAGCCGTGTCTTTCTGAAAACTGGCAGGAAGATGTCCATGACTCAATCCAGAAGAAACTGTGTCAACATAGCAAACGTCCAATACTGTTCCACAAAAATGTATTGGCGGAGGGGGTATTTGGGAGAAAGAAAAGGAGGGTGCAAGACAAAAAGACTAAGTGCTCTGCTCTGGTTGCGCCTCATTGAATTAACAAAACAGCCCTAAATCATGAATAAATGACATAAAAAAGATTTGGGTTTCTTGCTTCTGAATCTTTTTTTACAATTCATTCTCCCTCTATTACATTCCCATTTGGTCAGCTGTATAGTATGATTGATACCCGGCCCCGCAGCACTGAGTGAACCGATGTAAAGTAACAGCCCGGGCATACTTGTGTGCTGTGCAGTAGCTTTGACATCTGGCAAGAAAAATAAACCCAGCTAATGCAACACAGTGCCATGATTTGGGTATTCGTGCTGGCTAACATGATGGCCGCTGACCTGACAGTGGATGAAAGCCTCGGGGGGCTGCAGTCAAGTAAACACCCCCGCTCGCCCTCATTATGTAAAGCTGTCAGTGTAGACTTGAGCTCACTATTACAGTACTGCAGAGGAAGAGCAGGGAGTACACGGTGTGTCCTCAGACCTGACCCCAGAATATATAAGAAACAGCGTTCCATCTTACAGCCTCCTCGTCTTCTTCCTCGGACAGCCGAATGAATCCAGAGTTAAGAATTAATTAAAAATGCTGACCCACGCGTGGAGGAAACGGTTACATACGACACTGGCTATGTTCAATGTTCACCAGGAGGTTGATGAACTTCTGAAAGACTTAACGATACAAGACGTAATGTAGCTTTGACTGGGGAGTTCATTAAATCTGAACAAGTTTGCAATGCTAACATGTACACCAATTAATGAGATGGAAAATTGACCCAATTAAAATGAATATAACAATAGCCTCCTGGTTATATGATTTATCTTTTTATATTCAGACTCAAGGTCTGAAAATAATGACTGTAATCCAGCAAATGTCCTCTACAAATGTTTGGAGGCAAATAGTATTAGTTTAGCTTCCAGATGGGCTTCATCCAAACAGAGAAGTAAACACAGAAATATACGAAATGGATTATTAATGAGAAGTCATTGACACTGAAAACAAGTCCATAGAAATACTTTGACCACTACTTGTATCAATTTTTTTGACAGTCAAAAAAAGCACAATTTTGTGAATACGTTTCTTGATACTGGAATTATAACAACTGTCTCTTCACTTTTTTTCTTTTCTCAAAAGTAAATCTCTCACAATACGCTCTGCTTCCAATTACTGAGCACAATATCAGGTGATTTGCATCATTTGTTATGACAAAACAAAACTGGGTCACATGATGATAAAAGAGCAATCTCAAATCTGTGAATCCAGACAGTGAAGTGTGGTTGAAAGCTCCAGAAACAGCTACCAAGTGGACCTTGAGTGAAGTTTAAACCGCTTGTTTTGTTTCGTGACTAAGTTGCTGTGCTGGAACCTAATCGCCACATTCCTACTTACAGCAATAACTCAAACTATTCATGACGGACAACATGGTCACCTACTGCTGTCTCTGGCCATTGTCTCAGGCTCCGCGGACACAGAGTCAAGTTCACCGCGGTTCGGGTAAGGATCGACGCAGAGATTCAGCGTATGTTGTAGCCCGTCTGTAGCTGGTGCATTCATAAGGCTGACAGGTCATTGAATCCTCTAGACCTGCCCACGAAGTACGTGTACAAAATTAGGAACGCAACTGGCAATTATTTACACTTCCATCACAATCTTCTAGAGCAGGGGTGTCAAACATACGGCCCGCGGGCCGGATCCGGCCCACCACGTCATTTTATGTGGCCCGCGAATCCGCCAGCAAAAAAAAAAAATGTAAAAGTCGGACAATTTACAAATATCCGTTGTATCGCGCACGGCGGAGCTCCTCCCCGATCCGCACGCGCCGCGCACACCTCCACCAGCGTATGTGGCAGCAGCAGCAGCAGCAGCAGCAGCAGCAGCCACCCTCCCCGCCGACGAAGAAGGAGCAGCACCACTCCCCCACCGACAACCGGCCCTTTGGGGGCAACCATGATGCTGATGTGGCCCCAGAGCGACAATGAGTTTGACACCCCTGTTCTAGAGATCTAGAGAACAGTCCAACACCCAAATGTATTCAGTCGCCTACAAAAGCAGAAGAAGAAGCAGCAAATGTCCACAACTGAGAAGCTGAAACCGTTACACGAACGCTTAAAATGAATCAATCAATTAGCAAAACTATTACCAATAGTTCAACTTTCAATTGACTATTAATGAATTGATTCAGCTCTACATAAAATAAGGAACATATATACAGCCAGAAAATAGAGAACAGTTCAATCCAGAAAAGATTTAGAAAATATTTCTGACATTAGTCTGATTTTCACCAATATTTATAGAGTAAAGTTAGAGTCTCTTGTAATTTGAACATGTAGACAAACCCCCCAAAAAATAAAATAAATACATTTTTCTTCTCAAGTGCCTGCCTCCCTGACAAGCCTTTGTTCAAAGAGTGAAGGAACTGCAGTAAACTAAAATGCACAATTCCCCTCACTGGGAACATAAACATAATGCCCAGTCATTTCAAAACCCACCGAGTGTTTTTCAGTCGCACACTGACAGGATGCTGTTTAACAGCGGAGCACCTGTTGATTTCAAAATTGGTCTAATTTTCTGCTTGCGTCAAAAGGCAAGACAGGAAGTGTTACAAAGCAATCACGTTACCTTTATACAGCTCTGCTTTAGAAGAGAGCAAAGCTCATAGAGTAGGTGGGAGGTGTTTCTTTGGGACAGTCTTTGTTGGCTTACTCTACATTTACATGCAGACGGACCATCAGTCTCATAGCTCTGTTTTGTGATTTGCAAGACGCTCACACTTACATGTACACTTACACGTATTCAGAAGCACTTACATTTGGTGAACATTCCTTTGAATTACCAAGTTTGACTTCATGCACGGCCTTTTTGTTTGATCCTGGAGCTTTACGCTGATTGGTAGATAGACTATAAACTGTATTAACCGTGGATCATCTCCCAGCTTCAGATTTATGGGGTGTTGAACTCGGGGCAGGGCAGATATACGGTACAGTTTATAACTGGCTAGCTTTCTCTTTGGCAGTAAATTATTGGGGGACGTACATAGGAGGTGGGGGTTGAATTGTGACTGAAACAGCGCGCGCGTGTGTGTGTGTGCGCTGGTGTGTCACGGCACAAAACTGCTTTTGTCCAAGTAATCAATGGTGCAGCCTTGGCCTTTAACCACAGCTCTGTGCCTTCCCCTTCGTTTTCGATGTTTATTAACTGGGCAGCACTGTGGTTCAGTGGTTTGAGACTAGTCACAGGTTCACATCTTGCCTCCATTGT
This sequence comes from Pholis gunnellus, assembly GCF_910591455.1. Taxonomy (NCBI): domain Eukaryota; kingdom Metazoa; phylum Chordata; class Actinopteri; order Perciformes; family Pholidae; genus Pholis; species Pholis gunnellus. Next base: position 9,326,164 of record NC_136544.1, read on the forward strand.
TGCTTCACTTTCTGCACTTTGAGTATCCTCGTTCACTTGTTTATCAGAGAGGACTTTTATGCTTGACATAAGCCCCAATGTGTCTTTTGTTTCTAAGCCATAAACTCCGTTTTACAGTGGTGTTCTTTAAAAAGAATAAATGTTCATTGGAGTCAACTTTCTCCACACACTGTAGAATACTCCCGCAATGCGTTCTGTGACAGATTTACTTGTTATATCAACTCACAGGTACTTAGTGTTCACGGGATTACAAGTTCTAAACACACAATCCGCTTGGGAGTTATTTGGAGGCTTGTATCCAGACTTGAGATAAATGGGAGCAGTGGGATTTATCAGCAAAACTGTGCGGGTTGACAGCCAGAATTCAGCAGTGGTGAGCTGTGCAAGAAAGAGCTTCTCTAAAAAGGCTTCTTAATGTACAGGAAAGCACTTTGAGCTTAAATCTTAAATTACAAGCAATTTGGAAGGACTTAATAAAGACCTTATTTAACCTACCTGGACTGGAACAACAAACAACCTCTTAGGTTTGAAGCATTTAAAGGATAAACTGGCATCAGGCCTGGTCTTTGTTTTTATTCTCAGCAAATTACAGTATATCGGGCTCTGCCTACACAGACTATAGTTAGTTTGGTTTCACTTCTAAAGAATAAGGCTGAAGGACCAAATTAAACACGTATAGGTCACTTAAAGATCAAATGAGCAGATCCCCCACACCTTACATATTGCGAGAGTAAAAAAGTCCATTATATCTTCGGAACTGTTGCTGAAAAATCCAGCTTTCAAATGGAAAAAAATATTTCACACAAAGCCCACAACACATATACACATGTACACACATGCTCTGGGCTTCATGAATTAAAAATGATTAAAGTTGAGCATTGCAGCATGTGTGTGGCACACTAATGTAGTGTAACCATGCTTCAAATGGACAGCTAATGGAAAGCCCTGTCATGACAGAGTCATCACTTCTGCCCGGCGCTTCACAGGCTCCGGAGTGCAAAGTGTTCTGGACATTTAGAGGCAAAAAAACAAAAATGAGGGGAAAATAAACCCTCTTAAAATAGCACACTAACGCACAATGAGTAACAACAATCTCAAAGAGGATTCAAACCCGATCAGCGTCAAGCCCGTGCATGACTGGCCTTCCCCCTACTGGTGTTGTAGCGCTTCTGGTCTAAAAGGCTAACCCTGACTGACAACACCCCCTGATTATTTCATCAGTGAGTAAGGTGTGCTGAATACAGCGCCGACTTCAAAAGCAGCAGCCTTTCAGCAAGTTAGTAGCCAGCACATTCAGTCTCTGCTAATATCTACATTAACATGTTTGGAAACAAAGACTCCTGAGATGTATCCACAGTGCGTCTCTCTTTGTTGATTTGCTCAGAATGCGCACTGTCGCACAATGCGAAAAATTAGGTCAATATAACGGAACTAAAGCAAAAAAAACGCAGACAACAACAAAACAAAACAAAACTTATTAATCATTTGTGTCACTGTTGAATAAACAAAGTGAAATTACCATGCCCGAACTGTCAGGCAGCGCTGGTGTCTGCAGCACTGCACACTGGTTTTAATGAATTAACGAGCCAAGAAAGAAGATGTTCCATTCAGACGGCACAAAAGTGACTCATGTATAATTGATGAGTGACTCAGTGTTGGGAATTTGATGTTGGGGACTGGTAGGCGTTATTAGTTGGTGCGATGCACTCAGAAGGTTGGAGTCTAACCATGCAACTCCAGGGACCGTAACAGGAACCATGAAGGGGTTTGGGCTTAATGTTTGTTGTGACATATATGGCATTGTTGTGTTTTCTAGTAATGTCATTTTCTGGCATCTGTGTGAGAGTGAGTGAGTGAGTGAGTGAGTGAGTGAGTGAGAGAGAGAGAGATGCTTTGATGTAACTCTGTGTCTTTCTATCACAATCCTTCACACACACACACACACCTACTGTTACACTTCTAGGTGTAAAATACCATGTGAGACTTCAGGGGGGTGGGAAATCTGCCACTGTCCACCGAAGTAAATCAGTTACGGATGTCAAGCAAGAGTGTTTGTGCAATACTTTAAAATCAATTCTTTATTCTCTCTATTCTCACAGGCTTTTTTTGTATGCAGCGCCGAATGCAAATGCGTGCACACCCGCTGCAACCGGAGATCGGTCTTTATGGAGGTGGAGTTCGGAATAATCTACATGATTCAGAAGGTGAAATCCAGCACGAAAGCAATGCCAGTCGAAGCTGTGCTTTAATGCTTTTACAGCAACGAGAAATACAAAAGAAAAGAAAATGTGTGCCAGAGGACTAAGTAAACACTTTCTTTGCCAATCCATCATCTTTAAAAGCACTTATCCCTGTGCAAAATAAATGAAAGGTCACAAAATACTAATGCAAGAGACATGTGTTCTAAATGCTATCTTAAATTGGCTGTGATTAAAACGACAACAACCGTTTTCAGTAAATGCTAAACATGATTACCTGTACTTCTTCCCCATACTAGACAACATGACGAGTGATACCTACAGGTTCTTTTACAACCACAGTGAATCAGGTTAGTAAATACGGCAATCACCATTCCTCCATCTACCTGAAAGGCTTACGGGTGCTGGTACTTATGGAGAAGATCAGCTGTGCTTTGCAGATACAGAACACTGGAATAAGTGTGATGTTGAATAATGATGAAACTGAAGATGTTGAATGTTGGAAAAGCAGCAACAGCGGCAGTTCTGGTAGATCCTCATCAAATCAAGGAGCCGATTCAGAGACAGACTTTCTTTCAAAGTCTAGGAAGGAGTCATGTCGGTGTTGTTGTATCAGGTGATGCAGCAAGGTGTGGAGGAACAGAACAAGTCGAAATGTGCTGCAAGCCCACATGTAAAATGTCCCGCTAATCAGATGGTGTTAATCAAGTCCGGGCGATGGCGCCATGCTGGGCAGTGAATGCCACTGATCACAGCCCAGAGCTTCTCTATGGTCAGTAACCTGCCTTATTCCCTGTGAGATAACACCCATTTCATTACTAACTGTAGTCTCCCAGGTATGATTAATTATCAAGTTTATCTTTATAGTTGTCTTCATTTTTATGGCAAAAGCGTGCTTACAGAGGCGGTAAATGATAAGTGGGATACATATATGCCAGGTGTCTCTGGCAACTGAGGCATTTGCGCCCGTGTGTATTCTCAGATTACGTTCTGGTTTTGGTTTCATTTCACCAATGTACCAAATGAGATGTCTTCCTCTGGATCGTGGTCTGACTTATTGTAATCACTTACTCAGAACAGTAGCCAGTTGGTAAAAAAAGAAAAGAAAAAGAAAACAGCAATCTTCACGAAAACAAATTCTTGGCCTCAGAAAACCGGCACTGCCTGCCAACTTGCTAACTTGCTGGAGGCTATTCAGGCTCCTGTGAGCCTGTTTCCACTTCCCCCAGTCCAGCCAAAAACCATACTTCATCTATTTAAAACAATCTGGTTGTGCTGCATAACTCCATCAACTATGAAATACATCTTGATGTAGGGTGGTGGGGGTTAGGTAGAATGAGGTCATCCGACTATAATCAATAACAATGTCTCTTCATAGATCCCCAGCGTGAGTTTGAGGCTGATTTCACTGCAACAAAGAAGCCCAGAGGACTCTGCAGAGGTCTGATGATCTCTCCAGTCAGTCGATACTGCACTACTGCACGGCAGAGCAGTTAGAAGCCAACGGACATTACTCTAACAGTCACGACTGTACGGGTTAAAAAACACAACAGGGAAATTTGTGTGTCAAGGATGACTGGGTGTTGTGCTCGCGCTGTGCATTGATTTCCTCTACTGCTTGTCTTTAGCTATAGTGCAGATGGTTGCACTAAACTGCACTGATTCCTCCAAAGTGTGTCACGCTCGTTTCACTTCTGCGTAACCAGTGCACATATTTAAATGACAAAGACGGCTTCATGCCACACTTGCTAAAGATTATCTGGCGGTTCGCACCAACGTCTGTGATTCATAGTTAGCTTACTTTTGGGCTTCAGAGTGATCGAGTGGCTGTAAAGTTGATTAAATCTGTAACGCCACAAAAAGGCAGACAGTCGTCTGCTGCGCCTCATTTGAGAGATGTGCTTAGCATTTTCAAAAGTGCCAATGCGATCATACAGGACTATGTCCGGAGCAGACAGCTGGATGCTCTAGTAGAGTACAAATACACAAAGAGGAGGCTAACATTTGGTAATAGTGTCTCCAGTGGGACGCAACAACAACATCATTTGTCTGGTTTTCTTCCCCCTCTTAAAACTAGTTCCTGATACTAAAGCAAATATCTTCCAAAAAATATGTCACCGTATAAAGAATAACTGCTGGATTTTATATTGTTATATCAGGCATTATTGTTGGTGGGGAGAGCATGAAATGTTTCTTCATTTAGTCAGGATGTAAAGACACAAATATAGTGTTCATGACCGTATCAAGTACCGTAGACTGCAGGCGTGTTGTTTCCACTGATTTGTGGCATCATGATTATTACTACTAAATCCATGGTTTAAAAAACAACAACAAAGTCTGTTCGGATCAATTATTGAGTTTATTCTCACTCTGTGCGATATGTGAGGTTGGACATGTACGGGTCAAACCAATTCGTCGAGTTGTCTCCTAGCAAAACAGAACCTGAGCTGGATAAAGCAGAGTCACTAGTTTCACCTCATTCTATTCACTAAGTTGTAATTGCCATCTGTCAGTCCATTTTCCGGTGGACTTAATGGGAAGATAATCAATTTGTTGACTCTACCATGACACTGAGAATAACTTCCCATTAAACACAACACTGAGCAACCATCAGAGCGTGAATGATTGTGTACACATCCTGCAGGGAGGACCAGCAGGTCTTCACACAACGGAAAATGAAATCTGCTTATAGCTATAATGAGGAAAAACTTGGTATCAATAAATTCATGCTAAATATAAATCAATGCCTAGCTAAGGGCATAAGTATACGCTGTTGCATGTGCAAGCAGTGGTGGACAAATCAGGATTAATAGCTGCTACTGCTCTCATTAAGCAGACATTTCCCCTTTGCTTTTGACCTTCTTACAAGAGGAAATATAACACAGGGCAATACAACGACAATCCACAGCAGACTAGCTGCCGTGTGAGGCTCATTACACGCCAGAGAGCAAACATTTAGATGGATGAATAACGGAGAGAACTATGATCCCCTTTGCCTGCGTGGTGCCAAATAAAAACAAAAAAACTTTTTTCAGTGTAAGGTGGCCATTTTGGATGATTCAATCTGTCAGGCGAAGCTAAAGCAGTGTCAAAACAGCAAGTTGCGATGTTGCTAATTACTTCTTGGTCGGGGCTCAGTGCCTCGATGACAAGACTCCAGGAAGTCACGCCTCCTGTCCAACAGATTGTCTGGCACATAAATGTTTTTATTTCACGCAACTTTGTTGATTTCACATGTTAATTACAGCGTCCAACATTTCCACATCGGTTTGGTTGCAAGCATGCGGCATCCTCCAGCCTCATGCAACCCGACATGCTGCTCTCTTTTCTGCCATCAAGAGCTGCGATATGGCCCACTCACACATGCAAAGCAGAATCAGCGCTAGCGTCTTGACTGTATATCGCATCATATAGGGGCTGCTCTGAATAAATAATAGCAACACGTTACAGTTCAAACTATTCGAACATGCAAGTCACAGAAATATGAAACATGATCTAAAGTTAAAAAGATGTCTATTACATCTATTACTTACTAGTTCTGTTCTAAATTGTGATTGGGCTTGTTCACAGAGAGCAGGAGGAGACTTCACAGGGGGGTTTAACACGCTGTGTAACCGGCTGTGTCCGCCTGCAGTCAGGACTTTAGAAGACAGCCGTCTGTCCTCTCCAGCTTTCTCCGTAATCACACGTTTCAAATAGCAATACAGACGATTACTCAGCTGTTGTCATTAACCTATTTAGATGTATTTTGCAGTAATTAAAGGATAATTATTGGACTACTACCATGGCACAACAGCTCGGATGATATTTGAGCTGTGATTAAATTATTTAAAAATGTATAACTGAGATAGACTATATTGTGAATTTCACCACATTAAAACTGAGTGTAACTGACCAGGAAGAGAGCAGGAGGGACGAGCCGTCTCTACTTCAGCCAATCTCATTTTTAAAAAAAATATATTTTGGGTAAGCGTTCCCTTTTACTGTGTAATGTTAAAACATAGCAATCAGAAGGATGCTCTTGATGGGTTGATACTAATGAACGTTATCTCTCGCCAGAGCGCTTCCACCTTAATTTAGCATTTTAACAAAGTTAAGTTGTAACATTTCAACAAAATACAAAATCCCTGTTCCCACTCATTATGCTAAGCTAAGCTATCCGGATCTTGGATGTAGCTTTATTTTTACAGCTATTACAGCAGCACAGATCTAACAAGCTCTGTGCTGCTGTAATAGCATGTTCTTCAAATTGTCAAACTGTTTTTCTAAAGTTCAGCTGACGATGACAGGAATTTGGAGCCTAATTTTAGAGGACGTGTGTCATTAATGACCTGTTGGTGGCGCTCATTGTGACAGACTGGTGGCAGCATTAAAGGAGGACATAATGCTAATTTTAAGGTTCATACTTGTATTTTGTGTTTCAACCAGAACATGTTTACATGCTTTAATGTTAAAAACTCTTTATTTATATCATACTGTCTATCTGAATATACATACATTCACCCTCGGTCTCAAACGCTCTGTTTTAGTGCGTTTCAACGAAATTGCATCACCATGTTTACTTCCTGTCAGCGTATATCATCTACGTACACTCTAACGGGAAATAAACTGGGACATATTCAAATATTTAGACGCTTACAACAGTGAAATGGTCTATGTATTGCATAGTTGTGATATTACAACAGTGCGGATCTCCTGACCTCATTTAAAGGCACGGTTTCTGAACGTGTGTATTTCTCCATGGATTGAGCATTTTGATTCTTTTACAGTATTTATACATCACCTAGACCTGCTTTATAACAAAAGGACGTGTTTTACCTTATGGTACCTTTTTGGTAGAGTCTTATAGTTCCTTTGATAACAGAATTAAGGAATTTAGGATGAAAAAACTATAACACAGATTCCAAATCAGGTACTGACTGGCTAGTTAGCTACGGTTGCTAGGTAGTTTGCATTTTAACCAACAGATGGTTTCCTCCCGAGCCACCTCTTTAAAAAATATCTTTAAAAAACAACAACTTTTGTCCGGTGACCCTCCAGGCTTACAATGCACTGGTGGAAACACTGAAACAAAATGTCTCTTCAGAATATTCTGAATACATTTAGTCATTTCAGTGACGGACTACCTTTGGTTATCATGAACCAGACTCTTTGTTCACCCAGCTGTTCCTTATCGCCACAGCACTGCCTCTTAAAAATGTATTCAATCACCTAATGGTACTGAAGGTATTACAGAACTGATGTGAAGAATTGTTTACAAATAACAGAAGCATAAGCCTCCGATAGAAGAGTCAGGAACAGTGAGAGTACAAATCAAGCTGTTGCATGAAATAAACAAGTGAATCATTTTCATTTGATGTTATGTGCTCTACTTACGGCTGAAAAGGAGCTAAACATAACTATTTGGATAATTATTGTTTATGTGGAAATATGAACATTTTTCAGTCTGAAATAAAGCCATGGCTTTGACATAAAGTTTATTCGGTGATAAACAAAGGCTTTTTTATGGGCAAAAACTAAAACTATACAGTCAACATCTACTTCCATAGATCCTTATATACATATATATATATATATAAATGAAAAGACTCCTCTTTGATATCCACAAATCCCAGCCGATCAATCAATCCGCTTCTTTTGTCACATTGCACATCAATCTACAGGACATATGTGCCGACACGACAGGAAGAACAAGTTAGCATCCAAAGGTTTTGAGTAATGATGTCAGAGATATTTTTATTTCTCCCCTCATTGCCGCCCTATGCAGTAAACGGAGATCACCCACCACAGGCTTTCAAGATAATAAAACTGGTACCAACAAGGCTCGTTGTGCTCCATCTGCCCATCAGCTGAAAGCACTCAACTCACAAGTCCTCAATGTGGCTTTCATCCAACAGCATGAATAGAAGCAGGAGACCACATTTACAAATGTAACCCTCTGGGACAGGATTTGTTTCTAGTTAAGAGTAACCTTTAAAAATCTAGTATGAATGAATAGAATAAAGTGTCAGTGTCCATTGAGTATAAGAACATTGTAAAAATCGTTCTTTGTCTTACTACTTTCTTTGTTATTTAGTTGTTTAGTACGTTTGAGTAGGTTTTGGAGCTGAAGTTGGCACGATGCTTTGCGGGATGCAAACAGGATTTATGTAATGGGTAGTCCCGGTCCTTGATCATGATTGGCTGAGCCACGTTCAAACCTGTTGAAAAATACTTTAACACCAATGAACCAATAACAGAAGGAAGGGTGATTACGTCACTAAACTTACCTTGGTGCCAAGCCGGTAGCATTCTTCATGTATTGGTTTATAACAGAGCAACTCTGTTATGTTCTATATAATGATGACACAGAGAAGGAGTCAGACTGGGAATCAGGCACTAAGGGTTTCTAAGTACCTAAATTGCCTCCATGAGTTTTGTTTAGGAGAACAACAGCATGCCTGTTATGTTCAAGATATAAGTGACAAATGAATGCTGCTTTTAAATATGCCTCACTGTGCCTGAAGCATTTATCCCCGACCTTTAGGAACCACAAAGGGATTACTTATGGACATTTAAACACCCAGAGACTGACGTTTTGGACATTCAGCGTAGGATTGAGCAGGATAATAGATGTAAGACTGATGCAACTCTAAATGGATATGTTAATTGGACCATGTTGTGCATTCATTGACCACCTCTAGTTACTGTGTTTAGTTTTTCCTTTAAACTAAACACGACGATGGACAGGTTTGCAATAACGACTTGACTGGCAAGATCCCATAAAGGTAGATAATTACTGATTCATGCCATCATTACGTAACAAGTGTAGTTATATTTATTAAATCCCTTCATAACTGAGACCAACTAGATCACATTTTTTGTCGAGTTATTGTAAAAGAAAAGACTAAACCTTTCCTAAACTTGCTTCGTGTTGCGCTCAATGTCAACAAGCTGTAATGGATTTGAAACATGACAACGAATAAAATAGTTGTACACCTCCACCACACAGTCAGGTCACAGTTTACACCCATGTCTGTCCAAAATGTCATCATTTCATTAGACAGTGGTGTGAAATTGACATAATTAGCACATGAATTCTTGGCCAAAAACGTGTTTTTTCAGGTCCCAGTGACCTTTGACCATCAACATCGAATCAATCTATGCTTGAGTTTAAGTGGATGTTTGTGCCAGAAGTAATAGAATCCTCTCAAGGCGTTTCTGATATACAGTATATATCGGTCACAGTGAACTTGACCTTTGGCCTATGACCACCAGAATGTAATAAATTCATCCTTCAGTCCAAATAGACGTTTGTGCCAAATTTGAAGAACTTCCCTGCGGGCGTTCCTGAGATATCATGTTCATGAGAATGGGATAGACGGACCATATAATGCCTCCGGCTGCTGCTGTCGCCGCCTCAGAGGAATAAAAACACATGTAATCCAAACTGACTGAGGAAGACAGCTGTACCTCTCACCTTGGTCAAACCGCTCAGACAAGAGGAGCTAATGTGAAACACATTTCCAAAGTCACTTCTCCATCCTGATGCTAACACGCCGAGTAATAAGCCCCGTGTTTGCAGTCTTCTTCATAATCACTGTCCTTAAAAGCTAGAACAGTTTAGAATCTAACAAAACAATATCACTACTTTAACAACTTGTTTCTGCATTTGACACATAGTTGTGTTTTGAACAGCACAGAAGCCTTCATTCGTCTGGTTTTAACTGCAATGCGCAAGTTTGCACTGGTTCAAATCACAGAAGAAATGGAAGAACATCGGCTATTTGTTCCACTTTGTTGCTGTTGCTACTTTATATAGAGAAAATATCATTGACCAAACCAAAGGTGACATCAATACATCAACGGCACGGTCAAACGAAAAGGTGCAAACCGACGAACCTGATAAACAGGGTAGTTTGATGTGCATGTCGGCACTCTGTCAGTCAGTGCGAACTGAGATCGTAAGCTTTGAAAGCATTGGAGTGACTCATACTGAAGCTGTATCAAAATTTAAATGTAAAAGAGGGAGTGCCTGGTCTATCACACAGGTAATGGACCGGCGTTATTTGAATTTGGCATCGCAATGGCTCTCTAAACTGATGAGTATGATCAGCAGGCGACACAGAGAGGAGGCAGACTAGAGAGGAAGGTATAGGGACACAAACATTGCAGATTTATCTCCTCTGTGCCGTCTGCCTTCTGATAAGAGTGTGCTAATGGTGTTATGGCTCCTTCTTATTAATACCAACTCACGAAGACAAATGCCGGGGCTGATGAACAATCACTGACAAGCAAAAGAGCCACACATCATAATTGCCCTGTCACACAACAAATAGTTATTATCAGCTGGAGAGGAATAGCTTCAGGATGTGCTGGACAGACTCATTTGCTTTCCTCGACAGCAGCCTCGCAAACACAAACATATTAACATGCTAATGTCCTCAGAATAACAGCACGCTTTGAAGTTTATCATTTGTGGAAATACAATTTGATTTGCATTTCCGACACTGTCATACATATTCATTTCACTTTTAAATATAACCTGTTCATTTCATTTTGAGAACAGTGATAGATAACAAATGGGAAAGTCTTTGACATTCTCGTCAACATATCTTGACGAGAATGTAGACAAAGCCACCGTTAGGGTGGTTGTTTTACTCAGCAATATGGCAATGACTTCAAATCAACACAAATGGTACACACAGATAAACCAAAGAATGTTTGCCCCCCACACTTCAACCAATGGGAGAGACGACCTTATCCAGAGACAATTGTACATTTTGCTTGGCCAAAATATTTTTTTTTTTTTAAAACACTTGTATAAATATGTTGGTGCCAATCTGCAATTTGTCAATGGCAGCATATAAACCACACTCTAGAGGATTCAATACCCCAAATTCAGTTCACATTGTAGATGTGTCTTGCAAACATCAACATCAGTTAAGTGTAGGCTAATTTAGAATATTTTCCCTGCTTTATCTTGCCGTCAAGACGGTCCTCTCAGACAGGGAACTGAAGCAGTTTTATCTCTTCAAAGCCAGACTCCTTTGATGAATGCAGCGAATCTGGTGAATCCAAACTAGCCCTTCAAAATGCCAAAGTCACACAATAACGGCTTGAGTTCCCCAATGAAAAGGGCTGTCTGACGGTAGGCAAAGATGAAAATCGATTCTAAATATAGAGTACACTTCAACTGATATGGATTTCTTTAAGGTGGGTCTTTCTTTTTAAGTCGCTAAAATATGTTTTGCAGGGGTGCATTGCTTTGCTTCTGTGCCGGTACTCCTGTCCTGTTTCTCCAAACTGGGAGACTATGGATACCTCATACCAAAATAATCAAAATGATTCCTGCTAGTATCCATTTCAGGAGTATGAATTTCTATCATGACACCACCGGATCTGAACCTGATATTGTGTCTGTCTTGAAGGAGAAAAGCCTCCGGTTCTTGACTTCCCACAAAGTTTCAATGATGATTAGATATTAGGGGTGGGGGGGGGGGGGGGGGGGGGGGGGGGGGGGGGGTGGGAAGTCGATACAGCATAGTATCGCGATATTTTGGGTGGCGATATTGTATCGATACACGGAAGCCAAGTATCGATCTTATATTATATAAACTATAAACCTTTTGGTACTAGAAAAATAAAATCAATAGCTTTTTCAGTCCACTAGATGGCGCTGAGTTGTTTTCTGGTGAGGTCAGCAGAGGTCCCGGGTCAGCTTGATTGGTAGGAAGTTGGTCAAAACAAAGATGGAGACATCGGAGAAAGAAATCAGAAATGCGCCGTCCGCGTCGGACGTTTCCGCTTTTAAATCAAACGCGGACGTTTGCCACCGTGCTTCTGTTGAAAAAGTCAGTTACGCGCCGCACTCTCCCCATGAGCCTGGCTGCTGTTGGCAGATTTAACGCCCGTTGTGAGGCCAGATTGAGCAGGTGAGCAAAACACTTCACATGCAGGTATCCCGCTAACTGAACGGCAACGCCCACGTTAGAAGCGTTGTCAGTTACAACCACCAGGTTTTTGTCGGCAATCCCCCATTCTTATGCTGCATTTTTTGTACAAGTTGCATTGTTAATACCTGTAATAGTACAGCTGTCCTCACACGTTTGCACTCAGTTAAGTTGGACTGTGTAGACTGTAATACGTTTGTCAGGTGCAACATTTACGACAGGTTTTTATGACATTGTTGGTCAGTCTGTTTGCTTGACAATCCCATTTTGCGGCAATAAAAATGATCGAAGTGAGATGAACAGACTGAAAACTTTATCTTATTAGATAAAACATAATTTGCAGTTTAAAAAAGGTAATAAATTGCAATATATCACAATATATGTTATCGCAATACTCAGCATATCGCAGTATCATGATAATATCGTATCATGACCTAAGTATCGTGATAATATCGTATCATGACCTAAGTATCGTGATAATATCGTATCGCGGGACCTCTGGTGATTCCCACCCCTATTAGATATGCGTTTTGAGGAGGCAGTTAAATTCAGTTTGGCTTAATCTTGCTGTTGGTAAACAACCCCTAAATGTGTTTACCAGTGTGTCAGCAGGGTATCATCATCTTGGAATGTTGGGAACATCAAAAGGAAACAGTGTTTGTACCTCAGGTGTGATTCTTTCTGTCTGTAAAATGAATTTTACATCACCAAGCAGAGCAGCCATCAGAAAGAATATCCGCATACCATTACAGATCCTCCACCATTAACAGCACGCGTTTGCTCATCTTCAGCTTTGCCGTGATCCTACCATTACGAAGCTAATTGTAATCAGTTTTCATTGAGCTTGTTTCAGACGGTAGATGTTGTGGATGAGTTTTGCATCAATTATTAAGGACAATATATTTTGGCGTTTAGAAACTTTCTCATTACTGATGCACTTTGTCTCATGCTTTTGTTTCATGAACTTCTGTGGCTGCTTCTCTGGCCAAATCACATTATTATAACATAATTGAGATCCTTCCACAGGTTTGGGCTCTTTGAAGCTTTGTTGACTGCTTCATAAGGTTTTAACGAGAGTCTACAGCTACATGCCAGCAGCTCTTCAGAGGTCGTACTGTGACAAAGCAGTGCTTTGAATTAAATTCTAACATCAGCACGCTAACGTGACAGGAATGTCATTCATATATTAAGTACAACTGAGCGGCTGGTTCGTAGGACAGAGGTCGGTGTGGATTAAACATATGGAAACATATGGATGCCACGCACATGCCCATGCTCTGCTCATATGGCTAAATCACTCATCAGATATGATATCATACTGTCATCATGAAATGATCAATTCAGTGCAGACACAGCTCAGCCGACACGAGCAACCTGCGTAGTGGCTGTCTGCATCGATGTTGAGGTGCACCTCTTGATATTAATATTAAAACGCTTTTGCCCAGAGTGAGTACAGTCATTACAAATTCATCACAACAAACTGAGCTTTTGTTGCTTTCAGCCTTGTGGGGCTGACATTTCCTCTCCGAGGGAGCGCTAAACCAGGTCAGCTCGCAGCAAGTGCCTGAGGATGCAGGAGCCCACTGGGATCCTGGAGACTCCCTGATGGGAGGAAGGGAGCTCTATTTCTACCAGTCTCTGACAGACCAGGAGACACTGGACTGGGTATTTGTGACGGTTAACACCGCAACACAAGTAATAGTCTGACACACGTTTGGACAGAGCTGGTAAGAGCTCAGTAAAGGGTGTTACTTTGAACATTTAGCACTTTTAGAAGGTGAAAAGAAAAATATGAGGGGCGTTGATGTGCACAAACAGCCCATACATATATAATATTATATTACATAATATAATAGAACAAGAAATCTGGTCTTAAAAAACTCCCACTGAGCCTTTTGTTTGGCACTTTGCACCCTGTGAAGAAGCACGTTGATACACTTAAAACAAGGGTGCTGGTTTTTTTGGGTTGCAGTTAACATTACAATGACTCACCAGAGTGCAATCAGTGTTGAGCGCTTACACTACCCAACATGGATTATATTTAAAAGCAAGAGGTCAGCTGATTGCAACTTTTATGTGTATTGCTATAATAATTCAATTTGTTTTAATTACTTTAACAAGATATATTGAATAAAAAATACTGACTGGTTCAACTTTATGTTTTTATAATTCTTACTTCACTGCAAGCTGTTACCTTGATCATTAAGTATGAACATGAATTTGTCTTGTTTAATTAAAACCACCACACGTTGTCGTAAGATTTTTTTTAAAGTAGTACCTTTTTACTATTGTTTTCATTACAAATATAACATCAGTTGTGTATTGTATTTCAATTATTAGTTGTATTAGTGTAGCCAACCAGGAAAATGTGCTGCCATCAATATGCCGTTATATTCCTCTTTATTCTGATTCCCTTGCAAACGAGGAAGTAAACTGGTCAAAGTACACCCGAACTACAGACACTCTCCTTTGTTCTCACTATTGATGCTAAGTACACTTTGTTGTTCAGCCATTTAAAAAAAAACTAATTCTACCCTTTTAAGGGAATTTAAAGTTCATATACTTTGGGCCGGACCACAATGCACTACACAAGAAAAGAATAAAGGCATAGCAGTGCTGTGAGCTGATGCTCACATCGTCATGTTATTATGCTCACGATGATAACGCTATCACGTTGAGCAGGTACCTGACCGGATTTTGGCACTTGATGAAAGGACAGGGGATCATCCTCTGGGGGCCGAGAGTGTTTGAATTCAATTTCATGGCAATCTTTGTGATAGCTGTTGAGATATTTCAATATATTTTCTTTTTAAAAAGTCAACTTCAGGGTGCTTGAAAAAAGTCAGGGGATCACCAAAGTCATTAGAATAATTCAGACCGGAAAGATAAATGTCTGCATCAAACTTGGTGGCAAAGCATCAAGTAGATTTATTCTCTTGAGATTTTCAATAAATGTGGCAAATCTATTGACTATTTGATCAAATTAAAGATATTTCACTCTGAACAACAAATGTCAACCTTGGCTTTAGAGCAAAAGTTACTCTGAGGACCATCTTTTAATGGCAATCCGTCAAATAGCTGATCTACATCAGTCTGAATGTCCTTTCATCCCATAATCAGTTTCTAAAGGCTTTTTCGTGGCAAATGCAGATGCAGAATCGGTGTGATGTTTGAAAAGCGCTGAGGTGTTTATGAGACAAATAATGTGGGTCCTACAGTGGTTTTCAGTCAGTGGCAGACGGCAGAGGATGGTTCATCACTCATGGAAATCGCCTCCTGTTCCCGATGTGCAGCCACCTCATCAAACACTGCAGCCAGTGATGAGTTCTCACTTTGGAAAGCGACATCTCACCTTCCTATTCTCTTCTCTCACCCACACACCCACCCACACACAAACATCTACAAAATGCCACAAATCACTCGTACCTAGAGATGGAGGCTGGAAAGTCGACAACATAGACACTAATAAAAAACAAATCCTCCCTGAATCCCATCTGAAAGGAATTCCAGCCAAATATTCATGATTCATTTCGGACTGCAAATCCCCCTTTGGCATTCCACCAATCCATTGTCTCCAGCCATACCTGTGCATGTTGTTCCCCTCATATGCACTCTGAAATCCTGCTGTAATGCCAACACACAAACAAGGAGCATTACCAGTGCAATGAAAAGGAAATTGTTAGAACGTGACTTAAGTGGTTTGGTTTGACCGTCTCTAAAGTTCAAAATAGTATATTGTGGTTGCAGTTCTTAAGCAGACCTCTAGATAGCTGCTTTAATATCGTTCTCTCAGCCCCGCAGTCACTGGGGCCGAGGGTTGACACAGACCAGGAATGTGACCGTCATACTAAGTAGCAGGTAAACGCCGTCGGGCCGAGCAGGTGCAGCTATTGGAAACATGCATCACAATAACCGACTCGCTGCGTTCCCGCAGCGCTATAACAATCACACAAGGAGAGACAAAGTGAGAGAAGGCTGAGATGGTGTGTGAATCACAGAGATTAGCCATTCGACTGGATTAAGGAGGTTTTAGTCGCCTCTGCCCCCAGAATCTAAAACCACAGACTGAGAGTCCAGGAGCTCAGTGTTTGTGGAGAACAGGTCAACTAAGTGAGCAGCATTTGTTGTGCAGTGTTGAATGAATTTGCTGTACTCAAGCTGAATATTTGAGCACCTGGCCTGTTCGTTGGTTGTTTTCTGTCAAGGCCCGGAAACACAGGGGTCCATTCTGAAGAGGGCAGTACCAAAAAACCTCAAACAGTGGTAATGTAGCTTTACTGCTCAGGGTCTATATTTAAAACAGACAAACAGCACCGCATTAGAGACTCTAAGTTTCTATTTTTAACTTTTACTATAGCTAATAAACTGTTGTTAGTGAAACTCATTATTTCCAGTGCAGGTTTCACATTTAAAGCCTTTTAACAGCTCAAAAGGCATAGTGGTCCACGTACGGCTTTCAGTTAAATAGTTCAGAGAAAAATAGAGAATTGGAAAATTGTATGAACATTTTGAAAATTGTCTTTTTCTTTCATCAGATCAATGTATGATTACGATTTTGAAATATTATTAAAAATGTTCTCTTTGTGGGATGCTTAATAAAAAAATGTTCAATAGAAAAATAGTAAATCAGAGAGGTTTCATGCCTACATTCAACAGATCCCTCAGAATACACTGTGTTTATGTAAACATACAGCATATAGCTTAAAAGCCCTAACTAGTGCTTTGTATTAGTAAAAAGCTAAATACACTAGCCTATGGAGCTAACGTTAGCCTTGTTATGTGTAGCATGCTTCATTAACACTTGCAGATGCAGCCGCTGCACGGATTGAAACAAAAAGCAGTCGGAGTGCAGACGTCACTGTATAGTTGATCAGAAGACGCCTCTCTGACCGGGTGAATGCATAACTGTGAGTCAGAAAATCCGCAAATACTTTGATTATGACGCCAGTAATTTATCAACCAAAAACTATCACTCATTTCCTGTTCCAGCTTCAAAGTTCAGGGTTTTGCGGTTTGTTTTATGTGAAAGTAAATTGATATATTGCTTATTCTTCTGCTATTCTGTGACATATTATAGAGCAATTATTAATCGATGATGAAATACACGCATTAACCATGTTTATAAATCTAATTAACCATTAGTACACCCCCTCACTGCTCTTTGTGAGTGTCTGACCCTTTTGTTCTCGACATTATTCAAAACTAAATGTCGGCTTTCAAATGAGCATTTACAGCATTCCCCGGGTTTTATTGTGTTATATTTGTGTTTCACGTTTCATATGGCAAGTCAACACCTACTGTAGACAGCCAGTAATTCCAAAATGCAGAAAGCATCAACTGTCAAACCTCTGCTGTGGAAATGAGTTGGGTAATACGCAATTTCACCCTGGATTTTTTTCCCTGATTCCCTGAGCTTTATGAAATATTCATTAATGGGATTAAGAGATAGAATAAAATAATATGAATATAGTAGAGCAGTGAGATTTGGGGTTAGTCATTAGGGAGGAGTAAATGGAGAGAATCCTCTCATTATACCACCTCTTTGAAAACTGTCTTTGTGCAACTCTTTTTTGAAGCGACATTCCACCACCGAGTTTCTTTTGAAGAGGTCATTGTACAAGTTTGGCTTTTCCCCAATCATACTTTTTGCACTGATGGTGCAAACTTTCCCTCTTTTACGCCAGAAAATCTGAGGGAAAGGTTTGCTTTTTCAGTTTAGATGTCAGTTAGATAGCTGACAATTTGGACGGTCAGTGACGACACAACAGGTTGATTCTAATACTAACGGGAGGTAGATGTAGGTTACAGACACATCAAGTAAAAACCTGATGGACTTATCTTCTCTTTACTTGATCCCTTTTATTCATAATGGAATAAAAAGGAGACCGTATAGCATTTACCTGGATTCACCTCATCAGTGTATGCCAGTGGCGGGCCGTGCATTTTATACCTGGGCCTTCTGTGCTGTCCTGCTACACTTGAGCCAGCTCCTAATAAGCTCATTATGACATCACAGCTATGGTTATTTGTTTCTAGGGGTGTAATAATACACGTATTCGTATGAAACGTGAAATACGTTTGAATAGTACTAGTGCATTTGGAAAATGCAGAAGCTTAAATTGTGGGAAATATAATGTTTTCGGTGGACTGCGCTCACGCTTTTTGACCTCTGAACCTGGAACAATAACAAAAAAGAGCTGAGGCTGTGGCACTGCACCTGTCTTCAGGGAGGCTAAACTAAACTAGCTTAGCGGGGAAACAACAGCCCAAACAGATTAAATTGTCCGGACAATAACCCCACGCATGACGGGATGCTTCGTAATTAACTAACAATGCATATAGTCCAAATCAATGTAGTCAACACAATGACAAGAACAAACTCACAAGAACCAGTCACATATATTCATATGACAACAAAGCAACAAATCAATCCAGCAACACTGCAGCGCAAGAGCACGAGCCGTTCACATTATTCATAAAAACGCTACTGCAGATGTAAAAACGCAAAAGCAGTTCACTTACCACAGCTGCTGTTCACTTAAAGACAAAGTCCATCCTCCTTTCTTTGTTAACAAAGAGTTTAACGACGTGGTTGTACAGAACATCGGTGCGGGTCAGTTCCAGCCAGAGTCCTCCTGCAAACGTGTTCGTTGAGTTGTAAATCCACTCAGGTCTCTCCAAAAGTGTTCAAAAGCACGTATCGTGTGCGTGTCCTGTCGTGTAGCTGCCTTGGTTAGCATAGCGTAGCTCCAAACAGCTCCAAACACAGAGAGCTCAGTTGCAAATGAAACGCATTCTCCGCCGCTGTCAGACAGAAATACCATTCGTACAAATCCTTTTCCATGCTGGGTTAGGGCTGCTAGCTGTGGGGTTGACCGACCCTTTGATACGATGTCCAGTTTTTCTGGAAATGTCCTTGAGAAATCCGTTTCTCCTCCTTCAGCCATTGAGTGTTAAAAAAACACAGCTAGGTAAAAAAAAAGAATCGACACCAAGCAAAATGCTAAAAATGTCATAACTTCTCTTAGATATGTTTCAACCTCTTACTAAATACTAAGATCTGCTAGCTAGCTTTCTGTTTGACAAAAGTCACGCTGGCCCACTGACCAATCACGGCGCAGTTAATGCTGACGTACTTAGCAGGCTACCTGGGTAGCACTGGCACGTCAAAGAATACGCCCAACATGTCAAACTAAAGATCTGATTGGTTGAAGACTATGACAATCAACAATATCGTCCCCATATACTTTAATCTGCAAAGTCTACCTAGAGGACCTCGGGCCTCTCTCCTTACATAGAAACATAGGGGCTGAATCTGATTGGATAAAAGCTCTCTCTTGAAACAAGCTGTGCTGGAAGCAGCGCTGCAGGCTGGATGCAGAGCAACAGAGGAAGACAGGAGCTGTGCAATGAGAAAATAAGCTAATGGGAAAAAAAATGTGAATACATGTAGTGTATTTGTGAAAAATTGTTAAATTATAAAATAGCTATAACTTTGTGATTCTGTTTAGGCCAGCAGAGAAGGCCTATCTGGCTCTGACAGCCCACCACTGGTGTATGCTCGTGGAAGTCTTTGAACAATGCACAAAGAGATAGAGGGTATGTATGTCTTTATCTTTAAAAGCAAAAGGATAAAGCATTACTCATAAGTATGCCTGACAAGAAAGTACTGTGTTGTCTAATTCCTTGAATTATAATAACTCATGTCCTGTAATTAACATGTAGGGCTTTCATAAAGTGGAGATGTTTATCACTCCTAGAGAGGCCAAAGCAACAACTTGAACAAAATGAATCACATTTTTCAACCCACACGGCTTAAAGCCAGGAAGAAAACATTAGCAACGCTAACATTATCTCGCTGTCTGCTGCCTCTGTCCTTATCTGGGTTTAGTAACGTTTGGTCTCACGGTGTGTATTGTACAGTGTTTGATGTGGACATAAAACACCACAGGGTGACTAAACACCGACTTAATGAAAAACAAACGGGTATGAAACTCTCCGAGGATGTAAGTTACTGTTGCTGCAACACAAATAAAAATCTGTTTTTTTTCACAACCTACTGTAACCTAACCCACTTATTATTTTTCTTTACACCGTTTTAATTTAATAGAATACAACCCTTGTCGGGAAACAAAGTCAACAATATTTTCTCAAAGCACAACAGTTTCCTGGCAAGTTGGCAAGTGAGGATGCATAAACACTTATGTATCCGTAAGATAATACGGCACCGAGTACAGGTCTCTATAAGAACCTGACCGTGTACCGATTACCTTATTAAAATATGCAACACTTCAAGATCACAGCAGCTGATACAAACCTTATATTTCAAACTTACGACTGAATTGCAGAGAGTTCATTTTACCATATTACAAAAATCTGAGCTAATGTTAGTAAGCTACTGTTAATTACTTGATTACATGACTGCAGTGGTGGCAATCAAGCATAAATGATGATCTAATGGATGTGTTCCCCCCCCCCCCCCCCCCCCTTCTCCAGTAGACTGTTTTTGACACCGTTTGACATACACAGGACAAGCTGACAAGTGATTGCAAATTGCTACTGAATGAGAGCATAACAGCAAAACAGAGAGCTATTTTCTAAATGCTGTGGCCTCAATCTCAACGTCAACCCCTCAAGGATTTGGCCTTCACCGAATGCCCGAGGAAAGAACAAGAGCAGTTGTTAGAGTGGTTGTGAAGCCCTCCTTGGTGGAAGTGCTCATTTCCGGTCATGAAAAAGGTCAGCCATTTCAGACAGATATATTTTTACCATGGTAACTCGGGAAAAGTGCTTGACACGGCTGTAGGACTGTTCAACAGGAATATGTGAGGAATGTACATTTCTCAATATCCTGAGAAATGTACAAGAAAGGACTGAGTCAAGTCAATCAACATTCTTGGTCTGACTAGCGACTCTATTGGTGTGTCTCTGTACACGTTGGTCCACTCTTAGATATTTCAGCTGCTATTAGGTGGATTACAGTGAAACGTGGTCCACACATTCACGTTCCTGTTCCTGCGGAACTGCACTATTACCATCATACCAATATAAAAATAAATGAAGCCACCAGGAGACCATCAGCCCATAAAAGTTCATCAAATGGGCTGTTGTAATGTCAGCTACAGGTGGGTAATGATAATCTCTTTTGAGCCATATCTTTTTTTAGCAAATATTTGTTAACATTTTTGCACACTGGCATCATTACATATACACCAAATTTGAAAGCAAGGTGAATGTGTTCAGTGTTCTTTTCTCTTTATCCTGATCTCTCTCTCTCTCTGATCATTCTTTTTCATTGTAAATACATTTTGAGAATAACTATGATAGCAAATGCCTTGAGCTGTATATTTTGACCTGTCTGACATAGAATGTAGACATATATCAATCGCAGGTGGCCTGGAGGAAACAAAGTGTCTTCTGGGAGATTCACAAGCCTCTCATTGCCGCTACATAAGCAGAACACATTTCACTACCGAATATCATCCATTTCAGTCACACTGCGAAAAAGTCAACACTATCAGCACAATAGCTCCTTCACATAGCTTATCCCCTTTATCCTTTGTTGCCCTGGAATTCTTAATGCATGAATCATTAAACCAAATCTGCAAGCTGTCTGACTTTATTGTGTAATTTAATAGAACATTCGCAGCAGTGCAATCGAAACAAAACCAGCTTTGAAAGGCGTGGCTGTTTTTGTATTGAGAAGCAAATCTTTTCAGAGTCAAAGAAATATTAAAATTGCCATTTGCATGCTGTGATACAGCCAGCAAGGCCTTATGGAGAACAAAGAAGTCCTGCAGTGCACATGCACGGTGCCATAAGCCAGCTCGCAATTATTCATTTTAGAGAATTCTCTAATTTGATTGCGTTTCTCCGTGCATCTTCCTCGTCGGAAGAAAAAGTTACCATCGGCTATGCGAGCGCCGAAGAGCAGTCCCACACAAATGGAAATGTACATGTTAACACACAACTGGAGACACTTGACACTGACTCAGACAATGTGCTAGCGACAGCGCTGTTAACGTCTCCTTTCTCCCGAGTGTGAACCTTTCTCTGTTACCTTGACTTTCCGACGGCGGTGCAATGTGTGTGACAGCTGGCATAATGGAAAAATGACTTGCAGCGTCACTAATGACAGGGTTTGTCTCCGAGTGTTGAGACAGATGTTAGTGAAACATTGTCTCTCAGTGGGCACTTGAACATTGCCAGTGTTTATTGGAGTGATTCAGAGGCTTTAAAGTTAACACTCCAGATTTTCTTTTTTTTGTATATTGTCATTGAAAGATACAGCAATAAATTCAAAAAATACCAAAACTATGTTGCACATTTTGATTACACTTTGTGATATATTATTATATCTTTCACTTTGTTTTCACACCTGGTTTAAAAAAGGCAATCATGTATCGTAGAGAACACATTAATTATATTGTGGTTATTAATGTATTCCCCCCCCCTGGATTTCATTAGCAGGCAACTTTTTTTCCAGTTAATGAAGCACCACACTTATGTACCAGACAGGAGGTGGTGGAGGTGGGTGGTGGGCGTACAAAGAGCAGGACAGAACTGGGATTAAAAATTCAACATGCAGCCAATCAGTATGTCTGAGGTAGTTAAGGGTGCACATTAAGCATGAATCATCAGCCACATTATTGATCAATTAAACTTTAAATATTCAAAAATCATTTTAATATGACTCGTGTTTTTGAATAAATTGCACAATGCAGTGATTCAGCAATGCTGCTCCTGTTGTGACTGTCGTTATTCAACAAATGCAAACAAAGTCCTAGAGATTGTCAGAACTATTAACAGGTTTAAACCAAAATGCAAATGGTTATATGAGGCGGCAGCAGGTAGAGTCCAATGATTCAAAGAAGAAAATAACTTAATTATTCAGGTAACAGGAGACATTACGAAAAATAAAAAAAAGGGAAATATTAGGGAGCATGGCTAGAAGGTAAAAACAAGCTACTAAGGCAGACGAGGACAACACAGTGTGCACAACTGACTTAATGAGACACAAATAAGACAGAAGTGCTAGTAAACATTATACTACTACACCTTTCACTTCCGTCAGATCTCCAACTCAGGGGAACCTCACCAAGCCCGAACTCAAAACCCAAGATCTTCTGTGTTATCTGTGTCTCATTTACTCTGGTATTGCTACCAACAGGCTATAAACATGCTTAAAAGTAAAGTTGGGCATTTTAACATGGGGGTCTATGGAGATCAACTCGCCTTTGGAGCAAGCCTAAAGTGGTCATTTGAGGAACTTCCGCATTGGCGTCATATTTCATCATCGGAGGTTGCCGCTTGGCTAGAACTGATTGATGGCTAATGCTTCCGTCTTGTTGCACTGTAACATGGTAAACCCCGGAGTGACGTCATTCACAGCGTAAATACACAAGGGAATAATCAACTAATAAAAACAGGTATGATGGAAAGAAATGGCGGTAAAAAGACAAATGCAGGAACTCAAATCAAACATGACACGTGGTGATATTGACCTTTTCAAAATAAAAACAGGAAACAGACAAGAAGCTAAATCCCAGGACCATGATGGGGGCTATAACCTGAGGCACTGTAAAACATTATTGCACATTATTCCCTCCCCTCCACAGAGGCAGGACAAATAACTAAATATTATAGCCATATAACCGGGATAAAAAGGCCCTAGGATGTGGAACACAGTGCACTCTTGCTGTGCTTTTCACATCTGTGCAAACAGGAATATCACCATGGGTGCAATATACCAACAAGCCTGGAAACAACAATAACAACTCGTGTGACAGCCTGGGAATTACATCCTGGACCTGTGGATAAATATATGTCATGTTTGCTCCTCATCACTGTAATCTCCCTGGTATGTTCTCCTGCCCAGCCAGTCAGCCCCCAGGAGGCACAAGAAAGGTATGGATGGATGAATATATTCATATAATAGGTTCTGAACACACCATCATCACACATACGCACACACACGCACACACACACACACACGTACAGAAAAGGTTTTAGCAGAAACTGCAGAACAGGCACTTTTCCCCAGAGACAGAACTTCCTTCTAAACCCTTGGTGTGATTGTTCTGCTGCTGCCAAAAAAAAAAGTTAACATTTGGATCATGAATAAATGTGAAGACTTTGTGTGAAGTCGCAGCTTTTTTCCCTTGAAGGTAAACATTAGTTTCTAATGATATTAGCAAAGGTGGTCTTTGTTTCAGGTCAGGTGACCCAACTCTGTGATAAAACACTGTGGGAAGCTAGAGAAGAAACTTAAATATGAAAGCACAAAATGACTTTCAGCAGATTGAAGTGGCCATAAAAAAAAGAAGTGTAGATGAGGCTTTAAGTGAGGCATGATGTTGGGGCCATTATGACACATATGCCGCAGTAAATGCTTCATCATCTTAGACGGACTTCTAATCATCAGTGCTTACACTTTGCTGGATATCTACTGTTTTTTTGTTTGCCTGCATCAGAACATTGAGTTGAGTATCAGACCACAACAACTGACCACCCCACAGTGAATGGATGATGACTCAACATTGGTAAACATTCGCAACTCGTATTATCTTTAACAAACAGCGTTAGAGGGTGACTTTGATGTTTCTCAAACTGGACGCTATTGTTTAGGTGTCTAAGTGACAAATGGGGACAACAATTATTGAAATAGGTCGAGTATTGAGCGAAGACACTGCAGCCAGCAGTCCCTAAACGGGCTGTAATGTAATCAAATTGGGCAATTCCGCACTGTCACTTTACATCCACTAAAAGTGCTTGTTTTTGTCACCAACAGGCTGAGATTGTCTTTCTAAGTGACTGACAACATTATGAAAAGGGCCCTGCAGAGTAATAAAACGTCGTCCGCTTGCCATTTGCTTGATCTGGTCTGTTTGGACTGAACATCTTTTAGATAACACATCAGACTCCCCTCTCCACATCTCACTCAAGTTTCCAACACTGTCGACTTACAGCAACAAGTCACATGACGCAATAACAAACTTGAAATTGTATTTCTCTGCAGTGTCCTTTCAATAATGTTGTCAGATACGCATAAACGCTTCTGTGGCAGCTAGAAGCTCCTCGCTTCTGGACGTAAATTGCCCGATATGATTAAATTGCAGCCCGTTTAGCGGCTGAAAGTTACAGCGTTCTCTCTCAATACTGGACCAATTTCAAAAAAGTGTTATCCACATTAGTCATTTAAACACAAAAACATGGGAAAAATAGGTTTGAAAAATACAGACGTTACAGTACCCTTTAAGTTTACCAAGTGGGTAACAAAAGGTGAAGCCATTTCTACTCGGGGCGCCTCATCTTTCCGATCTAATGATGTCGTCAGGATAGGCTCCGTCAACATGCAACCCCCACGGGGCCGAGTCGCTCGCCGCTATTCCTCCGCTCCCCATCAGCCTCCATCATCACACTCTCTGCAGGGTTCCTCTACAAGCCACACTTTCCCCAAACAACGTCTCGAAAATGGCACATTGACACCTAAAGGCGGAGCTGTGATGCTTTTAGTGGAAGTGGAAGGCGTCTAAAGCCTCGGGGTACTGGTGGGCCGAGCTACTGTTGGAACAAAGAACAAATCTAATTATACCATTTAGTTCAAACGCCAACTCACTCGCCTCTTGAGAGACAGAATGGCAATGGCTGGAGTTATAAGGCGCATTTGTTCTCCCTCTCCCCTCATTGAAGGCTGTCCCCCGTGGCTCTCTTAATCTACTAGAGAGATTGGCAGAGCCTCCGACACCTCGGCGTGGATGGAGAAAGAGCGGGATGTAGAGTGAGGTAAGAGTGGGAGGACAGGAGAGAGTGGAAAACTCATATTGGGTCACTGCGGGAGTATTGGATGGCTGCAATCCCAATGTGCATCACTTCATTAAAGCGCTGATGGCTTTTTGGAAGCGGCTGAGATGGAACTGACTCACTAGTGTTCCGGGAGGGGTTGGCTTTGTACACAACACTCTCTGTGACCCGTTGGGCTATATTTTGGACTTCTTTCTAAGTGCATAAACACACACACACACACACACACGCACACAGAGCATGCAAAGTAAAAACTGTATGCAAAATACGCCTCTGTGTGGTCTGAATCCACATACATTACAATAATGTAGATAACAGCCATTAAAGAACTTTCATTTAATATACGAGTTGTCTGGTGTTCTTCTCATAAACCCAGTTTATATGTGAGGACTTATTCAACACTCTGCGGGCCAGACTATTGGCCATTTTACTCTCACTCTGCCAAGGCTAAGAGTCTCCCTGATTTCTAGCTTTTATTTGCTTCAACACTGCAGGGAACAGGGAACAGTGGACCAGAAGGTTATTTGAGTTTAACAATTTATTGATTTATTTTGCACAGTGGCTGTGTTGGAGAACAGTGCGATATCGGTTTATTTGTGTTACTATGTGTGCATGTTAGCGTGTGAGAAAAGGACAAAGACAGTATGAGTTTGTGTATTTGTGTGTGTGTGTGTGTGTGTGTGTGTGTGTGTGTGTGTGTGTGTGTGTGCACGTTTGAATATCTCCCGCTGCTAGAAGCATTTCAAACATCAACATCCAATACAGCTCACGGCTCATGGCTGTCTCTGCTCCCAGTACCCCGGCCTCCTCCAGTCAACGGGCTGGGATGTTGTCGAAGCTGCTCCTCTGCATTCACTCCAGACCTCATGACAAATCAGCGCCCCGGCAAACCGACAGACTCTCCATTGGCGACGTCTTTTTTTTCAGCGGTTGCCAGAATGTAAATGCTACCAAATGATTCAACACAGCGCTTCGTTTAGTGCTTCATAAGCCAGCTAGTGCGAAATAAGGGAGAGTTGAGGCGGGGGGGGGGGTATTTCATCATTTTCAGGAAGAACACAGACAAAGCCATAATCATTGGAATGATTAATCTTATTAAGGCAATGTGATTGTTCTGCACACTGTAACATAGCAGCGGATCGCTCATGCTCAGACAAATTCGTCTGGCAGAGTAAATGGATTTCCTGAGACAATGAAAACTGAATCTGAAACCACTTCATCACACAGGGTTGGATTTCGTCACAGGAAGAGGAGTGGAAACAATAATTGAGACACAGAGAGGCTTACAATTACTCATTACTATCTCATTAGCCTCTGGCACAAAGCTGACGAAACCAAAGTCGCACCTGACGCAAGTCAAATAAACAGACAAACAGAATTAAGACACGAGATTTACTGAATTTCAGGGACACTGTTTTACTGTCAAAGGTTTAAAACTAGTCTAACGCCGCTAGCATATAAAACACTGAGGAGGAAACCACACTGGATCTAGTTCTTAACCAGCAAAATCGCCAAAGTGATTTATTTGAAAGGCATTTGAACCAAAGTATTGTTTGACCTGCAGATAAAAAGCCATAATGAGATTCAAAAAGAGATTTGAAAGTGGATTCGTATTTGATAAAATGCTATATTCAGTTATTGACTCTCTCTATTACATTCTATTGTATGAGCCTGAGATCGAACCACCACTTCACCAACTATATTCACCATGCCCTTTTTCCTTTTTTCAAGCACGTGTGTGGTGACAAAGTGTGTTTTTACAGACAGCTTCATGATGTTCAGCCTAAAGTGAATCACGACCCTCAGACAGTGACAGAGAAAGACAAAGCAAGCAAAGAAGGGAACAAGAGTCATCTATTTATAACCTTGGTTATCTTGAGAAAACAATAGATAATAATGAATCCCGGTTTATAAAAAAACTACAAATTTCAAGGGCTGCTTGGCATCTAACAGATGCACGAGCAGACAACATAATGAAGATTTCCTCCGAAGCAGCGCAAGAGCAACGTTTTATTTTTTCATCTTTACCTGGATCCCCATTAGCTGCTGCCAACATGACCGCTAATCTTCCAACACACAAGATAAACAATTTATACGGCAAGTAAGCGAACACTGAACTAGGACCCCAAAATAACACTTGGTAAGGCACTCTGTGTGCTGCGGCGTATTGAATGACCACATACTTCCAGCCGACTGCCTGTGTAACTTGGAAGTGAACTTGAACAATTATGAAAATCTAGGACAGGTTAGAGAACAGCTTTGAAGACTGTCACGCCATCTTTATTGCAGATTACCGCCGGGGTAATCCTTTCTCTTTGCGACAGTAGAACTTGCTTAGAGATGAGTGCCTGCTGAAGTGAAGACCGATTTAAACTACTGAAAGTACCTTGTTTGAATAGAGTGTATTTAAACCTGCCTGGCTATCTGTCGACCTCAAACAATGCTGCTGACGGCGAGTTTTCCCTTAACAGATCCCGACCTCTTCCTGGCACCAGCATGGAAAGTCTTTCTTCAGCTTCCACAGCGTGTTGCGATGTTCTTCAGAAGCGCCGAGCCTTTTTTACTATTCTGTCGATATGGAGGAAGTGGACAAGGCCAAAAGGTCAGAATGGTCATTCTTGACGTGGCAGAACAACAGAAATACATGAAGTGTTTGCAGGCAGAGAATAATGGCCAGTTTGAAACCAAAACAAGATTGTCTCTGGTCTCTCACGGCATGCAAACGCCAAACTACATTTTTACACAGCTTCATTCACTGCTCCCCAGCGCTCCATCAATATCACAATATCACCTCACGGGTTGCATTTTTCTGGTTTCCATCCTTTGTTGATATCACACTTCCTTTCCCCTCTGCTTTTCTCTTAAGAATCGGTTTGAGGCGGAGGATTTATTCTGACCGTGAGGTTCCCCTCTCAGACAAAACTGATACTGAATTCATTTAAATCACTTATAAAGGTTCTGGAAATAAAAGGAGGAATAAAAGATTTTTTCTTTTGTTTATAAATGGATTTATAGAGAATTCTTCAAAACGGATAATGGTTGGCGTTCGAAACATATATCGACAATCGTCAATCAGAACTCAAAAGAATTTTCTCTAGAATCTGCGCCCTACTGTGCATTTAAACATGTTTCTGGTGGAGCGGCATGTCTGCCCGCTGAGCCCCGTTAATCCGCTGAAGTGACGAGCGAATCTAATATCATTATTAAAAAAAGCTGTTTCCCATCCCTTCCATTGATCTGTCACCCCACATCTCCATTTTCCATATGCCTGCTCCACAAGAGTAGCTGACGTTATGGATATGATTTGGATTGTGATATAAAAGCTAATGTAGGTTCATGTATTTGTTGAAATACTCTTTACACCCACACAGTCAAATGCTTTGACATTATCCGGTATAATGTGGCTGTTATATTATATTGTTGCTTTTTTTCCTGCAGGTAAACCAGCTCATTTTGTGGATGGTTCTATTAATAAGGAAGCACAGGATGGCTTTTTTCATTTGAAAAGTACAATAAAGTACATAATAAAGAAGGATTCAGAATTAGAAATGTACCTGTAGAGATATACGTTTGCTTGGTAAACATGTTTTTTGCTACAAAAGCCCCAAAAGAAGCCACACTACTCCATGCCTTCAGTGTTTAATGCAAAAAACTCAGTTTAGCTCGTACTGCAGGAACTGCAGAAAACCCACCAGTCTGACGCCAACCTTAAATTCATTTTGTCCTTTTTGTTCTTTGTCAGACTGACTCTCTCACAGCACTGACCACATCACCTCAAACTCCCACAGCACCTCCCACAGGAAGCCTTGAGGCACACTGTATGCGGGTCTTCTCCAAATCCACAAATCAGACGAAGAGAACAGTGTTTCTTTCTAAAATGCACCGCACTATGGCTGCACTCGCCCATTGGTCCGGAGAGCTATAAGAAGCATTGTAATGACAATTTTTATTTGGATTAAATCTTAAATAATTAACCTTAATAAACTGCACAATGATGATTGACGGTCTCCATTTCCTTCTCTTCGGTGGCACCGATGGTGATAAGCGGTAATTGAAGGTGTATTTTTGGATCCAGAGAGCGCCGCTCTGGATTTTTTCCCGGGAATGACACCACAGACACCCAGTTTGTAATACTGCAAAAGGCAATCTTTGAGATTATTAAAACGTTCCTTCTTCTTTTCTCCTGCAGATAGATCAGATGAGAATATCAGCTCTCCAGTGGTCGCCTCCATTAGAGTAAATGACCTTTAGCCGGTCATTAGAAGCACTGGTACAAGTACTCATTGTTATCATAATTACTCTCTGACTCTGACTGAGAACATGAACACTGATTAGACTGAACAACACGGCCTTGAAGTCGATTTAGAGTCTTGTGCAAATTGGCAACCTTGAAAACCTCTAACTTCCCGCCTCGAACACGCTAGATGTCACTGCGAGAGAGAGAGAGAGAGAGAGAGAGAGAGAGAGAGAGAGAGAGAGAGAGAGACTATTTTTAATGCCAGAGCTCTGCCAGCTCCAGTGTGAAAAAGTTTCCCTGAAGCCAATTGAAGCTCCTGTCAGACTTCTTTTTTGGGTCTGTGCACACGCACACACTCTGTTATTAGTGGATAAATGAAACACAGACGGTTATTTAAAACATTACCCCCCGAAAAACAGAAGTCAACAGCAGGTCAGGTCTTGAGGCAAACTGAAGCCCTGAACCAATTTCAGTTAACAAACGACAACTGTTAAGCGGCATGCGAGCCGGGAAAAGCAATCACATCCCAGGCTGTCTCGGCTGCTTCTGCTCTGATGATACGCGTCCTCACGTCGAGGCTTGTTGTGTCGGGGCCAAACTAATGTCCTGAACGTGACGCACTCAACCTTCTGGCTGACAGAAAACAACTGGCTCGCCTCACGAATGAATAAACAAGCAGTATTGATTTGATCTCCCTGCTTTGCTCACTGCAACACATTATTATTTGTATGCAGGTAAACCAGTCGAGGCCCTGTCAGGTCTTTGACACATTTCTGATGTTCCTCTTACCTGACAATCACTGTCAGAGCCGGTTTATGGAGTGAAGCCTCGGTGCGACCAGTGTCAGCAAACACAAGGGGGCACAGAGACCACTGACAGGTGTTAATAGGTCTCTACACTGAGAGGTACACACACACACACACACATAAAGAACTGATTACACTCCCACAACATGTGCAGCAGAGTTGACTTTGAACCAAATGTTCACCTAAGCTGCAACAATGAGACGGGATCACATGGGAGGATTGACAAGAGCAAATGTTTACTCTCCGTCGTCCGAATAAAGAGCTGCTTAATCTGATGAAACTGTAAGACATACGGAAGCGCACACACACACACACTAGGAGATCTCCCTCCTCTCCTCCAGCAGCCACTGTTTCACTCCTGACTATGCTCTACCATCTAGTGGAGCACTAAGGTAGAGCAAGAGCTGGAGCAGAGGAGCTCAATGCAGCTCAGGATCAACATCTCGGTATCGATCAGAAATTCTGATACCAAGCTGTGACAGCTGTGTATTTCACCGCACTCTCTGTGGAGAGGTGACGGCTGGGGAAGACGTCCCACTGTGAACTTACCACTGTGAGCCTGACGGAGTCCAATGCCGGGCTGCAAGCAAAACTCTGCGGGGTTCGGCTGAGACGGAATATAGTGCTGTGAAACCACCACCACACCATTTAGCAGGGGATGCATTCATGAGACTGAACACTGTGTTGACATTAATACCTGTAAATAAAAACGTGTCTGACAGTGGGATCTCTGTCAGCAAGCACTTCAAGCACCACCAGGGGGAGCAGTGCTCAGATGTGACATGCTGTCCACAGCTGAAGAGGAAGTAAAAGGCCATGCTGAATAGATTATTACTAATGAGTAAAGATCATTTTTTATATTCAGGAAAAATATGTTGGATACTGTGTGTGTGTGTGTGTGTGTGTGTGTGTGTGTGTGTGTGTGTGTGTGTGTGTGTGTGTGTGCGTGTCATGTTGCCACACAGCTTTAAAAAGAAAACAAATAACATAATTTGTT
Source organism: Pholis gunnellus (assembly GCF_910591455.1). NCBI lineage: Eukaryota > Metazoa > Chordata > Actinopteri > Perciformes > Pholidae > Pholis > Pholis gunnellus. The sequence goes on from NC_136544.1 coordinate 9,358,137, forward strand.
AAATAAATCCAAGCTTCAAATTACAGGAACATCAATATCCATCCTCTCTTCAGATGCTGTCGGTCTGCAGGAAAGGTCAGTCACTTAAAATTCCTCCGTGCCTCTTTTTTCTCACACTTATATTAAAGCAATGTTTACTTTTCACTTCCATATCAGTAGACAGATTGCGTGTCTCACGAGCTCTATCTTTTGCAGCCGCCACAATTTGTAACAGCTGCCTGGCTGCTACATAATCTACCAATAGCACTGGCTCGGGTGTTTTATTGAGGCGTACGGTACGTTTCAATAAAGCATCCCGAGCCAGTGAGGTCATGGTTAGATTATGTTTTTCATGTTCTTGTTTTCTGCCTGTCACAGAAGATAACATGATTACTCCCTGTTGTCATAGCAGATTACATGTTGTGTGTGCTGAAATTCATTGCTAAAACATGTAAAAAGTCATTCATTTCCTGGCTACATGAATAAATCAGTGACTTGTAACCTTGTAGCCTGAACAAAGCGAGGAAGCATCGTGTCTCCTTAGTCACACTCCTCAGTGCAGTGTGACTCTACAAGCTTGTTGCACTGAATGACTAGTAATGGGCTAACAGCTCAGTCCTGTCCAGTACAGTCCGGTCCGGTCTGGGTCAGTCTGGTCTGGTTCGGTCCAGTGCCAAATCTCTGCCAGACCTCCACTGTTAGGAGGGAGACTCTACTGCTGCTCCACAGAGCCAGGGGAGGCAGACTGTGAGTAATAGTTTAAAGTAGAACACTTACCTAAAACAGCCAGCCAAAAGAGCCGGAGGGGAGGCAGAGGAGCCCAGAGGAAAGCCATGATAAAGAGATGGAGGTGAACCAGCAGGAGGAAGGGCATTGCAGATTCACCGAATAGGGGGAGAGAGAGAGAGAGAGAGAGAGAGAGAGAGAGAGAGAGAGAGAGAGAAATATTCAGAATGTGCAACGGCCACATCCAAAAACACGCCAGACACAGATTTACATAGAATCACACAAGATTAACATTACTTTTGCTTAAATACATGGGCACAAAAGCTACACAATCAGACAATTAATCAATTAGTCAGTGTTTAATATCACTGTGGGGTCTTAGACTAGTAGAACAAAGCAAGGCATTTAACGGCATCATTTTGGCCTGTGGGGAAATGTAACTGGTATTATTCACAATGTCTTTCTGGGCTAAATGATGAATCTACTAACCAAAAAATAATAATAAGTAGATTATTTAATGATTAAAATAAGCTGAAGCAAAAAAAATATACTCAAACAGAGAAACTGAATCCTTGTAAATGTACTGTATTTGTCCAAAAAGTGATTCTGGTGTCACTAATAATTGCAAATGCAAAATATATACATATAAACACCTGGCAAAGTTCTTAAAGCCTCCTCTCTAGTAATTCCCACTGCAGTAGGTGTCTCTTAGACCACACTGGCCATGATGAGACACACACACACACACACACACACACACACACACACACACATATATAGAGACTCACAAATCATAAACAAGACCAGTCACACGCTGTCGCCGCTGGTAAAAAATCTGTGTAATGAACCGAGATAATAATCCAATTCGTGCCATATGTAACGGCCAAGGGATTGGAATCGAGGGAAACACAGAAAGCATGCACATACACTGAATCATTTATTGTAGGAAGGACTCTTATTGTGAAATATTTCACTGTGGGCCCTCTACCGGTCCACAAGGTCACCGCCATACATCCCAGGAAACTAGGGCTGAACAATTCTGAAAAAATATTTTGTTGCAATTATTTTGACTGACATTGTGATAGGATTCGCGATATTAGAAACAAAAATACTTACGTCAAAATAGTATTTTGACAACATTTCGCCTCAGACAATATTGTGATTTGGATAAAAACGTGATTCACTGTGCAGCCCTACAAGAAACAAAAATGAAGAGCGTTATTTAGAAAGAGTTAAAAACCTTGAGTAAAGCTAAAGTTTAGCAAATTAACGGCACATTTTATAGATTAAAGCCAAAAGTTAAGAAAAAGGCACTGAGGAATCAGTCCATGTTGTGTCCTTCCACTTTAACCACTTTTAAAAGGAATGTTTTAAGAATCTGTAGCTTTTGTTCATCTTCCAAGTTACCACACCAGAGCGCTCCCCGAGCTTCTGTCATCCATGCCAACAATATAACAGCTTGCTTAATGGATTCTCAATGTTACATTATTGAAAACACAATACCGGCCACAAATTGAGTTATATTCATAGAATCTAGGTAATAGAAAAGGACCTGGAGTTGAAGAGTCAGTGCTCTCAATTTATGCAAAGCAGAAACGAAGCTCAGAAGAGAGAGAAGAAGATGATGTTAGACAGCAGGTGACTGAATGTGACCTGTTCAATCAAAATCCAACTACCACATTTCATTTCAGTGTGGTTAAGAGAGGAACTCTAATATATAACTCTACACTGCTGGATGCAGACTCTAGTGAGCAAAGCATGGTTCTAGCTGCTAATCATCAAACTAACTTCAGCCGAACATCGACTGAGTTTCTTGCACTCCTCCGCTTATGCTGTTAGTTTTCCAGCCTCGTGAAAACTCTTAATCTCTATTTTTCCAGATGTGCGTCATGCTTCGTTGGGTAATTACATGACGCCAGCAAAGCCCCGCTAAACATCCCATCATCCTGTACCAGTGTTGAGTAATAGTCACGTAGGCTCTGAAGTTGTAATGACTGGGTGAAGACGTATCGGCACCTTGTAGCTGCAGTGACACAATGGACCACTTTGAGGTGGACGTCTGGAAATGGATCCGCTTTTAAATCTCTGTCTTGAGCCTGCCGAGTACGATTTAAGACGCGAGATTATTAGGTTGTGTTGTTCCCAAGGTAACAGTCTCCCCTTGCCTCTCCTGAGAGTCTGAATCATTTGGCAGAGCAGACTAGACAGATAGACACAGACGTATAGAGACAGACAGGTAGAAAGAGCTTTTTGGAATTGCACAGTAAATATATAAACTAGAAGAGATATATATACCTATAGAATACACAATATACGGATTACATTAGAATAAACAATAAATATACTAAACCACTAAACCTAAAATAAAACATAAGATAACAAACTACATACAGTAGACAAGTGTGCAGATGTGTTGCACTTTTGTTTTGTACAAAGATGTGGAAATTCACCGTGTGCAAGGTCACTGAAGGATTGAGAGAGAAGCTATAAAGCTGAGGGTTCTCCGTTACACAGAGGTGACGTGTTGTAAAGAGTTATTGCTTTGGCCAGGAAAGATTTCCTGTACCGGTCCTGTGGCAGCAGAGCTGAATCAGTCAGTTGGAGACAAAGCACCGCTGTCGGACCAGTAGGAGGTGGAGAGGGTGGTCAGGTTTATCCATCATGGATAACAGTTTGTTCAGTGTCCTCCTCCTCCTCCAACACAACGTCAACGGTGTCTGGATTGCAGTCAATTACAGAGCCGGCCTTCCTAATCAGTTTATTAAGTGTGTTGGTGTCTGCGGCTCCAATGCCGCTTCCCCTCCAGCAGACCACAGCCAAGAACGGTGCACTGGCCACAACAGACTGATCGAGGACATCCAACATCTTGCTGAACATGTTGAAGGATCACAGCTTCCTGAGGAATGTCTGTTCATCTCCTTATTATAAACTAGCCTCAGTATTTCAGTCTGTCGCCGATGTGGATGCCCAGGTACTCTTGGCCACGTTCAGAAGTCGATGATTTCTTCCAGTCCACTCCCCAAAATCGTCCATTCTTGCTCGTGGCATGACCTGGAGTTGTTCTGAAAGTCTGTGGTTAATAAGCTGAAAAGAAAGGGAGGCAGCAGAGTCCCCCTGCGGAGCTCCAGTACTAACAATCACCATTTCAGACAAACCGAGGTCCGTCTGTCGAGTAGTCCGGAATCCCAGAGATGGTGGACGTGTCCACCGTCGTCGCTTGCAGCTTCTCCCGGAGCGGCAGTGGCTGGATGGTGTTGAATGCACTCGGAAAAAAAAAAATCAAAGAATGTCCCTCTCCGAGTGCAACCGGTTCCATCCAGATCCAATTGAGCTCGCTGCAGCAGGTAGATGACGAGATGTGAGGGCAAATGGTTGATAGTCTTTGAGGCCAGACGGAGGACGTCTTCCACAGCGCCGGTATTTTTTGCCCGGTTTCTCCACCTGTCCAACCAAATCAGAGATTGTAGGGCTCAAGGTGATCCAGCAAGTGGGAGCCGGACTGCTAGTAAAACTAAGACTTTCTTCTTTGCCAGTGCTGGAGCAAAGAGCTGGGAAAGAAAAGCTGAAATTGTGCCAAAAACATTAAAAAAAACATACTGACAAAAGCCGTGTGACATTTGAGGAACTTTAGACAGTCAAAGCAACAAAAAAAAGACACGTGATTAAAAAGTGATTAGCGACTAAATGAAATGGGTCTGAGAGATTGACGGATGACAAAACTCTCTGCAAAAACAAACTTAAAGAGTGCATCTCCCACATGCTTGCAGCCGTGCTCTGCAGCATCACTGAGGAGTGGCAGAGTGATTACAGATGAGAGGGAGTGGCTCTCCTCGTCTCCTTTCTAATTGCCTCCCTCACTTTAATAGGAACCATCTATCACTCGCCGCAGCCAAGAGGCAGCCTTTGGAATTTCTCACGCCTCTGAGGAAGAGAGTAGTTATTACTTCTCACAGCATAACTGTTTAAATCCACCCGTCCATCAACCACACACAGACACACACACACACACACACACACACACACACATAAGTCTGACCTGACTGCTGTCACACACACTGAAGATCATCTCCTGCATTTCAGACGTTTCCCTTCAGACGTGAGAATAGGACGGATTTGCAACAGTCAGCATCTCCACTTCTTCAGAGGTCGATGAGATCTTCTGTTCCAATCTATCACACAGTGGACCCAACATCTCTGGACCGATATAGTGTTTCATCAGACACATTAAATGTGTACAAGACCCTGAAACAACCTCTGCAAAACAAACAGTCTGACGCATGACTACAAACCCAGCTGCTCCTTATTAATAGACAGGATGATTTCTGTGTAAAAGTAGACAGATGGACAGATGTGGATGTTTTGTTTACGACACAATGTTCTTTTATTTCAGAAAGGTCTAAAAGCTTGTCATTTTTGATCAAATACTAGCTTTGGACCAGAGTGCAGGACATTCTCTCTCTTGATTTTCTGTGAAATGAGACAGTCGGTTTTTTTGTGGGCTGCCTCGATCAGAAAACATGTGATTCAACAAGGCGTTCACATTTCCTCTGTCACATGGAAGCTCATTAGAATATGATGGACCCACGACTTGGAAACTACCTTTGCAAAGGTGCACCATATGTTCTTCACGAGCCAATCAGAGCGGACTGGGCTGATTCAGAGAGAGGATTAAAGAGACAGACACTAAAAGGACGCGTTAAAGAAAGAATATTCAGATCAAGGGTGACAGTTTTGTTCATCCGTTGACTCAATGAGCTTCAGCGCTGCATTCCAGAGCACTTTATCGAACCAATTTCAATGTTTTGTGTTGTAAATGTCTTGCCTTTTAAAGCATTTTCTGTTGGCTTTGCTTAAGTTCAATGCCCCATGTGGATCAGGTCTGATTGCTATCTGCTGATATTTGTTCTAAATAGTTTGATTGGTGGCATCTCTATGAGCAGCTGTTTTCAGTGGTAAAAAAAAAAAAACACTCCACAATAACTGTTTAGCACCAAAACAGCAGACAGGTCCGAGTTAAGAGACTAGTGAACATAGTGGCACATAGCAGCCATATAGCCAGATATTTCCCTCAGGAAGTGGTAGAGACCAAAAACAGATGTAAAAGATTCACCCAGTGGACAAAACAACCATATCTGCTCCCAAGTTATTGTTTAGAGTTCTTAAATTCGTAATTTTCCACACTGTCTAAAATAATACTGTTTTCTTCACACTCTGCAGATAGCTTCAAAATCACATCAAAGGTAAATATTCCACAGTAGATGTCTTTTGCATAGTTTTATACACACAAATAAAACTAGTTCAGACAGACTTATTTAGAAAACTCCTCTAGAATTTGGAATAATGCACTGTTTGGTTGAAACCATGTTTAGCTGTGTAATGTGAGTTTTTAATGACTTCCATTGAGGGGACAGAGGGGTTTAACGTATACTGTTACAATGTAACAATGCAGCATTATATATCTTAAGATGACCAGAGCTCAGGCAGACTGTGTGGTGTCATGCGTGTCCCTCTGTGGGTTTGTGTCCCTGGTTTGCTCTCTACAATGATCCTGAGAGAAAAGGGATTTAAAGTCACGCAGCATTGTCAGCAGCAAGTGTTAATACCTATTTACTTCCACTTGTGTGGAACAAATCCCTCTGTGCATTCCCGGACCATTACGGTGAATCATAGACTTGAGCCCAGAACACCAGCAGCTTGTCACAACCGGCTGAGCAATGAGGCCCTAACAGGCTCTCAAAGCCGGAACAAAGCGAACAACGGTGCTGTGAAAACCCCCCCGATTCATTGAACGAGAAGGAAACAATAGGGCTGAAGAAAAGACCTACAAGTCACAACGTCTTTAAACGTCAGACTGAGGGATGGCAGCAGCTTAAAAGGTGCAGCTTACACTAGACTTCTCTGCTTTACCACAACTTCAGTCAAACTTCACATCATCTTGGCAACGTACTAACAACCAATCATATCGCATGAACAAAGCTATTTCTAACCAATCACCTGGCAGTCTTTTTAGGAACGAACAGCCCACTTCCTGAATCCCGCACGGCAGGGATGTTTGAGCTGGCTCAAGATAAAAAGAATCCTTTATAATATTTACAACACAAAAATCCACGATATCAGTGTGATTAATAGGATGCTATTCAATAAATCCACTAGAATGTGATATTACAATAGGCCCTTTTCACAGCAGGGTAAACACAGGTGTAAGAGATGAAATTAATAATGCTCCTGTTGTATTCACTGTGTCACAGTCATTACAGTGAGCCAGCATGGCCCGGCCTCCCTTAATGGAACAGGGCCATGATTAATGTTATTAATTACACCTGTTTACTTGCAATGACATGTCCAAATGCCTGCTGTGACAACGGCCTATTGCTGAAGCATGACATTGGGAACAGGGCTCCTTTTGTCAAAATTCTACACACACACACACACACACTGCAGCAGTGTTTCAGAGATGAGATTACTTCTGTCTTCAAACAATTTATAATGCAAAATACTGTTTTTACTCTCACTTCAGACTCTTGTCTTTCCCCCGAATAACAACAATGAAATGGAAAATAAAGCCTTAAGGATTTTACAACGAGCAGAAAGTGCCGTTTCACCATGAGAGGTGATGTCAATCATTACTATATGCACATTCTGAGGCTTTTTATCCTCCCCAGATACATACAAAGCCTTGTTTTGCATTACAGAACCTGCCACATGTGACGAGACGGTAACAGATTGTGGCAGCGGCTTTAATGCTCTCTGAAGGACGACTCGCATCAATCTAACACACGTCAATGTCAACTAGCCCTTTTGACAAACCCAAGCTGCCGCACAGCCACTTCTTCCTACCACCCCAAATTCATTCAACACAAAACGCCTGGATGTTAACTTCAGGAAACGAAGCCTGACGGGGGGTGCACACTATACGACACTCTGCACATCAGACATGATGACAGTGACCAAACATTTTAAATCACCCTGTCGTCAAATTGATTGCAGACCTCCACTTTTGGGAGACAAAATGAATAAATACTACAGAACATTAACCAAAGAAGAAGACTGTCTCTGGTATTAAAGAGAGATGAAATGTGTTGTAACTATAACTCAGTAATCCGTTTCCAGAGGTGCATATGAGGTGACGGTGATTTACCGAGGAGAGGACGGCATAACATCACTCATCACACAGGTTATCATCAACAAGGGAATAAAACCTTCATCCTCCATTCAAGCAATAATTATAATACCACCACCCACCCACCTAATGCACACCCAAGTCATTTTTCCCCCTTTAAGGAGACAACAGAAAACCTCCGCTCCACTGATCCCTTAGATGCAGATGAAAAGGTTTCTCCTCCTTCCTCAAACCCATTCGCTGGCTGTTCCATTGTATAATCCATTACGAGGAAAGCTTCTCATCTGCTGGCGTTAAAGGTAAAGCTCTAACCTCTTTAATTGACTGACAGACAATCAGACAAAAGCTGAGCAAGGCTAATTTAAAAAAGTAGCACACGCCATCCAACAAGGACACGTTCAAAGTCCTTCAGATGTCGCATTAAGCACATAATAATGTGATAATTTATACTGTTAGTTTATACCTGTCAGAGTCAAAATGGAGAACGTCTTATTGTTGCATATTTCTTCTTTATCTGTATAGGTTCACACAATCAGGTGGGTTCGAACGTCAACGTCCTTCTCACCCGTTAGAAAGCAAGAAAGACGATGTCCGAACTTCTGACCGAAAACAGCGTTGTACCGGTGAGAGAATAAAATACAATCAAAGTCAAAGTAAGCAATGACAACTTTTAAAAGCTTAGACTCCAAATTCACTTCACAGCTGACAGTAGAAATATGGCGTTCACGTTACAAAGAATTCTGCCAGAAATGCACGACTCAATCCGGTCGGAGTGAGCCTCGTGCTCGCAATAATGATGCAAATCAGCAGGAAAAACTAAATTTGGGGGCAAATGGGCTGGATGAGCAACTTCCATGGGAATGAATAGACACCATCTTGCATCCAGTGTCAAGCTCTTATAATATATTCATGAATGCCACTCAGCCCTGTGCAGGCCGATGCCGGCTGTGTGATTTATTTTCAAATGTCGGTAGGTGGTGGAGAAAGACCTAAATCATTTCATCATTGCTCAAATCCAAATCTGTAATCTTGGTGGAGGATAATAATGTTCAGTGTGGCCATCTGCCAACGAAAAGAAAAACACTGGACGTCCCCTTGAGTTTGTGTTTTTATGTTTTTCCTTTCAGACTGTGACAGTATCAATATTTGATGGCTATGCTGATAGTTGCTGCAACCAATAACCAAACATGCTTGTTTCTGTCTTTATAATTCTTACAGCTAAAGGTCAGTCTGACAATGACCCATATGGTGCTTTTCTAAACGGCGACCTCTATAATCAAGGTCTGGTTAGGTTTAAGCAATCAGAGATATTTGCTTAAGGTCAGGAGATAATTGCAATCATGGTGTGTTCATATACGGTTAAACAAAAGGTCCCATTTAAGAAAATCAGCATCGACTGTACATCTGCGGTACTGACTGTGACCACACAGGCCACGTCTCCAGTTCTTCACTGCTCTGGCGTGATGAAACAGCAAATTACAAACAAACAAATAACTAAAAATGAAAGAAACGTTGAGCGAATACTAGAAATGATCTCTCCTTGAGAGCCTTCAGTAGTGAGTGAACCCTCATCACGTTGCCGACTCTCACCCACAGCAGTAGATCAGTGAATGCCGGCGGGAAGATGTTAAGCGGATTCACTCACCTCTGGACACACACACACACACACACACACACACACACACACACACACACACAGAGCAGTGTGCAGCACGCTGTGAGCCTCTTTAATCCGTTACTGCATCCTCTCTGGACCACTCTGTCAACACAGCAGGGGGAAAAGAGCAGGATTACAACTCAGAGCCTCTCAATTTATTAGAGCCCTGATACCCGACTCCAGTGGTCCAGTTTAGCCGGATGCAAATCGGCTCCCAGCGAGACGAGACACGGGCCCCCCCCCCCCGCTGGGAAGCGGAGCTGGTGATGCAGGGCACTCGAAAAGCAATAAAGATGACACGAGGACAGTGTGATGCAGAGGGGACAGGAAGAGGAAGGTTGATTACTTGAGGGGATACGAGATAAGGGCAGAGAGGAGCACGTCGATCGGCTGACCAGAGAGGTTAGTCCGTATTGTTATTGAGACATTGCTGCAGTTGTACGCAGATGTTGCTCCATCATTTTCTAGCACGGGTCCATTACGGCTGGGATGATTTTCAGGCCATTCCGATGTCACAGTGTTGCTTTATGGCTCACTTTGCAGCAGCTTTCTGCTTAAGTTATTTCCCTCCCCGCTCACTCTCTCTGACACGCCGCAGAGGGAGGATCGTGCAAAACACCTTGAGCTGCTCGTCTGAATTATGGTGTTTGCGAAAGCTGACTCCGAGCCATCAGCATAAACCAAGGTACCGTGAAATCAACCTGTGACATATTCTACTGACAATAAGGATCATATCAAGAGACGAGTAACGTATCTCATCTGTCAAAACAGTTACAAAAAAGTTTTACCAGGTGATTTTTTTGGGGGGTGGGGGTAAGTGTTTGTATTTGTAATACTCACTTCAGCCATAGGAGGCTGAAGTGGACCGCCACTCAAAACACAAGGTACATAGTTGTGTGATAGCTAGTGATGTAAATTAAAACATGATGAATCAAACACAGGAGAGGAAACATTTAACATCAGACTTTTTTTCTCAGGGTCCTGTATCCTTATCAAAGCAGGACAACAACATTTAAATGAAACAATAATAGCAGAAGTTTGCTGAACGCTACCGGCCCTCACATGTTCTACCTGGTGCTGTAGCTTGCAGGTCAACCTCAGTGATTTGCTCTCATCATCCTGAGGCACATCCACTGTCAGCCCCCTGTAGTCACGTGGTGAATGTTTAAACACAAATCCAACCAGTCACTAGATTATTTGGACATTATTATTTTCAAATAAACTCAAAATTCAGGAATGAAAAAAACACAATGATCTTCATCAAACCCAACTTCAAAACATTTCTAACTTTGTACTGTATTTTTTTAAATTGTATTTTCAGGAGCTCTGCCAGGCCAGGAAGTACACATAAAGGCTCAAAATGACCAACCAGCTCATCATCAATAATAATCTGCACAACTATTGACTGTAACTCAGGAAACGACAGCGCTGAATGAAGGGAGCTTTGATATTGTTCTTTGCTAACATGACTGAATGAAAAATGGCCGCTCTTAAAAGGTATGGAACTTTATTACGGGTGTATTCTGCTCGGAACAAGTTGAGAAGTTATTCACAGAGAAAGGATGGATGATCCAGGTGCGTGACTTAAGCTGTAATTAGATTTCAGTGATGAATTCACTCTGACTGAGGAAATGAATCTATGATCATAAATGTTTGCTTTTAGCTTCGCAGAAAATAAAAAACACCTGCTGCAATAAATCTGTAGAGGAGCTTATTACATACGGTTAAATGCAAATTCATTCAATTATCACGTCGCAATTTCAAATGTAACACAAAATTAAACCCTGTTTGCTCATTATTTATTTATTTTTGAAAAAGCGTCTGCAAACGCAGCCAACTGAACTCGATACAATGGAAAGAAAACATAATCCTGAAGGGACTCCTGCGATTGTTTTGATGAAGCCGGCATGTCCTGCAGCACAGATAGCACAATAGGTCATAGAACAGGTGCAATGGTACATGCTACTTTGGCTTCAGATTGACTCATTTGTTGTCATTACACAGTCAAGACAAAGACAATGCTCTTCCTGCAGTGACTGCAGCCCATGGGACTTAAAACGGGCTGGTTATACTGCAGGCCTGCCCCCAGGTAATTAATGACGAGTTCACTTTAAATCATATTAAATGGATATTTTATTACATCGATTAATGGGGCCATTGAGATTTTAGTGCTTGATTCTTAGAAGCTCCTACTTCTACAATTGCTCTCCGCTAACCAGCTTAAAATTAGAAACTTTCGAGTATCTATCTATCTATCTATCTATCTATCTATCTATCTATCTATCTATCTATCTATCTATAATAACGTCGACAGTCATGCACTGGAAAATAAAGATTGTATTTGAACATCAGCAAAGTAAAGAAGCTCCAGATCTGAGCTTGTGGCCGTCTGAAAGCATCAACCTTGACAGACTTAAAGAAAGGAAACAGAGTTGCTAGACAGCAGGAATGTATTGACGAGTGCTCCGGAGAAGCCAGGGACGGAGATCCATCTACCCGCCGGTGAGTGGACAGGTGTTAGGACTGACACGCTAACGCAGTAATATCAGATCATGTGTGACTCATGAACATGTCAGAGTGAAAAAAAAATGACACCAAGAGAAGTCCAGAGCAGATGGAGTGACAGCCTCATCACAGCCTCTGTTCACAGACTCAAAGGAGCATCTGAGGCATAAACCAAGCAAACATCCCATCTGAGAGAAAAAGACTTTAAAAGCGCATTTAATAGAAAATCAATTAGCCAAAAATGACTCAAAGTGGTGCCTTATAGGTACAAGTTGAATTAAATGTGAAACTGCTTTTAAAATTACCAAATTACCGAGGCAGCCTCTATTGAATTAGCACCTTTTACAACGCAACCTCATTTCCTCATCAGCAAGAACCCGGCGCAGACACTCTGCAGCAATGTCCAAACAGCACTCGTGTATCAGAGTGCCAACCGGTGACGCCTAGAGACGGGTTTAGGGTCGTGAGAGCCCCCGACAGCTTAGGATCTATCGCGTCATCATAGTAGTGGAGTTAAATGGGCACTTGAACCAATGTTAAACACGAGGGTTAGTTACAGCGCGGCCCTGAGGGTGACAGCGTCGGTCAGTTGGTCAACCACTTTGGTCAAGACTGAAATATCTCAGCTATTGTGTGAATTGCCGTGAAATTACAGACGTGTGAAGTGTCGGAAGGATACAGAGAGACATTCAGAGTTCAATCAAGAGGAGTTGTAATTACAGTACAGTCAACCCAAAGGTCAGTCTATTAACGTGAGCCCGGGCAGAAGTTGTCAGTGACTTCGGGGCTAATCCCCTTCACTTTAATTAGCAGCTGGCAAACGAGACACGGCAATTGGCTTTGCTGACTTGTAAAAAGGCAATAATAAGCGAAGTCGCCTGACTTCACCTTCTGGGCCTCCTTTGTTATGGAAGAGAACGCTTTATTTACACTCGATTATACAGTGCACCAGAAGGCGACGCTCAGTGTCTTTTCTTTTCCAAACACTGTGAAGGTAAAAGTATGCTGAAGCTCAACTGATGGGAGAAGTCAATGGCACTATTATGGACGCTCATTGTTTTCTGCTTTGCTTTACCTCCTAATCCCTGTTATATATCTGGTTCTCCCATGCCTGTTATTTAACAGTATTCTTGTTTCAAACCTGCTTTTGTAGAGTTTTATTTCTTCAACCCCATTTGGGGTTCAAGGGCGTCAAATGAATAATAGTGTGGCTTCAGATCTTGCACTATTGTATCCTGTAACAACAAACTAGTGGTGTCAGCACAAGCCTGTTTAGGTGTGAAGCCCAAACCATTAATCACATCTCTCGGCCTTGTGGATCTGGTTTTAGTTTGTTTGTGGTGCTGTGGGCGTTGGAAAGCGATCCTGTGCAAACTCAATCAAACTCAGAAGTTCTCCAATTCTTCATTTCCCCCCGGCGCAAATTCACTTTGTGTGAGTCTCAACAGGGGAGGCTCAGTAGAAGCAGAACGCAAACAGAAAATCATATCAATTACGAGAGCACTTATGCCTAATGCTCGCACACTTACCTTGAATAAAAGTAACCCATTCTTGCGAGTAAAGTTGAGAAAGAAAGGAAAGAAGACAGAAACAGGAGAGAGTGAAAATTAGAAAACATCTCCTCGAGAAGAAGCCTCCTACACTGCATGGGCCAAGGTCTGCTACACTTTGGCCTGCTGTGTTTCCTAAACTACCGCCTGGCTTCTTATGCAGTAAACCGATTTAAAGCAAGAGAGGCAATCACTTAACAGCTGTGTGAGAGCGTTGCAGCTTGTCAGGAGTTTATCGTGGCACCAAGCAGCTCTGAATGGAGCCCTTAGTTCAATCACAACTCCCCATAAATGATTTAAATTATTAGGATTTACTTGTTAATCGATTTGCACAATGATTCAAAGAGTACAAGTGGACAGACTTGTGTGAAAACAGCAGTAACAAAACTGCAGTGGACTGTGCCAGTATTTAATTGATATACATTACAAACGTTAATGTACATACATTCAAAACACCAATATATTTCAAACTACTGTTAAATACGACCGAATGACAAAAACTCACTCACACCGCAAAACACTGAAGCCCATAATAGTGATCTGTTTCATTAGTTTAAGGACAAAATATTTCATCTGCAACTATTTTGTTAATGTTTATTCATTTAAGTAATTTTTCCGACCAAACATGTCAAACATCCACTGGTTCCAGCTTCTCAAATGTAAAATTGTATATTGGTTAAACGTGTTCTGGCTTTACTCTGTTGGTCAGAGTACAAATCAAACCATATGACGACGAGGCGTTGGGCTTCATACAGTTGTGTTGTCACAGTTTTCTCATGGAAATCGCTTTGGTTATGAACACAAATCCAGAGCTGGAACATGACTTGATGTTGTGCAGTTCACTGGAGGAAAACAGGACGGCACACACAGTTAGCGCCCCGTCTCCTATTTCTACAGCATCCACACAACCATCCAACACCACTGACAGCACGAGGCAGAGTGTTCCTGCTCTACGGGTCGCACTCATTGGTCAAAGGTACATTATACGAGTTTTGTTTTTTCCTCAAAACAATACAGCAGACTGTTGCCCGACTGACATTCATCATCTTAATTATGTTCAGCTGGGAGGGGGAAGATTACTTTTACTGATTTCAAACAAATTGAAAGACATAAATCTCAGCTTTTCATTTCAACTCAACAGCTGAACCAAGACACAAGCATTGCTGTGAGACAAGGTGATATAAGCAACATTTTCTGTAAACCATTATCATAGTTAATTGTGAAACATTAAGTTATGACAAAAAGTCTCTACTGGATGAAATGGAGAAAATGACTTCCCACATAAGTCCCAATAGGTTTTGTCTCAAATATGTTTCTGAACGGAAGCGAAAGACTTTTCTGGAACAATACAACTATTGTGAAGTTAAGGCACTCATCGTGTTCTCAGATGTTCACAGACATTTTTGTTAAGATATCACACTAAAAAGGCCCATTGCTGCACGGATGTTTAAATGATGGCTTACAGCATGTTCAAACACAACGTTACGGGTAGCATGAATACTTTCTTCCACTGGAATAACCTTGCAGCAACATGCTTTCTCCAACGGAGCCTCTATCCGCCGGGGTCAGCCTGGCCTCCACCAGCTGCTCCACTCCTTCCTCTACACTGCACGGAGATTGAAGAAAGATGACAAAGAAAGATACTTCAGGGTGAAAGAGGGTTCTGGTCATCATGGCCAGCAGCATCTGGCCTCCCTGGTCTGTAAATGCCTGGGCAGGCACGGTGTCTGATACAAAGCCAGATAGATCCTGTATTGTGGGCTCTCAGATACAACCAGTCGGCTAATACCAGCAGAGCGCGGTGGGGGCCGAGTTACCAGGCGGGGAGCTTGGCTGCCGGAGCATCATATATTTCTGTCAAGAGTTTCCGAGGCTTTTCTTTCGGCTTCTACACGGATCAACCAGAGGGCAAAGAAGAAGGAGACACAGAGGTAAGCTACACAAACATCTGAACACGGCCAGTTCAACAACTGAGAAGTCGGATGCGAGATCTGTCACAGGTTGACACTTGAATACTGCTCTCGTTGTTCGATTTGAAAAAGAATGCCTGAATTCTGTTGTCATTGCTCACCTTAGTTCTGACTGCACAGGTGGCAATCATTTAAAATGATGAGTCATTACTAATGTGAAATAAAGTCATCTGTTGAGTCAGGTAATGATAAACTAAAATCAACCGACACTCCCTGATTAAACTACATTTGCTTGAACTTTGAAAAAGGCGAATTAATTAAAGTCTTCCGACATTGTCAATCACTATTAGCATGTTTATGTGTCCCACACAGCCAAAGTACAACCAACTGTTGCTGAACAAAATCATTCACGTCTTTGTCACGACTTGTAGGAGATTAATTAAACAAAAGGTGCAATAACAATGCTATTTATCTTACTTGATGATTGTGTTCACAAAACCATTCAAGAAGATCAGGAGATGTTTTCAGTCATCAGATCATTGTGCCTCTAGAGCGCGTTACTGCAGCTTCTGCTGACCTTGGATTGAACTGCACTTGTACACACAGTGCGCTGAGCCGCCCACGTGCTAAATATACACAACCCCCGCTAGGTTCAAGCTGAGTCTTATGTGAAAGCAGTCAACAAGCAAGAGCTCAGCACGTCCTCGTCTTTCATTCAGAGTTCGGTGGATCCGCTGAAGGACCGGTCCCGTCCAGCTCCTTTTCTTATCAGTCCGTCCGTCAGAATTACGAGGAGGGTTTGGCTCCATGCTCCATAATGCCATCAACCACAGGCCACCGATGAAATCAGGTGTTCACCGACAATTCCTAATGGCAACCATTGGTTGGTTCATCCGTCACTGCAGGACGACACAGTCTGGCTACGTTCACTCCTCCCACCAGCAGAGTTTCTCCCAGGCAGAGCGACGACATGCGGGGATCTGCCTGCAATCTGTTGACTGGTTGGCAGGCATCAGTGGAAAACCCAATCACTCCCCGATGTCCCATCATGCATCAGTGCCTGTCAATGGGGAATCTGAGTTTGGTTCCTGAAAAGGACAGACCTAGTTTTCTATAAATGATTAATGGCGATGAAACTTTCAGTAATACGTTGAAACCATTACGTTTCATGACCTTTCTCATGAAGGTTTAGAGTAGAAAAATGTAATTGTCAAGGGCTGCAACAAAAACAATGACTCATTGTCAAATAATCTTTCAATTGTTCAATTATTTAAATGATTGTTTTGTCTATTAAATATCAGTGAATGCAAAAACAATGTGAGCTCAATGTGAAATCTTCAAATGTGTCATTTTGTTAGACAAACAGTCAATATAAAAAGAAATACAAGCAGATAATTTAGAATGAGATAAAACAGAGCTATAGCTGCAAATAATCACATTAGAGAGGCTGGAACGAGCAAATATTTGGCATTTTTGCTCAATAAATGAATCAAAATTGCGATATTGATGAAGAGACTAATTCATTTGGACATGTTTGATTTAATGATCTCATGGTCTGGTCTGTGTGTGCTCTCTGCTACCATATGCACTACCAGTATAGTCCGCATTAACTATAAACATCATGATAGCTAATTATTCTGCCAGTCAACAGAATGTTTACTTTTGTCTTTATTATATTGTATACTGCCGTCTAAATTTTGGTGGAACAATATGTCCAATTTCTATAATGCCGTCCCATAAATAACCATTGTGTTGTGAAGAATAAACTACATATTCATTTAGTAGTTATTATTCATTGTTCACAAAAAGCATATCCTCCACATCAGCATCTCATTGCCCCCACACATCAGGTATGAATCAAATACAAATAAAAATAGATCCTGTAGAAAAAGCTGCTGTCACATGCACATTCACATTACTGCATTACTGCATTTATATTGCATTTGCAAGAATGCAGGATTTGCTATTGTTCTTTTGTCACCCAAGTAAAATAAAAAACGCTCTGCGGGCACTTTCCAGTAATGATGAATTATCTAGATTAGTAAGCTCAGCATTCTGGGTTTAGAGCATGTGGATGTATATGACAGAATATTTAAAGTCAGAACAGCGTCACAGCAGCATGCTCTCTCAGCACGAGTCTGGTGTCGCACACTGTGCACGTGTGTTTCAGTAACGAGGCACGAAAGGAGACATTTTCATCTGAAGGAGGCCGACGGAGAATCAATTTAAACCATTAAGTTTCGCTCAGAGTGCCATTTTACGACCTATGTGCACACATTGTATGTGGAATACACGATATTATATATACACTGCTACATGCACAGTAAAATGTATGCATCGCTGCAAATTCAAAATTCCCAAATACTCCCATGCAGGCTGTAACATATGTGCTCAGACACACAGAAGAGCAGATAAACACTCACACAGAGCGGACGCCCAAAGCAACACAGCTCCATCTGTCGAGCTCTTTCTCTCCACAGTCCCTGAACAATGTCCATTCATAGAACCGTTCTAGGTTTATCTCTGGAGGGAAGATTATGGGAGAAAATAGGAACAGGGACGTAAAAAAACCCAAAAAAACACCTCCAGCCGCCGGTATGTCTGAATGGCACACACTCAGCGATACCCTCATAGTGCAATTACAACCTCGGAAAAGGCAATTACTGATAAAAGTGCTGAAAGTGGAAGGGGCTATCAGTCATGAAATCAATGAAGTGGAGAACAGAGAGCTCAACTTTTGCTGTTAAAACCGTCGGGCAACTTTTTATATTTTATATTGCCACTAAAATACGTTTCTGTAAGTCACATTTCACCGTGTCTCGTTATATGCACATAAAAAATAAGAGAAGAAAATGATAAAGAAAAGTTACCTGGGAATCATTGTTTAGTTCATAACAACAAGAGACACCTGGCTGTCAATTATGTTTTGTGTGAAATATGTTAGAAAGCAAAGCGTTTACTGTGGTATATGTATTTTAAAAAAACGTGCGACTTCACTTGGCCATTTCAAATATATAGGTAACACACAGACACATGGACTAGCTCGTGACAACGAGGCCCAAACAGAGAGGAAAGTCAATGCAGTGCAAATAGATCAGTTGGGGTTACACGGTTAGAGGAGAGTGATTGAGGGCACGCAGAGGAAGAGTGGAATATGGATGTTGGGGAGAGGTATGTTTCATCATGTAATCAAACAATGTGTTATCTGCCCTTTACGTCTCTTTTCCGGCTCAATGTTTTACATTTTTTACCTGCTCTTCATGACAACACGCCTTCACTAAAAGGATTTCCCCCTGCGGTGATAATGATCGGCTCAACAGCGCGATGTGCCGGATTATTGCCTTTTGTTTTTTTGCAAATGGGGTGGTATTGCAATATTGCGGTTGTTTCAACAGCCCTGAACACAGTGTGGATTCCTTTGCTGAATCCATGTCTGTCTGTCTCAGTGTCCATGGCCCTGAAAGGTCAGACGGCTGGTTGCTAAATTATTTGACTGGTTTGAATTTAATAGGTTCGCTAGTCTTATCCTTTATAACATTTTAGCTACATACACACCGGTTGTTTTTAGGGCTCACCATCTTATTTCACTCCTCTTCACCTTCACACATCCAGACTCAAAGAGAGGCGACAGGAGGCCGGTCATTGTGAGCTAAACCAAGACTCAAGGATTCAGCAGCATAGCATGAGCAAGGCTTCATTATCAAATGGCAAAAGGGGGGCAACTACCCTGGGGTCCCAAACCTTCAGGGGCCCCAAAAAGGCCTGTGATTCAATGTGTGTCTATTGCATTTAGGTAAGTTAATTACTTAGAATAGGCATCATTAAAGTGCAATATCTGCATTATTATGTATTTTGTGAGCAGCATGACATACGGACACCCTGGGGGACAGCATTCCACTACAGGAGCATTAGTTGGCGTTTGTGCAAAATACGAGGGAAGCTGCCATCTATAGTTTGCACATAAACACCACCAACAGCACTTATTTTGATTCCCACAGAAAATGTGATGCAGAGACGTTTTCCTCTCCACTTATGTGAAGGAGCTTTTACATAATGGAGGAAAAAAAAAAAAATAATCAGAGCTTGCAACGGCTTCCCAATTCTTTCCAATGCAACTCTAACAACATACCGGGGACTTGAATCAGAGGAAAAAAGCAATGCCTGGAAACAGGTCGCTGGGGAAATGAACTATTTCTTTGTGCACCGGCGTAGCGGCTACAGCAGAAAATAACGTACCCGTTGGGGCTAAGTACGTAAATTACATGGCTGAATGGAAGCAAATCTATCATGTGAGCTACTCTCGCACTGAGCTTCCTCAGCTCTGCCCCTGATGTGTGTTTTCATTTCTATAATTGTTTGCTCCCGAGAAGTCTCTGTGGCTGATGCATGTTTGCTCTTCTTGTGCCTCCAATCTGCTCCTTGTGATTTTCAATGTGCATGTAGCATTGAATAGCCTTTATTGTGCTGGTGCTCTTTTTGTAACAAGAAGAGCCAGCGAGAGACCTTCCTCCTGAACTCACATGTGTACTCTTCTCTCCTCAAACCTAAAGCTCTTTAAAAAAAAGCTCACTGCGAATAACATAAGTGATACAGAAGACGCATTACCGTCGTAGCACAAAAGCATTGAGCCCTCTCCAGTGTTAATATCACAATAGAAGCCATTGTTACATTTTATTACACTGAAATAAAAGTCTGTTTTGTATCGCATAGAGCTGGAGGAAGCACTGGAATTAAAGTAAGGCAGAAACAGCAATAAAGGGGGGAAACAAATAAATAGTTCTTCCTTTAAAAAGATTATATCTGCAGTGTGAAAACGAGGCTTACAGATTGGAGCATGCGGTGTACTGACTCATAAAGCCTCTGCATGTGCTTCATCCTGAGGTTCCTGTCATGTTCATGTTGGCCACTCATGACTGTCCATGTTTTTACTGATCTTGAATCAAAGGCAAGAATTAGTTGATATTCAGAATGAGCAAGTCTTCCGCTGCTTTGCCAAGGTCAGCCTGTTGTGTTGAGTAAAGGGAGCTGATGGGGAATTGCCAAGTCATCTCTAAACACCTTTGTAGAGTACAAAGCTATAATCTCTGTCTGTCTGTACGTCTGTATATCCTTCACATATCTCTGGAACCGCTCATCCGATCTACTTCAGACTTGGAAGTGCGGTGTGAAAATTGAGTGCAATTTGGACACGTGACACGTTCAGTATTAATAAACTATGAATTAACAAGCGAACAGCGGGTGGGGCTGGGTCAAGAGTGTCCTCTGCAGCTGGTAGACGGCGTCTCACTGCCTGTAGTTCACTTCTGCTGCTGGATATAACCTGCTAAGGTTATATGGACGCTGGCTAATGCTACAACCAAACTTGTATTCACTTCCCTGGTGTCAACAGGGATACAGGGACAGCCTACATACTCACTATTATCTCACTTACATATCTACTTACTCACAACACTAATAATAACGCTAGGCGTAACGCAAACGCCTTCTTGGTTCACTTTTCTCCAACTGTTAATGTTGGTATTGGCTGCGGTAGAAAAATAATAATATGTTGATAATGCTATCAACCGACGATGCAGCGTTAGCTCTCGACACTGTTAGCTCTGTTGCGTTTTTTTGTTGCGCTGTTAGCGCTGTTAGCACCGTTAGCTGTATGTAGACAGCCAAGTGGGGGCAATGCCGGCTGAGACTCTGAATCACAAGAAATGCTCTGAATTCTGTTTAATAGTAAAACCTTTAATGCTGCTTCGTAAAAGGTCCTGAATTCAAACGTTTACTTCAAGTGTTGGGTGAAAGAGGCATTATCAGCACAATGTACTTAAATTCACTAACATGGATACTTCTCCTGGATGTAAACATAATCCTGGATTATTTAATGAATAGTAAAGCATTGTTATAATTTGTGAATAAAATCTGCCCAGTAACACCCTGTACCGTTCGGGCTCTGCTAGTTACACTCTGATTATTCTGCCAAAGGTTTGTGACCTTGACTTACAAACATATGTTTATTTTAAGTATCTTTTTGCTTCGGAGGCTTGAACTGCGGTCTGCTTGTCACCGCGGGGTTTTTGATTGACGGTGATGATGATGAACAATGACTGCATCAATGCGTAAAAGGCAGGCTTGAAGTGAACAGACATGACTCTTCTGTGTTTTCTCCCTATTCTGTATTCGGGGCATCTCCAGACCCCGTTTATTTGTGGGCCTGCCCTGTAAGAGATGATAACAAGTAAGGCTTTGAAACATAAAACACTATTAAAGGTGAAGTATTGGAAAGCTGGAAACATCTGTCCGTTTCAAATAACTACAGAAATGTGTTTAATTTCATGCAGCACTCGTATCATCATCAGGATCTATATTCTGATCATTCTATCAGAGTGTCATGTCACTTTGGGACACGGCTCATCAGCTGTTTGACTCATTAACAACTGTCTGATCCTTTCTATCGGATTGTTGTTTCCGAAATGAAATGAAAGTCCACGTCTGAAATACTAATGTCTGCAAAATGCCAACAATTTATTCAGATTCACAAGAATAATAAACAGCGTTGTCCTCTGTAGGGCCAGATTTCACATCAAGTATCTGTGTTAAGCATCATAATCAAACATAAGTGGCACTGTAACAGTGTAAAGAATCACAAACATGAACTTTGTTTACCAAAAGGACTTGAATTCAATGTGCGCGCACTCACACACACACACACAGCTTGATTGCAAATGGGAAACAATTGTGCCTTGTAACACTTGAGTTATGCTTCCACAGATTAAAAGTAATTATGTCATTATTTCAAATTTTATCTAAAAATCTAACTAATGATGAAAGAACATTTCTGTATCATATTCCAATTATGACTCCACTATTGTCTGTTCCACCTTCCACACTCTGTGTCTCTGTGTTTGTTGAATGCCTGAACGATTAATATGAGTAAATCCATAAATCCACTGGAATAACACGGCCGTTTCTGTTTACAGCTCATCTCTGTAATTTGCTTGTTTAAATTAGGAACCATCGGTGCTTAAACCGGGCCGGTTTGGACTTCTCCAACTCAGTACTGTTACTTGTAACTCAGTATGGACCTTTTTTAAAATATCATATTTGAGTCCAGTTTATGCCTTGATAGGATAATGACAATAGAGAGATAACAGTAACTACTAATAAGGTACTATTGGTGCAGTTATTGTTAAGGAGACCCGGTAGACAACACCACAGAAAAGCCACGCTGTAAATCAAAATGTGACCAAATAAAGTTTCTGTGACTCTTGTGGGTTAGATCACAGCCCTCTTGTCTATCTAGAACTGTTTCTGTCAATGTCACCACTAATCCTGCCTCTGAAAAATCCCATCCACCTCACATCTTAAGTGTTTTTTTCTCCCGCCCTCCCACCCACCCCCCACCAATAGGACGTCAGCGTCTGCCTTCTTGGAATGTTCCGCCGGAGCTCCCGACCAATCCCATCATCCTCAGAGGGCGCAGTGTCTCTGTAGCCCTGCTGAATCACATTAACGTCACGCTCATCGAAGCTGACAGGCCAGCGGAGCCGTGAGAAAACCAGCAGAGAGTGGAGGGATTTCATAAAGTGTAAGGACCCTGACGCACCTTCAGTCCCGGGGTGCAAACACAGATAGATGCATCCAGCAGCACTTATATTTTCTACCCGTGCTCCTCCACTTAGTTCTTCTGCCTCTACTGACATTTCTTCTAAATCTGCTCAAACCTAAACATCCCTGCTGTGCGTCTTTGTGGTTCAGTCTTTGCGTTGTGAGGTCTGTCAGCGGCCCAAAATACCAGGCTTCACCTCAAAAGTCCGCCCTCTTTTCACTGGTCTCTACATATTATGCTTTTTGGGCTTGGTTCTGCAGCACTGTCACAACCACGGCCAGGGAAAGAGGACGACGTGTGGGCCTTGAGAACAGCCTCACAGCAGCTCTTGAATCAGGCTTCCAGGAGTAGACAGCTGCTTTATTCAGTGTGGGAAAAAACCCATCAAGTTTCCATTAACCTCACGGCCCTTGTGTTTGCACTGAGGTGACGGTTGAGGAGACAGAGGGCCACTAAAGATCAGACACAAAGCCCTTTGAAGACGATCGAAACTACTGCAGCGCCATTAGGGTTATTGTCATTGTATCACAATTACCAGGAAACATGATAATTGGTCTTCAGCCATTTCAGCTAGTAATGTGTATGTGTGTAGAGGATAAAAGGCACAGTCCGTACATTTTCATGTTATTGTATTGGTCGAGGGGTTTTAAGCTTTTTCTGCCCTAATCATTCATTGTTCGCCTGGATTAAAACATGACCAGCTATATGTCTAAACGATCAAACATAGACATATTGTTTGTGGACTCTTGGACCATATAAGTCTCCTTTCAGGAGAACACTCCCCTTAACTCTTTCAGTGATATGATGACAGCACTCCTGCTCCTGCTTTTGGGTCGTAACACTTTTTATTATGGCCAA
Organism: Pholis gunnellus; assembly: GCF_910591455.1. NCBI lineage: Eukaryota > Metazoa > Chordata > Actinopteri > Perciformes > Pholidae > Pholis > Pholis gunnellus. The sequence continues at coordinate 9,382,039 of NC_136544.1, forward strand.
CACATTAAAATGCTTTTTAAAAACGGGTTAAGAGGATCTAATGGCCCCAGCTTTAATCCAAGACATCTACTGATAATATTAGCATTTCTCTGACTCCACCATGTTCGCCCTGAGCCTACAGCCACAGATAACGCTGTCAGTCGCTGTGCACACATGACTGCACTTTGAGTTCAGTGTCTTGATTCATGAAAACACGGCCCAAAGGAAAGATACAACGGCAGATATTATCTTAGAATATTTATATAACTCGTTGTTGATATTCTGGGTGAGAAATATATATTTATATAATACATAATGTATTTTGTTTTTGTTCACAGCTGTCGAAACCTCCCTCTGTTCCTCTGTGTGAGGCGCTTTGTTTTTGCAGCAGTAAAATGTCAAGCACAGCAGACTTCCTGCTGTAAAAGCAGTTTGTGGCTACACTGTGGAAATCAGAGGTACATGTAAAGCATATTTTTCTGTGCCACATTTATATTTTTATCCACTGTCATTTCGCCATTTTAAAAGGCAGTTTTCTCGGTTTAGTGTCAAGTCTGTTCTTCAACAAAGGGCAAAACAACTTTCTTTCCCTTTCATCTTCTAAGTCTATATGGTGATGAAGAACAGCACAACACTCTGTGTTTCTGTGGAAGGTTGTCACAGCTCACGCCGTTTCCAAGCTCATTTGAATATCGCCTTACTTTTGCCTCTTAATTGTAAATTTAGTGCAGCGAGTTAAAAGCGCAAAATAAATGTGGCTGTCAGTGCGTTGGCATCGCTTCTCGTGTGTCAGCGACAATATCTCACCTCAACCTACTTCAGCGGTCTGCTGGCCAAAAACAGAAGAGTGTGTGTGTGTGTGTGTGTGTGGGTGAGGCCAGGAAACATAATTCAGGCAATGAAGAGCGGCTCCACTTCGACCTTTTACCAGCAGATAAAGTGCACCATTTCTTCTGGACTCAGCTTCCATCTGAGCACTGTCCCTTCACAGTTATAAAACTAGCAGGCGCGATAATTCTCAATTTAATCAAACAGGAAACAGTGTGTATGTGCATGCGTCCATGTGTGCTTCAGAAGTAAAAAGGATGAGAATAAGGACAGCCACGATGAATTAAGTATTTATGTCTGGTGTCATCTCTGCAAGGATTTTAAACCAGACACATTTGCATAACAAGCACACTGTGTTGTCAGAGTATGAGTACAATAACTAGAATTAGTGAAGATCACATGAGATTCCTTTTAATGATTCACATAAAATTGCATATCTTCTAGTGATGCAACGGATCATAACACTCACGGTTCGAATCGCATCACGGATCGGATCAGCACAAAAGAAAAAAGGGAGCAGATCTAACTTTTAAAGATCCCTGATCACGGGGTTTTTTTTGCCACCGGTACTAACTGCCGATCATAGATGATCTACTGTGTATTGATGGATACAGATCCCTGTTGTTTGCTTATAGCAGCTGGTCTACAAGGCTCCAGACTATTTTTTTTACTATATTGATAAGCTGCTTAGAGCTAGTGTTAGGAAGGTTAACAGGTCAGAATTCATCTCTAATATCTAGTTATGTTGCTGTGAAAACATCTCCTTCAAACCACTATGTGTATTCAAGTTTATCACCAAAGTTACATTTTACGAGATCACATTTGAACACAACGTGATCATTTGCTCAATACTCATTTTCACTGAACAGAGCCTCAATGCATCATAATGTAACTGAATTGTCCTTCTGTTGATTTAAACACAGATTGGTTGTTTACGATGTAACATTATCAGAGATCGGCGACTAGAAAAGCATGAAGGCCGATGTCCTGATCGCATATTTGACTGAATATTGGCGGATAACGATCCTCAGTAAAACTTTATTCCACACTGTGACGGTTAAAGTTACACTGTGTAATTCAGACAGGTTGGATGTGTTCTCTAAATGAGTTGAATAGTTTGGGTTAAATATTCACAGTTCTCTTTGGAAACACTCAAAAATGCATGAAAATTGAAATTGAAATGTCTCGCTGGTTTGGATGCATATTGCCTTATTATGCCTGTCTGACCTTAAATTGGTTTGCAAGAAATGTGTTGCGCGTAAAGTAGATCGACACCTTCTGTTAATACTGGATAAACAGCTTGAGTAAATGGGCATGGAGGCTTTTTTCTCGACAATGAAAGTCCAGACAGTCCCTATGAAAGAGATTTTTGGTTCATTTCCATCACAGCCCAGCGAGAAAATGGAGGAAAAAGTGACGGGAAGAAATAAGGGAGAGCGATGCAGACAAATGCATCCAGGGGCCGTAATGGCTGCCGTTAACTGTGTGCCAATGTGACCGCCAACACGGATTACACTGGCCGTCATTACTAGATAATGTGCTGCCGTTATTCAAGCACAGCTCTAGTATTCATCATATTTGGATGATTGTGCAAATCTTTGTCTTTTCTTTGACCTCAAATATATTTCTGTGCCAAAGTTGAACACTTTGTTATAAACTAATTGAGCAAAATCACATATCAAAAAGGTGTAAAATAAATACAAATGTCCTCTGCTACTGTATAACTTATACTCATTTCTTACAGTGAAGCTTCTGAAAATGAATGAAGCCTTTTCCATCATCTTTCACAAAACCTAAACAAACACTTCACAAGTGTCAACATGATATACAAGATCAATTCAGGCACATTTCTCTCATTCAGTCGCGGTAAACGCTGCACACAATGATTTCCTTTCAAGTGAAACTAAAGAGAACTTCATACTTATTGACGTATTTATTGAACACTTAGCTCTGCCTCTTTTGACAGAAATCTACCCGCGATCACATTGTTCCCGATAAAAAGACATTTCAATCGTTTGAAAGAAGAAAACAGACAAGACAGATGTATGGAAAGGATAGGCGGATCTTGTTCTCCTTCATGCTGTGCAGAACGTCACCTTTTGTTGAAGCCAATTACCTCCCTGCTGACTGCAGTACTGAGCCAACACCAGTAAAACAGCCAGAGCAGAACGAGGCAACGAGCAAAGCGTACATAATTCATGACTTACATGTAAAGCACAGACGAGCAATTGGCGGAAAGCGGAGTGAATATTTTCAAAAGTGCTGCCATGTTTTTTATAGTTTGAAAATCAGGAGCCAAGACCAAATGATAGTTGATCCTGTTAGGCAGATAGAGGCTTCATGTTGATGCAAATTTTATATTTCAAATAGCATCTGTCTGTAATATATGGCACGATCCTAATTAGTGAAACTTGTGCAGTGCCCATTCAAAACACCCCCATGCAAACAACTTCACACTCAACACTGCGCTTCCTGCGTGACATACAGTGGTTCCGTTACACACCTCAGTTGCAGCTTCATGCAGTCGGAAACACCGGTGCGATACACTTTGGTTAACGGGAGAAAGAAGCACCAGGGGCAGGCTTTAAAGTCAGGCGAGAGAGCCAACCTGAGCCTGGGGGCCCTGGAGAAACACATCCAGGTCGGAGTAACTCGCGGTCAGAAACATCGAATAAATTCACTTTGGTTCAGGCGATCCGCTATCCGGAGTTATCCAGAGTCTGTTGTACAGTAAACTGCAGTCAATGAGCCACCGTCTGCCCGCTGCCATCTGCAGACTGCAGACTGCTGCTGAACAGAGCACTGCTTATTCAAAGTTTATTAATATTGAACACGTTGCGTGTCTAAATTGCACCCCATTCTACATTGCAATCCACAGGCGACCGAGCCAAACAGCTGCCAAGTGTGAAGAGGATCAGATGAGCGGTTCCTGAGATACGCTGTCGGACAGACAAAGATTCCTTGTTTTATAGCTGGATGAGAAGAGCTGATGTGACAATGATTGTTCCAAAACACATCACAACTACTTATTACAGCTCAATCCACAAATCCCTCTGTTTGTACACTGCAATATAAATCTGTCACATTAAGGCCTGACCCAGATCAGTTACTGTGGAGTGGAAGTGTACGATATACACCCCTCAGACAGCAAGTCTGGTGCCTGGTCATTCTCCACTTCCACTGAGGAAACATCATACAAGTTGACTGGCTATTTTACAAAACATTAGTTTTGGCAGTGCACACTGATACACTTTCCTTAAACTGCCTGTTCATGGCAATGGAGTTTAAACTTAAGGAATCATTACTTTGTAGCAACAGCTAGATGAGCAAGCGGCCTATCAGTATCCATTGTGAGGATGCATGTTTGTGGTGGGATGTGTGACTTCAGACAGCACCAGAACACTTGAGTGAAGCTTCGTATGAAGTGTTGGTGGGTCATTATGTGTATATAGTTTCCTCCAGAGAAATGCACCGCGGGTGTGCCTGAAAACAAAAACTGCACCACTGAGCTCACAGCATGTTGCCCTCTCAGAAACAAGCAGTGGATTTTATTATTTTTGATGGCGGAGACAAACCAGTGACCACACTGGCTCAAATAGCCACATTAGTTTAATAAATGACCTGGATGACAGAGGTTTAAGAGGTTTTTAATGAGTGTAGACAAAATTGACAAATTGGAACTGAACTTCATTTAATAATAGGGGTGTCACCATTATTGTCAGAGGAAATATCAGGGTTTCATCCTTATTAATGAGATGGTTATTATCATGGTATATTATGTCCAATTGTTGTTTTTACATTGACGTAACAAAGGGGTGGATGATTGTCTCAAAGATGTCGGACCCCGTTGCTAGATCACAAAAACTCACAGTTCAGATGTAATATCTGTTTTATATTCATAAAACTGTATTCATTCAAGTTTTTCGCCAAAAATGACATTTTACATGATTACATTTAAGCACACCATGATCCGTACAGATCACGGATCAATTACGGCCCACTGCAGTCACTTTTTGATGGCAAGCTTTGAAAATTAGATATCCATCTACTACTACATCTCCCTGGTCACTTTCTAGTTTTTAGAAATGTCCCCACACTGCCGTCTTAATAAGGCACTCTCTTTTTGGCTTCACAAGCTTCTGGTGGGTGTCGTGACTCTCAAACACACAGAAACATGTGACTCGCGTGAGAGGAGATGTCACCGCGCACAGGGCAACGATGTAGGAATGTTGTAGCTTCTACAATTGTTAACGTTATGAAACCTTGCTTCATCCCTTCATCTCTATTTGGTAATTCTGTAACTCGGTGCCTTGCGGTAGTTTGCTCTGTGGTGCAATAAATGACACAAGAAAATAGTGAGTTAGTTTGTAAATTACTGAAGATATTGGGTGAAATAGTAAAGACCGCTAATCATCAAAGCAAGAAATACCAACCAAAGAATGTCCACTGATCTAAATCGACTCAAGAGCTATCTTCATGACCATATGTGCTCTGCTCACGTTTGGGTTTTATCTGCATTCATCCGCACACAAACACAGATATAATCTTTAATTATAAAGCCTATATCTAACATGTGGCGGGTGTGGATGTCACAAAAGTATTATAATGACAAAGTGGAAATGTCGTTTTAACAAAAGACCTGGGAAAGGTCATGTTCTGACATTTTTTTGCATTAAAGCGTGTGCAGTGCAGGTGGCACCAGAAAAGAACTTGCATTAAATCATTAATGTGTAAGGCATCTTTGGAGGAGACAAGGTCTCAGCATGCATTAACTGCAGCACTCGGAGTGAGAAAACTGCTATTGCAATATTTCAGATGGAAATAAATGTATCTTAAAAGGTCAGGACCTACAGTACTACTGTGTGGGTGGTTCACAAGCCCTGAAGTAGAATACACCAAGGTTTCACATTTGAGACATTGTGTGTAGCGGCATGAGCACAGGAGACCAAGAAGAATGCAGCACACAACAACTTGGTAGAGCTGTTCAATTAATAACATTTGTCTTTGTGTCTACCCTCCTCTTATCTTGGAAGAAATCAAGCTTAGTTTGAACATAAATCACCACGGTTGAACTCTTCACCTTCAATGCAGCACCCAACGAGGATGAGGAGCTTCACTTTTCCTCTTTACACGTTTGCCCGACATTGCGAAAACAAAAGCTGCCGTCAGATGGTTCGGTGAGGTGTTTAAAATGAATAAATCAGATAACTGTAAATGCTAAGCCTCCCCTTCTCACTGGAGCCAGCATTTTTTGCCAGGAACAGCTTTCTTCTCACAACAAAAAATAAACTGCCAAATCCTCCCAGACACCTGCACAGTATAGGAGAGAAAACGAATCTAGGCGAGCAGAATTATATACAGTCGGGCATTAGGAGCGCCGACATCTTGACAGGCTGGAGGCATCGGAGAGGGAGTGTTCCACAGTGTGACTGATGCCCTGCAATCGTTCAGATCCGCCTCGATCCCCCTGAGTCTGGTCTCGAAACGCTCTGCCTGCTGACAGCAAGTGTTGCACAGGGACTGCTCAGGAAGTCCGACTCACGGCTGTGTGTAAACTGAGGTGTCAAAAGAACATTCTCTAGTGTGAGAGAGAACAGAAAAGGAGATGATCAGAGTGGATGGTTAGCCTTAGAAAAAGTCTAAATTAGCTCGGAGCATCTTTGATTTAAACTGGTACCCGTTTCTGATTGCTCTGAAGCATAATACTCCTCCATTGATTATTTGATCAATGAGTCGCCTGGGCTGCAGAGCCCGGTGCTGCACAGTGCACTGTTTACCTGATCATTCAAAGTTTATTAACAGCACGTCCAATATGCACCAAATTCGATAGAGCACTCCCTTCGGTCTCCAGCAATACACCTGCTAAGAAGGAAGTAGATCTGATGAGAGATTCTCGATGGTATGCGAAGAACACAGACATTTCTTACTTTATGGTTAGATTCGTTAAACGTTATTTACCGTTAAAAACGTGTGTCTTGTGTTTCAACATGCATGTGATCGAGTCGTTGAATAATATTCAAGTAAAAAGACATTTTTAGAGGAGATGACCTTGCCTATGTAGGCTTGTAACCCTAATTCCAGCTCATTATATGATAAAACGGCGAAGAAGTTAAATATTCCTGATGTCATTATGGGGTCAATTCACTCATAAGATATTATCCAGTTTCCATGCAACTCTCTTCTTTGGATGAGGTCAGACAAAAGGAGAAATGTAAATGCCAAATGTCTAAAAATAAATGAAAACGTTTTCAGGGGAACATCTAAGTTCACTCAATGAAAACACTGTAACTGACGTGTAATGTATTTGTTGCACTACACATTTTTTTTCAACCACATCATTGTAGCTGATTGCCAACAAACCCTATAGGCATAACAAACACAAAAGAGAAACAGGCTGTGAGAAAGTAATCCAGATTCAGATCGATCTCTTGACACAATGGTCAGTAGTACAACTTTGAAAAATACATTATAGTGGGCTGAAATGTGATTAAAGTTACATCCGATGTTTCGCCAAGGAATTCTAACAGAGCTGTGGAGGAATGGGGCTCTTTGATTATCTACAGTGTGTGAGGTTGAAAATTAGGAGGTTGTATCTGTGTGGACTGCAGAGCTGAGATATTGAGTACCTGTTGTAGTGTCTCAGGTGAGGATGTTCGATCACTTCACCGTCACAGTTGCCAACAGCCTTGCTGATGCAATTGTTGACGATCTTCCTGTTAGAATTCACCTTCCCTGGCTGTCCATATCTCCACGCCTGACGCTCGTTGATGCAGGAATATGCAATTGTCATTCAAGGAAACTTTGCGTGGAGCTGCATCCGGTTCTTTGTCATTCTGGACACAAGTTCATTGGCGGGCGTCAACCCCAGATCGTTACCACCGGCGTGGATCACTAAAATGTCAGGGGGACTTTGAGTTTTTAACTCGGCATAAAAGCTGTGTAGGACGCCACTCCAGCGCAGACCTCCTTTGCCAAACCACTCAACTTTGGCATCGAGTCCAAAGTTCTCCCCAAAGTTTATACGCTCCTTCATCCCCGACTAGACCCGATGATCCATATCTTAGGTCTTGTGTCCTTCATATCCTCCTTCGTCTTAGGAGAGTTTTCAGGGGAGAGACCTTTCTAGCGGAGGTGTACCTTCCGAGATCCGTCTTTCTCCTCACAGGGCAGGAGATCTCTGGGATCATTTTGCTGTCTTGCCAGATTTCTCCATAAGTCTTTTTTAACAGAGGTGTACCTTCCAATATCTTCCTCACAGGGGAGGGGATCTCTGGGATTATTGACGAATGATAAATAATAAAATAATTATTCAACGATAGCAAGTTGAAGCTTTTTTGATGATATAGATAGATCCTATAGGGTCTTAAATACTGACTACATACTACGGACACTGACAAAAGGTAAATGTAAGAAAAAGTATGATTGATTGATGCCAGAGCACTTTTCGATCATTAGTGGCTGGTCCTTTGCCAAACCAGACAGCAGCAGCTGATTAGTGCGGCGCCCTTCATAAAACTGGGGAAATGATTAGGAGGACGCAGCAGATGGAAGGTATTCACTGTGGAGAATACATTAATTTGTGCTTATCACGGCAGCTAAGTTGGGTCATTACTGCTTAAATAGGCTTTTCATGAAGTGTCTGCCCTCTGCGTGAAACCTTATGCACCACCTTCTTCTCAAGCCATTATATTGTATTGAGTACAAAGTTAAGAGGAGGTCTGCAAATAATTATTAATTTCGTTATCAATTGATGCACTGATTGTTTCAAAACGATGTTGTCTAATCGCATATTTTGACCGAAACTTCTAAATTTCTAATGATATAAACAGAGAAGAGCAGCTAATCCTTACAAACTTGAATTGCCTTTACATGACATTACATTTATTTGCCCCAATCATAAGCAAGGGGCCACTTTGGGGTTAAATTTAAACCCCCTTGGACATGTGGGCAGAATGGACAGGGGATCAAACCACCAACCCTGTTTACGAGCATTCTTTCTTGAGAAACTACTAAAAATAATTGATTATAAAAATTGCTTATTACTCATAAGCACCAACTATGAGTGAAATAACTTCAGAAACAAAGTTCTCCCACAGGTGATTTATGTGCAGTTATATTTGATATGATTATGTTCACTATTTATGTGACTTTCACAGTCCATGGATTTATGGAAGGGGGAAATATCCGTTTTGATTAAATACCCAGTAAACTGAAGTCAACCCATGCTGAGAATACGAGATACAGTATTGAAAAAAGGAGAGAGATTATCATAACACAGGCGTGAATTGTGCGAGTCATTAATGAGACAGGCTGGAGGACTACTAATGACCCGAGCAGCTAGTGCAATTATCCACAGATTATTCCCTATTAAAGGTCCCACTGCTCTGTTTGCATGCATCTGCACGCATGTATGTACTAAAGAGAGATCATGGCTCCCCTTGCAACTGCATTATTAATCATCCTTTGACAAAGACGGGTAGCAGCATCATGCTGAGGAAGACAGCTGTGCTTCACAATGATCAGTCAAATGTGTCACTGGGTCTTAGCAGTAATAGCTGTGGCCTGCAGCCGGGGCTCGCAAAAATCTGTTTGCAGCCAGAAGAAATGGCACGCTCACTCTCAGCCCGCTGCTTGTGCTCTTTTTTTTTTTTTTCATACATCCCGTTTACTGCAGTTGTATAACCATTTGATCCAATAATCTTCTGTGTTCTGATCTGAGTCACACACCCTGTCAGAACTGGAAACTGTCGACAGTCAGTCTCTCGCGACCTGAGTTTGCCGGTGAAGGTCTGAGCCGTCTCAGCCTGTGCATCACAAGCTGGAGGCTTTTCATGTCAGCTATTACAGTGCCTTGCAAAAAAAGCATTCAGCCCCATTGGCGTTTTCTTCCTATTTTGTTTTATTACAAACCAAAAGAAGACCAATAACTGTGGACCAGGCAAGGACGGCATGAAATAGAGAGGTCACAAGCTGTGTGGAGCTGGAAAAGCTCCACACAGGGATCGGCGCGTCTGTCCATAGGACCGCTTTAAGTTCTACACTCCACAGAGCTGGGCGTAATGGAAGAGTGGCCAAAAAAAAAGCATTGCTTAAAGAAAAGAATGAGAAGTTTGGTTCGTCTATATGGCTCTTTATTAAAGTTGAATTAGTCTAATTGGTGTATAGTATGTCTGATGGAAAGCCATACGCACATTAGCCCTGATTGCAATACAGCACAGGAAGCACAATCAACAGAGATAAAGAACACCTGTAAACTATTTGCAGTTTGTGCAGAAGTGAACTAACTCTTGCAGGAGGTTGTTGACAGAAAGCTCTGTATGCAGTCAGTCAGGAGGGAACACGAACAACATGGATAGAACCAAGTGAACCAAATCGAAAAATATATTTCAGCGGCAGCAACACTGGCAGCCAGCCAGCTGATATGAAAAGAAATATGTCACAAGAGTGCCGAGAGAATGGAAAAGATGTTGTGAACACAAAATCTAATGGGGGGGAAAAAATAAAATGAAAATGTGACAGAAGGCTGTGGTGAAATCTGATCGACCACATACAGCGAGTCAGAGTCTGGATGGGCTGAACTGCACCGTGCTGCATACTGGGTACCAGAGTAGAAAAAGAGACTTAACTCCATATCCACCCTGATATTCAGCATTGTTAGTATTGTATTAGTATGCTATCAAGCTAGGACAACCCCGACTGACAGAAATCCTGTCATACATTTGAAAGTTTTGCTATTAATGGCAGGGAATGAATAGTCAGGGCAGGGAATGAAAAGTCAGGGGACCACCAACGTCAGTGGGATTCATCATCTGGGAACCATGCATGTTACCAAATTACAGCATTAAAGCATGGTGGAATTAGCAAGCTAGCTAACTAGCAGGCAACTGGATAGTTAGCTTGCTTCTAGCTTGCTATTTCCACCACGCTTTAATGCTTCACTTTTTTTTAGGAATCGAGCCGAACAAATCTGGCGATAGCAATGCGTTTTCCTACAAGAGGACTCTGACAAGAGTGTGTGGGTGAACCATTAAGTTGTCACATTTGACTCATTTACCCCGTCTCTCTACGCTTTGGAACACTACTTATCTACTGCTCGCTTTAGTCTTTACTGCAAAAAACCCACCTCGGTTGGTTTAGTTTAGACACAGAAATAGATCTACGTGATTCGCAATGGCAACAGTACACATACAAATGGCCGCTACTCTGACCAACCGGCGATGTTGATTTGAATGGGAATGTCCGTTCTACTCTTACTCTATTTCTATGGTCTCATCACAGCAGGAGACAATAAGTTGTGCTCCATCAGCTTCGTATTTGGCCTACCTGTTCAGGGCAAACATCAGCAGTGGGATTTCTATTCACCTCGCTCTTGAATGCTCTTCTGTATTCAATGCACACCTCGACGGACTGCAAGGCAGCTGCGGGAAGCAGAACACAGTGCTTCACAGTGCAGCAGTTTTCACAAAACTTCCCGTTGTTCACTTTGCTCACAGTTTTTTGGGTTTTTTTTTCAGAATGTCAGCCTTCACTTTCCCCATCTCAACCCCTCTGCTTTGATGCTGAAAAATCCACTAACTTTTTTAGATATTGGCTCCTTTGCGAGAGAGAACTTTCAGCCCACTGGTCCATTCCTAGATGGAGTTTCAAAGAGCACTCGTGTAGAGAAAACAGTAGCGAGAGGAGCAGTAAAAACAGACGTCTGCACCAAGTAGAGTGGGGGCGGAGGGAGGGGGTCAGACAGATGAAAGAAGACCTAAAGGAAATGAATAAGGGGTATCATACACTCACAAGCTCACCCAGTATACAGCCTACTGTCACAACTTGTGTTCGTAACACTCATGAGTCACTGAGGCAATTAAGCCTCCGATCACCCCCTCAGACTCAATTCATAATTATATTTCTATCTTTGTAATATACAGAGATTAAGGTTGACATCAGTCCTGCATGCAGCCACAGCAGAAGGTCCTCACACGGACTTCCTCTGTGTCACCATTTAGAAAAATGAATCATCAATAATGTAAAGGTTAAGTAAAGCGACAGAGGTACATTCTCTGGTGTGTGGTTCACTTCCATTAGCTAAACACCCAGGGCATAGAGACCCCAGACACACAAAAGTTAGAGACAAAAGCTCACATCGTGTTATTTTTTTCATATTCATTGAAAAGAGAAATAGCAAATCTAAGTAGCACGCTGGTGGAACGTTTGACACCTGAGTGGTTGCTCCCGGGCTGCTCAGGGGTAAACTTCTGCATAAACTCTTAGATGTTATCGGGAAAAAGTTGTCTCCATTGCTGCTGAACTTATAGCCTGTATTTTTGAGTTAGTACTTAATAAAAGTTTCAAATAACTACCTCTCAACGCTAAGCTTTATTTGAGTGCTAGTATCGAGTTATTTCCAGTCGGAGGAGGATTTATGTCAGTAGATTGATGTTGCTGGTTGGGGAGCCGCCATATTGCGTGGGCTTTTATAACCTGATTATAGCCTTGCAGGCAGGTCACTTTGCTTGTTCTTGTGCACCGCATTATTATATGGACTCCTGCACAATTTAGGGTACTATGAGGAGTTTTTTTTACCTTTAATAGTGCTATGGAGCAGTTTTCTTTTTTTTTTGTATCGTATACACACGGTGCAATACACATTTCGCATGCTTTCACATTTACCAAGGATTGATAGGTGGCGATAACAACTGCAGCAACAAAGTTAAAGTGAATGCTCAAATCAATAAGCTTTTAAAATGTTCTACAAGGACAGACTGCATTCAACAGGGTAGTTAGACTTCAAGGATACACACGATCTGGCGAGTAACACTGAATGTAAACGAAACATTTGTTTGTTCACAGAAACAAATGGATATTTTCCCGAAGTGCCTGGCGCCTCCGGCTCAGGCCCCTGGTCAGAAATAACTCCCCAAAATGAAACCCTTGAATGATGCAGTTGCTGCCAAAAACCTCTAGCAAACCACATCTGGACTTTGCCCGTGCACAGACTGATGCTCATAAAGTGAAGCAGAGCAAAGTCGAAGAGTTTTAATCGAGGTATGTTGAGGCGGAATCTTCATTTAATTTGAATTCAAGTTATTAATTCCATCTAAATACAACCCTTTTCCACTTAGTTTTGAAAAATCCAAGTGGACTCTTCAATGTTCCCATTCAAAGAAAAATCGCTATCATTATCATGTGAGCATGTTTTTGCTGTGTGCTTATTTAATTGCTTGGTGTTGAAGTTGAGTTTATTTTCTGTAAAAATGGTTAAAGCTGAGCTTCCTCCTTTAATGTGGGTGTGCAGGATGAACCCGGTACTCGGGTTCAGGAGGTTAAAAGATACAGAGCTGCACTTGTTTTAAGGAAAATGTTAATATTGCATTCTATGCTGTTCAATTTGTAAATGCTACTGTTTTAAGTCATGTCCTTATTGTTTTATCTTGCCGGTGTAATGAGCTTCTCCGGAGTGATGCTGTATTTTGGTCCCGTATAAGTTCCCCCAGCTTACTTTAAGTACAGTTGAGTATTGCACTGAATGATTATAGTAGCCCTGAATCACTTCTATGAGGGTGATGATGTGTACTTTAATGATAGCTTGAAGTAGAACACTGTCAGAGGAAGACTAAAAATGTGGGATGTTGACAGTAATGTATTGTGTGGAGACATGCAGCATTCTGCATTGCTGATGACTGGACTCATCTGTATATAATTGTTTCTGTTGTACCAACCATATAACCCACAGTCCTGCCTGTACATTTTAACACCATCATTTAAAAACTAACTATGCACAGCATGGACTCCCTTGTTACAATAACAACCTTTTTGGCATTCCGTGTGATTACCAGCAGCAACAATAATCAGTGATTCCCTCATATCTCTGGCCTTGGCCTCACCTTAAGGGGCGCTGTGGTTGAAAGGAGCTCGGCTCTGAGTGCAGCTCACACATAAAGACCGAGCTTTAATGAACTGCACTAAAATAAAAACCCTGTCACGGCAATCTATGAAGTAGTCATGCAACATCAATGGGCATTTTAAATATTTTATTGCTCACTGCGTGATCGAGTCGAGTCTAATATGTGCTCATAGTTTCCAGGCAACAGAGCTCATCAAAAAGACAGCTGAGACAGGCTTAATTGATGTTCATTTAAAAAAGCACTCTGAAGATGATTTAGCAGTGGCGGGGAGATTTGGTTTTTATTTACTGCTATAACAGCTCGGTTATTACCACGAGACAGAGACCAGGCAGGTTAAACGTTTTACCTGTGATCAGAAACAGAGAAAAGTTCAATCCGGGCAGGAAGGCGAGGCAGACTTATCCAGTTAGGGATCAAAGCTAGCAGGGGTTAGCTTAGTCAGCTTTTTATGTTTCTCCTCCGTACGGCGTGACAGGAGACCATATGACCAATCAGGCAACATATGATTGACATATTTAAAGCCTTCCATGCCTGATTGTTTAGAGGACACTTAGATCTATACAGAGTGCACCTTATTTGAGCTTTCGGTCTCGAGGACCGTCATCAGAGCCTAGGTGAAGTGCACACTGCAGGGGTCTACATGTGAGGATATCTCCTTTATCAGCTGGTCATTTTTCATCTCCAGTACATTCTTACATAGCAGATTGTTGTTTGCTGCTATATTAATGTTCAAAAACTAATATAGCTCCTTGCAGAGTGCGGTATAAAATGACTTTGAGAAGGGAGTTTTCACATATATATTTCACTAAAATGCAAAAATACACCTCATCACTTTCGTTCCAAATATGAACCTCATTAATTCTTGGACAGAAAAAATGTACAAAAAGTAAAAATCAACTCCTCCAGCTGGGAAGTGTGAATGTGTGGGTGCTTTTGGGCAAAGAGAGTATGAAGTTATTTAGAAGTAGCATTAAGTAAGGATATCGCTGTGAAAATATTTAGCAGGCAGGGGAAAAACTAGGACAGGACGACTTCCGAAAAGATCGAGTGGCTTGCGTTCATATCCAGCAGAAGAGCTGCATAATAACAACTTTATTGTTCACGGAGCACTAAATGCCTGCAGTGATGGAGCTGCAAAAGCAACCAGGAATTACACATGAATCCATTTTAGGAGGCAACGCTTAAGTTATGACTCATTATATTGGAAGAAATTTTCTCCTACAGTACGACACCGAGAGAATGATTCCAGGTAGAGTCATTTGGCTCCGCACAATGCGTCTTCAGTGACAACATTAATCTCCCAAATGAGGTGGAATTAGCATCTGAATTAGCTGAGGAGTAATATGAAGAAGAAAGGAGCAGATTGAGAGGGATAATTTAGAGGAACCAGATAGGATCTTGGAAAAAAACTGAAAGGAGAAAAAAACGAGGGGCACATCAGAAGATTGAACAACGATTGAAGCAGGTGTACTCAATTAAACTTTAAGTGGTCCAGTTACTAAAATGTCCTCTATCGAATGAAGTGAGCACTGTCCAAATCATTTCAACAATATTTATTGACAATTTTTAAAAGTAGGATCATTTCAACGTGCACATTGAAAGTTGTATGGCACTTAAAATAACTAGCTATCATTACCGTTATAAAATAAGCCCTCCAAGCAGACATTTCACGTACAAGAGAATACAAGACAGAATCTCCAGAATAAAATAAACAACTACAGTGTCTCATAGAAAGCCGACTCACAGCTGTAAGTCGATCCAAACATGGTTAAGGTGCGTAGCTCTACTGTGGTTGGACCAGAGAAACCCGTCTCAGCAGGACGAGCTCCATGCCGTCACCTCTCTCACATCTTTCTCACGCTGTTGTGCACGGTAAACAATCACTTTTATTGGCGGATTGAGTTGAACTATTGCTGGATTTGCTGTGCTTGCGTTCTATAGCCACGACCCTCCAAGAAAAGAAAAAAGAAAAAAACTCCATGAAGATTATGATTTATTTGCCATTTGATGATATCCGGATAAAAGCAGAAGTGATACCGCTCCACAGTTACGTGAATGATTCTAAACACACATCTGTATTTGAATGCTGTGCATGTTTCAGACTTTGAATTTAGTGGTTCAAGAGTATTTGCACTCCTCACCACTCAGAAAAAGGTGAAATATTTTGTTTTATTCTCGGTCCTCTGTCATCCACAGAGAGCAAAGAGAACCTGCTGCTGACTTTCATCTGTCATCAGTCGGCCCATCTCTGCACTCTCGCTCACCATCCGTCTTCATCTTCCTCGTTTGAAGAGAAAACACAAAAGTCAGTATGATGCTGTTTCTTTGCAGTCTCGATCAGACTCAGTCTCTCGCAAGGGCAAAAAAAAACACACATTAAAGTCCACAGTGCTTTAATTCACTTGTGTAGCTATAGTTACCACAATGAGAAAGAAATCATCTCACTCACTGTTTCCCTTTTGTTCTGTGACATACCTATTGTTTAAACCTTTGATATTATTGAAGTGTTTATTTCAGAACTTCTAACTTCAAAGATGTGGTGTTTGAGAAGTCTTTCTCAATGACAGCTGCTGAGGATCCACCTCTGCAGGCCTTCCTAACAATGGATGGTCCGTGAGTAAAGGCTTTTTTCTAGAGTAGTAGAGATCAATCGACCGCTGATCCAAACCGGCTGGTTAACAGCTGATCGACCATGACCGGCTAGTCAGTCTCATATTTCCCGGTGATTTATACATGCATGACAGTTTCACGCCAGAACAGCCACAAAGGCGAACACGCACACACCATGACGTTCTTCAGAACGTCTGTAGACGTAGCTGACCGACGTAGCTGACAGATAACGGTTGAATTGACTTGACTTATGATGCGTTCAACCTCTACTCAGTAAAAATGTGTATCGAGTAAAAGATTATATTATATATTATATTATATTATTATAACCCTATCACGATGGGTTCAATTATAATTAATAATAGTTTCTGGCAAAAAACTTGAATTAATAGTTGTTTGAAAGAGATGTTTTTACTGCAATGTAAAATAGATATATCATAATATATAATAAGAAATGACCTGTTTAACTTCACTCGCTCTAAAAAGATTATAATATATACTTTAAACTAGTAATACCAAGATTTCATTTTTTATTGAAGCAAGTATTTAAATAAAAATACAATCACTTATTTCCTAATCATTTAAATTGCGTCTTTCTATGCAAATAACTGCAATATATGACAAAGTAAAAGAATATTTAGAATTGTTAGTTTACACTGACTTCAGGTTGTTTGAAAAAGTTTACAATGTAGATGCAAAAATCGTTTTTACTCCCCCATAAGAGAAAATATTCATAATAATGTGAACTGCACCTACAAGGGCTTCATAGGGTTATGAATCAATAGCAACAAAACTTCACCACACAGCATTCAAAACTCTCTTCCTAGCTCATTTCCTGTTTTGGAACAACAAAGTCTTTCTATTGCAGCAATATTTAACAGCTCAGTGGTGCTCTCATCGACCGTCTTCCAAAGAGATCTTGTTCTGAAGCCAACAAAGCAAGCAATGGCCGGAGCAACAGCTTGAAGGAGTGCAGCCTTAATGTTCCTCGTTCCAGACTTCCTAACAAAAAGACTAATGGCCAAAAAGATGAGTCTTTGCTGCTAAATATGAAAGGGAAAGATAGATTCACAGATCTTAAGAAGAATTAATGATTTACTGTAAAGGCAACACACTGGTTATTCAAAACTTAACTGCAACGTTTTTACATTTCACAAGATAATTGTACGGTAATGAAATAGAAAAGAACAGTGCTGATTGAATGATTTGTGAACTGCTGGTCAGGACTTAAACATGGAGCTGAACTCAACTGTCCAGGCATGAAACTGTCAGCCTTCACCCTTCACTGAGAACATCCAACAGAGTGCAAGAGGTTAAAGTGAAAATAATGCCAGTACATGCATAGTTTTATAAGTGTGTTGTCTGGAAATTTCAGGTTTTCTTAACTTCTTTTTTATTTTTTACAGTGTAGGTTTTAGCTAATCTTAATTAACATCTGTCCTCACTCGGCCACCAGTACATCAGGCCTTCTAATTATTTCATTTTGAATAAAACCCTCTGCATGTCTGATGTTAGTGCAGTGTGTGACTGATGGTTCATCATTAAGCATACACACAGTGTCCCTTCCTTCATACATAGTTAAAGAGCACGCAGCTGGCTGGTGTAACTTCTAATAAAAATGGGTTTATTTGTCAGATCTGCTGTGTGTGAGTGTGTGTGAGTGTGTGTGTGTGCTCCACAGTTTCAACATGACACAACCTCCTCTCCACCTAACAACCTGCTTAACATTCATGTACCGTACGAACAGAGCTTAATGTTAATGTTGTAATAAGCTACGTGTGGCAGCACGACTGTAACCTGAAGTGAAATATGACATTTTATATGATATGGTTGGCTGCAATCTCACCCTGGGGGAAAACTGCAAATGGCGGAAAAGCAGATATGGAGATAGAACCAAAGAGCACAGGAGATAAGGAAAGATCCAGCACCTCTCAATTACTGCACGCGCACACACACACACACACACACACACACACACACACACACACACACACAAATAAATAAAAAGAGGCCTCTTTATTGAGTCCGAGAGGCCTGTTCTTTTCCAGGCAGTAAACTGCCATCTGTCATGGCTGCTGATCAGGCTGCAGTCGCTCTCTCTCACCTTCAAACGTGTCTGATAAATTCATGATAATAAAGGTAAGCAGATGAAGCGGTTTGATCACACAGCTTGTTCCTCACCGTTTCCCTTTTAGACCTTTAGAGACTGATAAGAGCTCACAGCAGGCAGTCTGTGAACCAAACACATGCCCTGGTTCAGTGGCAGGAACAGGCAGCAGTGTGCTGGGAGAATCGCACTACATTAAAAACATATTGTTCATTTCTCATTAACGTGGCAGGATTAACAATAATAGCCTTTAGAACATATAATATTCAAATGAAACGGATATTTCACAGTGTATACAGTTTATTAGAATGTAAACATCTGTTTTTCATGCCTAAAATCCCCACTAATATATCCCAGGTAGTTTATCTGAGTACTTTCCAGTCAGATTAGTATCACCATGTCTCATTTGAAGTGGTAATCTCGGTGGAATCAGTAATCAGAGGCATCTGGCGCCTCAGAGATTAATCTCACAGGATTAAAATAAAAAATAAAAATCACCATAAACATCTCAGATCTCAATGAAGACATGAAGATATCAGGGCTTCCTGCCAGAAACAAACACACGCATATTGTATGTTTTTATTTTGCCATGCACAACTGTCACAGGAGACAAAAGACCACAAACAACGCAGAGTTAAAAATGCATATTTGGCTGTAAAACCTCTGAAGCAGGAAGAGTTTGTACTACTGATGAGGAGGAACCACAGGCGACAGTATCATCAGCATAAAAGTGACACGGTACATTTGGTAAGTTGTCACAAACGTTATTTACATACAATATACAGTATTTTGCAGGAGATGAATGGTCCTTGTATAGAACTGTGAGGCACACCCTGTAATATATTTGAGGAAGGACAGTGTACACAGTGCTGCTACACTCAAACAATCAAAGTGAGAAATCCTGCGCATAACTTTGAATCAATTCTTAATACCCGAGGCACACACACACACACACACACACACACACACACACACACACACACACACACACACACACACACACACACACACACACACACACACACACACACACACACACAGGCCTTTGGGATACAGAGGGAGAGACAAATGTATTCAGATCCTCCACAACTTTTACAATTCTATCATGGACCAGTCCTCACAACAGTCTCCACGTCTGACTTTAACAGCTGTAAACACTATATATTCACTGGGTTACCACACATTTAGGTTATGAAGGTGAGTATATGTAGATGTGTGTGTGTGTGTGTGTGTGTGTGTGTGTGTGTGTTTCCAGCTTAGTGAGGCTACGGACTTATCCCATCATGTTATCCTTCAGTGCGGTTAATGAGCTCCAGATCACACTTACTCCGTCTTCACAGCCCCTCCGGACACAAACCTCATAAAGTGAAGCCACCAACAAGTGATGGAGAGACAGAGGAGAGGTTTCATGAGTCTGTGTGAGAGAATGTTCAGGATACTCAGGAGGTGCAGATAACTAACGGTATGTTGGTTGAAGAAATGAGTTCAAAATGCCCCGTAGTGCCAAAGTTATGAACAAACTGATTGGTAGAGATGCAAGTCTTTGTGGAGCATCCCAGCTGACTAAACAAAGAGACATGATGGATATAAAGCTGGTAATGTGGTGTTGTGCCACATTATCCTGCTCATGTATTCATTCTAACCAGACGGTGATTCTTCCTCTCCAATATTTCACTCCATTTTTTTACAGTATGCAGATGTATTCAGTCAGACATGGTCCTGGGCTGAACTTGCTTAATTTAGTGAAGGAGGAATTTCAGAAGTGGTGAGATCCTTTCTTTGCATTCATTTATCTCACAGACGGTTTAGTCACGTGCCTAAACAGACGATCCATTTCTTTTAAGGCCTAGGCTATTTCTATGGATAAAATCATATAATCTGAAGGATTTAAGGGAAAAGCCTTCGCATTTAAAGCTGCTAATCAATATAGCTCATGAAATTGGATCAAATGTGTGATGTCAAGTCTGAGGCTTTGGTTCCCTGAGAGAATTATCACCCAACCCCTCAAGTGTACGGAGTATTTTGATCTTTTTCTCATTGTTTTGGTTTTCTGTCCCACAACTTAACTGTTTCGGTTCAGCAGCTGTTTTCACTGATAAAGAAATGTGTGCTCTCACCATGGATTCCTCTCTCTTTGATTACAGATCCATACTATTTTCAAACACTGACACAAAAAAATTGAAACGAACCGTTGATGTTTTGAATCAATAAACACCACTTTGCTGCTGCATTTTAAATGCTGGATATTTCCCAAAGTGGAACAGTGTCTACATTTGGTCCAATACAGCAAGAAGAAAAGTAAATACAGCAAGACACAACGACATGGGCGCAGGAACACTATTCACCGTTTCATAGCAAAGTTTAGGTGTTACAGGGTGCTTTTCTGACACATAAATGTGTCGGGTCTAGGTCAGTAATAATGGCAATAATGATGATGGTAGATATACTGAGGCAACATGAAAGTGACCAAATCTCTTCAAAAACCTTCTCATCTGAGCCAATTGCGCTCTCTGAAAATGTGTAGCTTCCCCCAGACTAACTGAGATCGATGTCAGGGCTCCAAAGAAAGCGAAAATCTTCTATTACAAACTCTAAGGCCTTGATCTGTAACACACACACACTAACAAACACACACACACACACACACACACACACACACACACACACAGGACACAGCCGCTAGCCTCTGATCTACTCGTTGTCCTTCTCCACACCCTGGATCAACGACAGGCCACAGGGATCACACAACCGCAGCACAGTGGCAAAAATGCCAAATAACAAAGAAGGAAGATCGGTCACACATAAAGGAGCACACATTAGGCCAGACACAGAGTTACAGAGCAGCTACAAACTAAGAGTAAATACAGCCAAATAAAAATATACCACTTCAGCTTTGTCCACAGGCTACCGGGGCGGTGTGTGAATTTACTTTTTGTAACTAAGCCGATGCACAACGTCTGATTTATGTCTCAGAAGGTGGCTTGAGAGTCATCGAGTTTGACAGTAAATGTGTCCTCTGAGTCAGGTCATCCTGAGGACAACGAGCTCGTTCTGTAATGACGGCTCAATTAAATCATTTTGATGTGAAATAATACCCGGCCTGAAGCCTCAGTAAGGATACTTATAAGCAGGTTTTTAGTCTAAAGGGTTTTCTCGTAATCTCATTGTCATATTGACACTCAAAGCTAGCAGCCTAGTCGTCTTAACCAGGAGATCACAATACATAATACTAGTTATTATCCACATAGACCCAATAAAATTACTAAATCGGTCTTGGGGCAACATTTTTACTGAGCTTTCTGTCCGATTCCGTCTCTCTTTTTTTTAACCTTCTGTCTTTTTCTTTTCTTTGTTTAAATATAGAACTGGATAAGCTGAACCAAACGTTCATCATCGGTTTAAAGACCCACTGAAATGCCGGCTGAAAATCTGTCAGTACACTGTGACATCACTGTGGGGGGGGGGGTGTAGTTACAGGTACAACACAACACTCAGCAGTTGAGGCTACTCTCTGTGCACATCCCATGCCAGTTTGGAACGTTTCCAGGAATTTTGCCTTCTGAAGTTCCCTTTAGACATATAGCGTTTTAGGAACTTAAAACTGTTAACTTGCTCCACCTCAGCTCCATTGATGTAGACAGGTGTGTGTGTGTCTTTACCGCCTTTCTTTCTAACATCAACAATCAGCTCCGAGGTTTTACTGACGTTGAGCAGTAGCTCGTTCTCTGAGCACCACTCTGCAAGAGTGATGATTTCCTCTCTCTATATGAGGCCTCATACAGCCAGGACACAGAGATGATGGTGGCTGTCTTGAAGCAGGCGGGAACACTCTCCTGTGACAGTGATATGTTGAAAATGTCAGCGGTGACCGGTGAGCTGGTTGGCACTAGTTCTTAGTACAAGGGTGGAACAGACATTTGAGCCGACTCTTCGTTCAGGAGATCAAAGCGAGCGTAAAAGGTGTTCAGCTCATCTGGCAACGTGGCCTCATACGTGACGGGGGCGCTTCTGGTTTTGTAGCCTGTGACATTCTGGTTGGCCTGTCACAAATCTTTAGCGTTGATGGTGCTGAGGCCCCCTCACACCAGTCTCTCCTGATGCCTCCACTACGCC
Source organism: Pholis gunnellus (assembly GCF_910591455.1). Lineage (NCBI taxonomy): Eukaryota > Metazoa > Chordata > Actinopteri > Perciformes > Pholidae > Pholis > Pholis gunnellus. The sequence continues at coordinate 9,404,572 of NC_136544.1, forward strand.
AGCTTTCTTGCTCTGGCGATGACAGTATGCAGTCTGTACATTTAAAACAGTCCTGTAGAGCAGCTGTAGCTTCATCTGTCCAACTATTTCGTTCCGATGGTTTGACCTGTTGAATTAGCTGGGCGTCCGTAGGCAGCAGAAGCAGGCTAATATGGTCTGATCGTCCCGAGTGGGGGCAGGGGAGGCCAGGAATAGGTGTGTACACGTGGAACAGTATATTGTTACCTCTGGTGGAGATGTGGGCATGCTGGTAAAACAGATCTGAGGTTTGTTCAATAGCTATAATAAAAATACCATCCGGGTTGTTTTTGTCATGTCTACTGGTGACCTCGTACAATTCCCGTAGTGCATTTATTGAATTTGCATTGGGAGGAATGTAAACATAGACATCAGCTGATAGCAGGCCGGGTAGTGGAATAACCTTGCTTAGTTTTGTGCGAGACTGTTCTAAACAACAATGGCGGCTCCAGAAGAATTAAGCGTAGACGCTGCAATGGCAGATATTATTCAGTATTTGTTAATTGAAAGAATAGCAAAGAACGAGAACGAAGAAGGCTTAAAATTGACTACAGTATCTAAATTCTGTCAAACATATTAGCTAACATTAAAATTGCAGCCAGAATCAGTCTTCTATTACATCCATTATGATTTATTTAGTGACTTACGGTAACATTTGAGTCGGATCTCCTGGGTATACTTTACTACTAATAAACTTCCCGCATCCGCTCACACTGCTATAAATTGAAATGTGATGATTTCAGGCAGATGTGTAATGTGTTAAATAACTACATTTAATGAAGTATTTTGACCCCTTCATAAAATGATACATATTTAAACGTACTGTAGCAGGTTTTAAATGGAACCTCAGATACAAGACTGATATGAAATCCCACAGCAGCACCAAAGACGACACATTTATCAGTGAAACTGGCAGTGAAGACAGATGTGCTCTGAATGTAGAGTCCCACTGAGTACATTTTAACAGCCGATGACAGGCCGCATGACAAATACACATGCAACGTCTGCTCTGCTCCCCTAAACATAAGGCCCGTTAATGTAGCAGACATGGCATATCATTATTTCCTGTTTCCCATAGCACCTCTCCCCCAACCTCCCATCTGCTCACCGGTTCACTCTGGGCCGAGCAACCACAGAGGAGGTTCAAACCTCACAGTAACTACGCTGTGCATACACAGCAACGGAGCCTTTTGCAGGACTGAACGCTGCATTTACACCGTCTGATGAACTCGCTTGTTTACTGCTTACCGCCGCTCGAGTCAAACAGACGCAGCACGTTATCTAAAGTCTGAGTCGTTACAGAGCAGCGAGTCCGTCAAGGCATTCCAAACAGGGCCGACGCCGCAAAACAATGTCAAAGCAGTCACTAACTCCACGGTACGCATCAAATTCTTGCAGATGACCAAACATAGTAAATCCAAACACACCCAGCTTCCCGTCTCTCCATAATGTTCCTTCAGCTCCTACAATCCACAAACGGCTAGCTAGTCGCCCCAAGGCTCATGATATCAGCAACACGTATGCAAAACGTCAGTCTAGCGAGAAACAAAAAACAAAAACAAGAAAAAGGATCAAGACGCCACAATGAATCAAAGACAAATACAACTGGAAATGGGAAACACAAGCTAACGTGGCTACCTAAACTCTAGTAGATGTTCTTATTATCGTAGAGAATTTGTGATATTAGTGTTGATTCGATGCCCAAGTTTCAATGCCAAAATGTAGAGAAAGCTTTTTTGGGATACTTTATATTTGAGCGTAGTTAATATCTGTAACAAAGAAGGATTACTATTCAACACCCAGCCATAGCCCTAAATAGACCTCTTATGATTTAAACAAGGCACTCTGCCTTTTGTTTTCACACAACTCTACTTCCACATCCCTGAGATCCGTGCTTCTCAACCTGGAGGGTCCCCAAGGGGGTCGCAACAACATGTTCCAGGGGTCACCACATTTTGTGAAAAATAAATAACAACATTAATTAAAAAACACACCGTATTTTAGAGAGGGTAGTGTTTGTTACGTTACACCGCCTGTACCAGTGATATTATTTTGACCAAAACAAAAAAAAAACCAAAGTGCTGCGACAGAAGATTATTCAAGGGAAGGTTGAACGAGTGGGAGGAAGACAGGGATGAGGATGAAGAGAGCAGAGGTTTAAAGTGATGTCAAGAGAGAGAGGAGAACATGACGGAGTCTCTCATGGATGAGCAGGAAATGAGCCACACAGAGAAAGAAGATGTACCATAGGGAGACAGATGGAGTGATGTGGAAGATGGAGGTTGTGGACAAGGGTGTAGACTCTGGTCGGGACATGTCTCCTACCAATATCTAGCCACTACTGAACTGTCCCCAGCAATCACTTTGATCTAAAAAGCTGCTCTAATACAGCCGCAGCGAGAGAATAAACCACAAGCAGGATTGGCCGTATAGTGTCTGTTAAGGAATCTATGGCTATCGATATCCTTGTGCCAAATATTTAATATTTAAGTGCATTTTTTGTTAACAGAGCCCGAGAGACCATTTTATACAATTCTTTGCTGTTGTGGGTTTTTATTATTTATGTTTACTGATTATTTATTCATTTAGGACATTTAAAATAATGTTCACATTCCAAGGGCTGAATGTTGTTAAGGATTAAAAGTTAATTGGCATAAAATGGTCTTTAAATAACAATATTGTTTATCCCAATCATTTCTGGGACAAAACCGTCCAACAAAATCAGTTTTTGTGAGTGGCCAAGGTGCCACATGCACATTTAAAGACTTCCAAAGGAAAGAGGACAGAGTGTTAACCCGAAATAAGAAAAGTTTATCAAGATTAAATGTTTAAAAAGAAATACAGATTTCCTGAGATCCTTGCTGCATTATAATCCATTACATGTTGAATTGTCACCTGCCTGAAGTCTGTGTTTTCCTTTTGGGTAGTGAAGTGCCAGCTGATGATGGTTGTGCATATGCTCTAGTCAGCTGGTAATGGGAGCATGTGAGCTGTTAGAGCGTGACTCAGGACTGAAGTAACACTGAGGCAATCACATACAGGGATGATGCATATACTGCTGTTGTATACCCAACTGTGTGGAAGTATATTTTGAAGTCTTCTTTTTCTTTAGGCAGCTAAGAGAAGAAAAAAAAGAATCAGCTGGAATTATTTTTGGTTGATTTTTGTTTCAAGATATATTTGAGTAAAATGAATCCAGGCTTGTTTCTACAAAAGATCAATTAGGCTCTGACATGTTCAATTAAAAACAGACTCATGTTGGTATTTAACCCATTTGATGAACCAACAAATTTCCCAGACAAGTGAAATGAAGAGGAGGCAGAGAGCACAGGGACAAGAGAAGAAGACTGAAGAGGACGGTTCACCAGAGGATGAAACTAAGACGGGCATTGTTTCACGGAGGAAGACCTGACTCCTTTCTCTGTCGGCCACTGTGCTTGCTAGGTCAGTTAAAAATAGTACGAGTCTCTACAATTGAGGCTAATCTTTGCAGATGGGATGTGTGCAGCGCGGGGGTTGTAGCAGCAGGAATGAATGTAGTCTCAGGCCACTGCAACCGAGCGTGTAAACCCGTGACACACACACACACACACACACACACACACACACACACACACACACACACACACACACACACACACACACACACACACACACACACACACACACACACACACACACACACAAGTCAACTCCAAACTATTTACTTTTGCATTTCTCTGTCAGTCATTTTGCACTTTAATTCTTATCTCAGCGCGTTCATGCAGGGGTAAATGAAGTTGCTAAGCAACTTCACTCCACACGGCCATTTTCCTGCCGGTTTCTCCCCCTCAGAGAGATATCCTCCCTCTGTGTCCCCTCCTCAATGCTCTCCAGCCCAACCAAACACACACTACTTGATATTGAGTGGCAACTTCATTCAGCAGTGTTCAGACTTGAATAGAGATTGTGTAATTCATTCTCTCTCTCTCTCTCTCTCTCTCTCTCTCTCTCTCTCTCTCTCTCTCTCTCTCTCTCTCTCTCTCTCTCTCTCTCTCTCTCTCTCTCTCTCTCTCTCTCTCTCTCTCTCTCTCTCCATGCTTAATATTTTGAGATGGTGGGCAATTAATGTAATTGGTGTATGCCCGAACACAGTGTAAAACCGGATACCACAGCAAGCGTATGAAAGGTGGAGGCCTGTCTGAAATTCTTTAACACTTCCACACAGCAGTCCTCCAAACACAATGATTGTCTATGTCCTCTAAATCAAAGCATAGAAACATTTTCTGATCTGACTCCACAAGCAGGTCGACAGCATTCGTCTGTGAGTTTCAAAACCGTTACAAATCCCTGTTGAAAAATAAATCAGTTTAACAACTAAGTCTAACTTCCTTTATGTTAGGGCCTCGGAGTTTAACGAAAGAGATCCACACTTTTTATTATGCATGCAAACTGCTTACATTTCCAGTTTTTAACATGTGCAGCAACAGAATGGAAACTCTGTCTTTACAGTTCTTTTGTATTTGGAGATTTTATTTCAAGACTTTTTTTGAAGGCGCCACAGAAACTTCTCCTGATCGATCTCTCTCCTCTCTCAGAGTGCTTCATTCTTTCAATGTAATGAAAGAAATAACACTACGATTTCCTGAGCCTCGGTTCTCCTCTGGGAGCCTCTGAGCATGAAATCCCCGACACCCCGAGATGGAAAAAATGAATCTTTTATGTCATGCTGTAGAAGCTTGGTGAAGCGACTCTGAATTCATTCAGCTGCCTTCCCTATACGGAGGCACCTGAAGCTCCATATGGTGTCTTTACATTATGTTAATATGATGTGAGCAGCGATGAAATAATGATAACAGTGTGTTGTTACGCAAAACTGTGTCAGTAATTATGAGCTGTTGGTAGGCATGTCGGGGGTTTAGACTGACGACCACAATCCCCGAAGGCTACGCACCACAATGTTCAAGCTAATTTCTAATTAGCAACCTCGACTGACGGCAAAATAAAAGCCGATTTGGCCCGCTGTCCCTGTAATGAATTCAATTACCAACGAATGCAGGGTGGAATTAAAACCACATACCGCCAACCCCTGTGCTGCAGCCGTGTCCCTGAGGGAGGTGGAGGAGCCAGATTACCGCATTAAAAGGAGGCTCTTGCCTAATTTATACTTCTGTGGAAAAGCTTGCGGCCCGGCCCGAGCAAGAGATGCCCACACCAGCCATCACCAAACATAAGCCAAACGAAATACACACTCTCACATTCCTAACTACCGTAATGATTTTACAGTATGATTACCTTCTCAATGGTTTGGTGGTCATTTCCTTGACTGGATTAATGACCTCTTCGTCTCTCTTGCGAAGAAACTTGCGATCCTTCCGAGATATCGACAGAAACGAGTGTCAGTATACGTGTGCTCGATTATATATGCTGGCATGTATATTTAAAAGTGTTAAGTGCAGCATTTTCACATCAATAAAACATCGCCACATTCATTTTGAGGATTAGTGCATGCGAAGAGGAACTCTTGCCAAGCAGACTTGCAGCCCTCTACGCTGCGTGTTAGATGATCTGACGGTGGGTTCAGACCAGGAAGGCGGGGCTCTGAAGGGCTCGATGGCACCAAACTCGGCTCAAACTCTGTCACAAGATGTTCCTCCTCTCCTGAATCCTAGAAATATCTGTAACATGACATTCCTTAACATGCAGATCGGAGGACACCAGCTGGTTATGTTATTACTTCTTTTAGGCTAAATGACTAAAGCGTGCAGTTTAAAACATGACGTGCAGCGTGCACTGCCGTGCAGTTTAAAACAACAAAAGTGAAGAGGATTAAAAAACTTTCCTAAATGTAATACAAATCTTATAAATCTATATAAATGGTTGTCTGCCTGCTTGGCTGCAAAAAAACAGCAATCATCACTCCGTGCCCTGTGGGCACGAGTGTGTAATGAGAACAGATCTACAGCAATAACACAAAATCTGTGTGTGAGCACACACAGGGAGCCCTAGATGCAGGTTTTCAGCTGCATCTTTTGATGCATTTGTATACGCTTCTCTTTATCTCTGAACCAAATGAGGCCATGCTACGAGTTTGGGGTGGTGGCAGAGCGAGGGGGGGGGGGGGGGGGGGGGGGGGGGGGGGGCAGGAGGATGCTGGGAGAAAACACGGTTTGTCCTCAAAGGGAGAGACGATGTGAATTTCAGCTTGCGACGGGCTGCTGTTGTTGTCGTTGGTCGTTTCCCTGAAGCCACGTCGTACGACCGAGGTCAAACTAACTTGACTCAACCTGGTTAAAATTCCTCTCTGCGCTCCTGTTTGGTTAATGCCTTTCAGCAAAGCCAACATAACGTGGCACCATGGGAACAGTGGTATGCATGGCTTTTCAGAGCTGCAGGTGAATGCAGCTGTGGGGATGAAAGGGGACAAGGAAAAGAAAAATAATGCTCCCACAACCACCACCAACGAAAATCACACAGGACAGCGGCCCAGGAGAGGACTGCGAGATTAAGAAGATGCCCCTGTGCCCCCACCTACCACAGCTTCAGGCTGAGATAAATGAAGGAGGAAGGAGGAGGAGGAGGACAAAGATGAAAGCCAAGGCCCTTCACAGGAAGCTGTGCTATCAGATCAGAAAGTGAGTTAATTTACACCTCAGTAAAGTGTACAGATGGAGGACGATGAATTACTGATGGAGCTCCACGTCGACAGTCTGAACCTGTGCTCTGCTCCGTGTTGGTTTGCTGGAACGCGAGCGTCGACGCTATGCATCTAATGTAAGCAGCAGAGCATGTCCTGTGTCAGTGCAGCTTAAATTCAAGCCCGAGGCGCTGCAGCTCCACTGGTTGTCGGGGGCCGACCAGCAAGCCGACTGTGCTCTGGGTCTGAATCGGTCACTGCGGAGAGCAAAGGGACGAGAACAAGCAGGGGCTGCAGACCTCGAGGCTCCGACTGTAGGCTAAGAGACTCGTATGTGTGACAACAGTCTCCTAGACGCACTCATCAGGCAGTTGTGTGAGGAACTCAGCAGGCCACCTACTGACACTCCGAACACAGAGACCGGGATGAATTGAAGTCAGTGAAGTGAAAACTACAAGGCTCTCCGACAGCGAGACGCGCCACATGTCAGTCAACGCGGTGCTGGCAGAGCGAGGCAGAGTTCCTTTACTGTGCAGGTCTTTGGTGACAAAGCAGCCCAGACTGTTGAAGCCTTCAAAAGGCTCCTCCAAGTGACGATAAGCTCCGCAAAGCCGGGGATAAACAAGGTTACATCACAGACGCATTCAACAAGCGCCGGAGGGGATTTCAGGGGTAAACCCGTGTCGAACGACTGAACATTTCATGCCACCACTCGAGGCTCATGAATGAGACTTTTAATTAATGCGTTCAAATTGTTTCGGGGTGACACAGGTGTGAACTTGTGTGATCTGACATCATTGACAGCACTGAGAGAGGAGGCACAGAAATATACAAGCCAATTATTACATTGCAGAAACGCACGTCATGAACCTCAAACAACCAAAGAGACTCCAACACAAACAAGAGAACGGGTTGCTTATCATTTCCTTGCCAAACAGCTCATGGGAGCATTTTTTGTCAGTGACTCCCATAACCCATATAACCGTTACAACAATAATTCATTTGACTGTTTCTTGATCTGCTACCTGTATACTTTACATTTGTTTAAGTCTCGGCAACTAAAACGATCAAACACTGGCCCTTCTCCGAGGCTCACTTTTTATATTAAATTGTCTTTTTGGATACTAAATAGTTATAATGTTGACGTTCACATTCTAAATAAACATTTGAATGTTACGCAGGTTTTTTTTCTCGCATGTCAATTCATTGTGTTTCTGCAGAGTGGCAGCTAAAGATTAGGATAGACTAACAGTATTACTATGATACTACTTGCAGGATGGATTCCAGTGGTGGCTGCGTAGGATCGTTTCTAACTTGTGTGAAACCAAGATGGCGGCGGTCAAAATCCCGAACTCGAGGCTTCAAAATCCCACTTCTTAGATACAGTGTATGATTAAAACACAGAGGCCTGGTCCACGTGAAAGAGCAGTAAATATGTTGACTGTACCCAGTGTTGGTCACACTATAGAAGGATTTATTGTTTGTGTGAATAATACAGAAGAAAAGGATTTATTTTTAAATCACATACTAGCAATCGCAAAATTGGTCTGAAAAGTCCCAATTGGATGATTTACACATATCCCTAATCTGTTTGACTGCTTTTAAACCTCAAGTATTTATTCAGCCTCAGTCTTGTAAACTATATTTTCTTAAAGTAACTTTTAAAACATAACCTAGTAAAGGTGACAAAATAAGTGACATAGTACTGTGTCCATCATTTGTGTACTTCGATGGCCGCCCCGTGATTCTCCACGCAGGAAAAACCCTCCAGCAACAAATTGCCTCATATAAGTACTTTTGATTTTTTTTTTGCAAAAACTATTCCAGAGAATACAGACCATTGAGCTGCCAGTCAAGTAAAAAATGACATCATCAATGCCCCAAAAAAATGTGAAGTCACTTTTTCACAAAGTTTGTGGCAAGACATTCTGACCTCAGACCAGACACACTCCAGTTACTGTGTTAATTAATGTTCCTCAGGCAACTTAAAGCCCCACTTACTTTTAGAGCTCAGAGGTCTGCAGATTTCTCCACAGCTGATGACAGAAGACGTCAATGACTTAACAGTCTTGCTGTGCAGAATAAATCTATTATAATAATAAATAAGTTGTTTTCTGTGGTTGTATTAGAACCACTTCCTGTCAATCACAACCCCGTCAAGCCCAAAAGAAAAAAAGCAAAGCACACTAATGAGAACATAAAGCTTACAAAATGACTTAATAATGCCACCTTCTTTACTACTAAGTGTAATTTAACATGTGATGTAGCTTGTGGAATATTTAAGGTAAAAAGCAAGAATTGCAATAATCTCACATTGGTATTAAAACTGAAAAACTCCACACACAGACAGTAATGAGTACAGAAGAGAATGAAAACAATTCAGTGCTTCTGATAGATATTTCACAGATTAATTTCCAGGAATATTGATTGAATCAGAATCATAAAGGCAACACCCCAGCGGCTCACTGAACAAACTTCAGCTTTACTTTGACCTTTTCTTCTCCATCGTGGACATGATGGTTTCCTACAGAGGCTGATAGCTATCAATGAGTGGGTGTGACCGAGAAAAAGTCAAACCGGGAGAGAGAAAAAGAAATTTGACAGCAGTGCCGCGGCTAATAACTCAAGTAGCGCAGCACTCATTACTCATCCCAAATTTCAACAGTTATTACTTTTCTTATTACCCCCCTGGAGTAATACTTTGTAACACTGCTTGTTAAAATTACTTGCACTTAAAATCCAAAGCCTGGTAATTGCGTTCTCTCAAACCTTCAGTCGTGTGAGTGGTCACGGCAGCCAAACAATAAAAGATGTCCCCTTTACATTTAGAAAGAATAGTTCCACCTTGTAACGAAATCTCTTTCTCATTTAGGATCGTTTAGATTGAGCTGATGGCAAGTACGAGAGGACAAACCAGTGGATACAGCTGGTTTATAAATATTCAGTTGACACACACACACACACACACACACACACACCGCTGCAGCAAAGCTCCGCCTCCTCTCATACACAGTGCTCGTCTTGTTGTCACTTGAGTATAATAATAGAAAGGAGTCGTTAGGATTATTGAAAGTTGGTTTTAGTGTTGCAGCATACTGTCATGCTGAAATCTTTTCCCCTCTATTTATAGGAGAATAAAGTTATTGTGATTATCTGAACACAATTAACAGTAAACAATGAATAAATAATCACGTTTCTCTTTTAATGACTGCGTGTGAGAGAGGAAATTATGGTTATTCAGTAATTATGGTACTTAGATTGTTTTGCTTTTGTCACTGTTTAGCCTTGACACATTTTTTATCATTCATCATAAAACACGAGCCGCATGGATGATGAACTCCACTGTCATGTTTATGGGGAATCAAATCAAATCCCTCCACACAAAAACACAAATAAGTGACAGGGGACAGCAAGTGGGAACAAAAATGTAATTTACTTTTCCAGTTTAGTAGTAGTATTGTTTTTTTGCTGATAGTTAGGGCAACAAGTAGGGGGATTTGTGTTGAGTATATCCAGATTGCCGAGTATGCAAACAGAAGGGAATCATGGAATAATACAGCCAAGGAAGAGGGATGAGCTGAAGGGTACTTCTTTCCAGATATGTTGCATTGACTAGAGCCAGAGTGTGTGGAGGCAGCAGTCAGCTGTGTTGAGTGTACATCGAGTGCGTATGTCTGATCCCTTAAATCCCACTGTGAGCATTTAGTGCTGTGTTAGGAGTGTTCTGTGAATGATCTTGTATTGTATCAGTCTTACAATAGTATTGATAAAGTCAGTGAAAGATGTGATTTTATACAGTTTTGAGTGGTTTGGTTGATTTTGCAATTGTATTGATCGTGTCCAACAGTGGTTGTTCTCGAGGTGCGCTAGAGATATCCATGTTTTAATTGGCTGCTTTGTAAGTATTGTCGTTTCTCAATGCCATATGTCAATAAGCTGTTGGAATGAGGTGTGTAATCCCCTTTTTCTCTCCGTTTGGTGCATATAAGAGGTCATTTGCAGTAAAGTCAGGATTGTTTGTACGGGAGATGACAGTTTAAGTTGTATTTTATTGACTTTCCACCAAGATGTCAGAGTGTGGTCCTTTGTCTATCATTCTGCCAGTGGCAGGAATTACAGAATCAAATTTGTCATGAGCTTTTTGTTTACCGAGTCTGACTGGCAGGTGCACTGATATGCTTTGGTACTTGTGTAGTTCCTCCTAGCTGAGCCAACTACACTAAGAGACATTAAGTCATTAAAAATGTCCTCATTTGTGATTTCAGGTCATTTTCACGTCGTCCTTCCAGTCACTGACGGCTGATGGATGTGATGCTGTCAAACCTTCCGATCGCCGCAGTGTAGCTGATCCCCTCAACGTGAGTATTGGGCGAAGGTAAATTATAACTTTATCATTAATGCATTCAAACGTTACCTCGTAAAATGTAGTTATTGGCGACAAACTTGAAGCAGCTTTTGAGGGATTAATAATAAATTGCCAAAAAACAACATGCAAACCCTAACCCAGGAATGCATGTTGAGGTACATGTGATTTATTGTTTTGTTCTTGTTTTTTACCATGGTGCTGCATTAGGTATCAATCATACAATATATGGACATGACCTCAATCTTTTTGCTGATCTCAATATGCGTGTTTAATTCATTGAGGATATTTTAATATTTTTTGTACACATTCCAATGTCTGAATATCTATAAGAATTAAAAGTGCATTGCTCTTTTATTGTTGTACTTTATTTGTGCATTATTATGCTGTTATATTATCATTACATCAGCAGTATAAAATGGTCTTAAACTTCCATCGTTGGCTCATTTTATTAGCCACCACCCTTTATTTGTCCATGCTGGACAATATTTGAAAACCAATTCTTAATTGAGATTCAATGAGCTGTATAAGTTCATCTTTCTATGGTCAGTGTCAGGCAAAGAGAACAGCGGAACGGGGAAAGGCCACGTTTCTAAATCGGCATCGCGTTGCAATTATGTATTTCTAGATGCACATCCACAAATTACACACTTTACAAAGCAGCCACAGAATAACCTTTCCAAGCCATTTAACAATAGTGTTACTGAAAGACGAAGAGAGATTTATTCCAGTACTTCTGACAGTTCTGTTTGATCATGCGTACTTTTCCCCTCCATGCTTCCGACTTAATTCTCACTTCTTTGCGTTTAGATGAAGTTAGGATTTCGTCAGTACTTTTTAAGGCCCAATCACGCTCAATGAGAAGAGGAAGTATGGCAAAGGGGGCTCCTGTGGATTCCAGCTGTGCCTGTATTAGATTAGAACTGGGTTAAAGCATCTCTACATCGACTCCGTCCCAGCAGCCAGAGGATTTAAGACTTTCTATACCGGCGGCAGAAGGAGCAGTATCCCCGGGGTGCCCGACACCTGCAGTCAGCAGCAAACAACTGTTATTAAGGCTCCAGCAAATCAACTTTTACGATTTCAATGCAGAGCACTTATTGCTTATTGATAGATCCCAGCTGCAGAGAGGCCCTCATCTTTATTAATGGATGCAGAGATCGATCTGGTCATTGATAGAGGGAAAGATGAATGTGTGTGTGTGTGTGTGTGTGTGTGTCTGATTGTGGGTGCAGGCAGTGTTATATTAACAACTACATGTCTGTGGTTGCGTATAAGGGCTGGCACGTAAGTTGGTAGTAAGTGGTGTAGTGTGAACGATGACTTTTAGCTCAAGACACGGCTATGATCCCTGAAATCAAAATGAGGATCGAGCAACAGGGGCACAGAAAGGAAAGAGGAGGAAGACAAAAAGGGGCTGGATGGCGATGGAAGCAGATGAGGAGGGAACATGTAGAAACATAAGGAGGAGCAAGAACAGCAAAGTAACTTGTAGAGACAATGAGAAGGAGGTGGGTTGAAAGACCTCTGATATGTGTGAGGCAGAGGTAAGCGTATGCTGCACCGAGAGCCACAACCAGTATCGACCCGCTGGATGGAAGTGCTGAGCAGCACAGAGACGGACTAAAAGTCTAAACTGCCATGAGTGATTATATGCTTCAGAGCTGTCTTAATCTCATGGAGTTATACATGAAGATCGATGCTGCCTAATGACGCATCCAATCAAAGCGGGATGTGCAGCAAAACACTTCAGCTGCAAAGATAAACAACATCCTGATCTACTGTATCAATGCAAAGGCATGCCGTCCGCCGCCTGGCTTTGAAAATTCGGTGCAATTTCGTGGTATTAAATTCCTTCTGTCAGCTCATTTCCTCTTTGGGCTGCCCACCTCTCCAGGAAATACTCTGTGCCACCTTTAATGTTTACTTCCTGCCACTCACAGGAAGTTCATTTATCTGGAGGTGGGAGAGGAAGACAACAAGCGTGATAAGGGCCAGTGTCGGGGTGTTTGAGAGGAGAGACGAGGAGGCAAAACATATTGGAGATGCTGACGTGCAGCCGTTCTTCTCGAAGAGGCAGTCAAAACAACAGCACGCTTACTGAGCAGGCACTATCCATTAACATCCCGCGCTGAATTAGACTCAGAGAAGAAGAAGAGGTGTCGCCCGGCGCCGCAAAACACAGCCACGCCGACGACAGCGGTGAAATAAAAACGTCATCTCGTCTCCATCTCCGAAAATAATGTTGCTAACAGTCATTGGTCCGGAGAGACACCTAATCTCAACACCGCAGACTGCAACACAACTCACACCTGAGCTGCTCTCCGTTGTGTCCTCGCCTCCACTCTGCTCGGCTCACTTCAGTACTCATCAAGTGTGAGTGAGGGTGCATTCAGTCGCACCAGGCGTGGATTAACAAAGTAGAGGGCCAGGGGCATGCAGGGAAATGTGTGTGTCTGCAGCATGCCTGTGAAAACACCGATAGAGGAGTGAACATACACATTTCTATAGTATAGGCCTCATAATGCTTAAGACATCAAAGAGTAGGAGCATGAAAACGCCTCGATATTTTAGATACAGGGGCCAATAGGATATTTATAATGTATGAAATATGATACTTTAAAAATGTGGATTTAATATGACAGCCATACAGGAACCTTTCCTACATAGGATACAGTCTTAAATTAGGAGTACATTTAAGGAGCACAAAACAAACATTTGAGTTTTCCTCGATTCAACAAATGCTTCTCGAATTGTAGTCAACCCTTCAATTCATACAATTTGTCCGACTAGTATTCTCTCCATTGTCGTTCAGCTGCAGGTAGATGCATCCAGGCAGATGTACATCTTCCCATCTAGAGCTTACTTTAGACTGTGATGCCAAATATATCATCTTCCATAAAGAACATACGAGTGATACCTCGCATACTTCTACTAAGGGCCAATAGAACATTTCTTAACAAAATAAGACACAAACAACTTGCCTGACTTCACATTAGCATCTCACGTCAGTCCAGCTGGCACATGGCATCTCACTAACATGTGGGTGGAAGGGTCCACGCATAAACCCAGCTCAAAACAATCCATACCGGACAACTTTAGAGGCTGAAACTGACTGACTGAGGACTGAAGTTTGAAAGGGGCAAAATGAGCTCACAACCGCAGTGAGCAGTAATTTCAATTTGGAGGTCTGGGTTCATTTGAGTACTGAAACTAGCAATACGTTTCTGCATTGAGTAATCTGTCAATTCAATTTGGTCCATAAATCAGTTTCCCGGAGCCATCAGATTGCTTGTTTTGTCTCACCAACAGACCAAAACCAAAACCTATTTATTTCACAAGAGAAAAGATGCAATTCATCACATTTAAGAAGCTGGAAACCGGAACTGTTTCAGCAATTTTGCTGAATAAATGATTTAAACGTCTAAAATAGATTTATTTTCTAATCTATTTTTCAATTAATTGACAAAACATTTCATTTTTGTATTTTTCTTGCCATCAGTTCGGTCTTATCTTTGTACACTCGTCCCAAAAACAATCTGCAATCACACAAGAAACAAATCCTCTGTGGAGCAGTCGGACCGTATCAGACTTACAGTTCTTTGGGTACAACTATATGCAAGGCCGCAGATAAGCATGTTCACAGCGTTTTACTGAGGGCTGTTGAAAGTCACTCAGGGAGAAGTAGGACGTCGATACCTACGTTATTAAGTCAGTGAGCAAGGTTGAGAGAAAGTGCTAAACAAAAGTCCTTTTAAAAGGCGTTTTAAGAACACAGTCATTCTTCACTGACAGCAACAATTTGTGCGTCTCCATCGATTTTCTGTCGCTCAGCTTTTCAGGAAACGCGACAACATAACCTCCTTCAACCCCAATTCTTAAAAGTCTGCTACATCTGACAACTATCGCTGCGACACGTCTTCGTACATTTGCACTGGAACCAACACATCAAACCGTCATCTCAGAGCCTCTTACGTAATCAGTCATTTCTTGGTGTTCTTACAGTTTATGAGTACGGACTCTTTGGACTTCTTTCCCCTTGGTATCACTCCTCTCGTTCTGCGTCTTCCCCTCTGTCCGTGTTTTCCAACCACAGACCTGCTCATAACACCCCGCAGCCTGTTGGCGTTTTTCATGCCCAGCGCTGCTGTGAATGATTTAACATATGCCCAGTCATGTCCCGGAGCTGCGAGGAGGAAAATGCAATTTTCATTACATTTGTGGTGGGCTGCAGGCGAGTAATTACACTCCGGCTACGGCACGGAGTTTCCTCCCTCTCTTGGACGGCGGGGTTGAATGATCACAGCCCTGCGCTCACTGTACTCGGCAAAAAGCTTTTATTGTGGAGGGCCTAAGGTGCCACAACAGGTAAGTCTTTGACTGAAGTATATTCTAAAAGCTTTTATTGTAAAGTCAGTACAAGTCACTTCAGTGTGTGACCGCAGAGGGAAGCAGCAGAGAAAGTCAAATAGTTTGAGGGAATTTTACTCCGTTGCTCTTGCACCAAGTCAACATGAGGTCAAACAACTCGGGAAGGTACATCGGTCCAGATGTTTCCCTCGGGATGCGACGCTAAAGAGCAGACCGCCACTGAAAGTACAGTGCAGAATGGAGCCGAACGGTTCAATTGTGTGGGCCAGCACAGCAGCCAGATCCAGATATTATATCATGGAGAAGATATGAAATCAAAAAGAGGAAAGAGTAGTGTCCCTCGGGTCAATTAGAGTAACGTTGACATTATTCTCTCCTCCCTCAAGCTTCCACATGACATTTAACCACGCCGCCATATAGATGTGATTATAGATACAGTGTACACAGCAGGAGGGAAATGCAATACATCTGTTGTCAAGCAAAAATGACAAGCATCTCCTCCACATTCAGGAGGATCTGCTGCTTCCTTTGTTCTCCGTGACTGTAAACTGAATACCTCTGGGTGCTGGACTGCTGCTTGTAGAAAACAAGCCGTTTAGAAACATCAACCTGGGCTTTAGGAAGGTGTGATAGACATTTATAACTGTTTTCTGACATTTTATAAACCAATCAATCAATTCAATGCAGAAAGAAGGAAGAACTGCCACCTATGCAACATAAGGGTTGGGAAATTCCAATGGCTTCACAGGATAACTTGAGGTATTGCCAGATGATTGATAAGTTAGCATAGAACAAAAATAAAAAAATGTTGAATTCCTAAAATTATGCTAATGTTTGTGTAAATTACCATAGCTTTTAACTTTTTTTTTTATCTTTTCAAGCCTCAAAACAAACATTCTGAAAAGGTAAAATCTCATTATTTGCTTGTTCAGAGTTTCTTGAATTTGTGCCATTCATGCATCAGCCTGAAGCAGTGACAGACTGTAACCCCGTTTTTAAATCCTCCCCATGTGACTTTCACATGAGTCATTCTGATGCTTGATCACGTAGAGGCCAGGGGATGGCTGCTCGGTATTCTGTGAGAGTCCAGAGGCCAGTAATGTGTGTCTGGATATTGGTCTTGATTGACATATCTCAGCGTTTTTTTGTCTTCTTCCTCTTGGTCAACATGTATTGAGGCCGCAGTAAAAACTTAGAGAGCTTTGACAACATTTTGGGTGCAAAGTCAGGATGAAAACAAGATGGAGACCAGGCTTCAATAAATAAAAAGAGCCCACTGCTAAAAGATAATTAGATGACTGATTTGAACGTTTACATTTGGCTCTATAGAAATCTCTCGGGGAAACTCTGCATTCCCGTTCTCCAAGGATGAATGTGGCCAGTAAATTGGAGTTAAACACAGACTTTAGCACCGTTCAAAGGCGATTATCGTTCCAGAGAGAGCTGCGTAATTAAATATTTGACATGATCCACAGTTACTACACTCATTACTCCTGATGGCATTTTAGCCACCGACAAAACGACATGAGATAGGTGTTAATCGGCCCGGGTATTTAAGGGGGAAATACTTTGACCCGTGTCACCAACCAGCAGCCCCATATCTCAGAGATGAACTTTAAAAAGAGAGGAGTCCGTCTGAGCCGACCACGGAAGACTCAGTGTGATAAAAAAGAAATAAGTAGGTATTTGGGATTTTCTCTGGGGGAAGGGGAAGGGAGGAAAATATCCTTCACATGAATCACAGATCAACAAACGTGATATTAAAATCATCCATCATCTCCTGAAGAACACACCCTGTCAAAACACTTTGTTTATTCCATGCAAGTATACCACACACAAATCACAGGAGCTGCTCTAAATATAATAATGATATGGATTTATTTGAACAAAGAGGGGCGATACTGGGGAACATGTGCTATTATCACTGATTAGAAAAGAGCACAAAATAATCGCTTGGTCCACCACCAGCTAGTTAGTTACTGTAGTGATGTTGGACAACTTTCAGGCAACAATCACAAAGTCCATGCCTTTGAGCCACCTACGGATGATTAGTGTTAAGCTTTGGAGATGGAAGAAAAAGATCAGGAAAACAAATGTTGCCGTTATATATATATATACAGTATATATATCCTCTTTTGACCATGTTCAAAGTGTAACATACTGTGCAAAGTCTGTAAAGTGTACAGCCTGCCATGCTGTCGCTCCAGCTTTAAGTACAGTTTAGTGCAATGACGCAGCAAACCACTTGATGAGTGTGAAGTTGCATTATTCAAACTCTATACCCCGCAGAGTCCGTTTAGACTTGACTCTCTTGAGATGGAAGACGTATTCTGATGTGAATTTATTGCACAAATAGAGGCGAGAGAGAATCGACTGCTCGGCCTCAGAGATGAGTTATCTTGGCCTTCTGATGGTGAGGGAGGATTTGTAGGCTGTGAAAAAAAAAAATGAGCAGTGAAATGAACAACTGCTCTGAGGCAGTTCATATTTAAAATTGGAGTTAAGAAAGATATAGATGTATTGTGTTTTCGTATCCGAGGTGAGGCAGACTCCAGGAGTGAAGGCGAACAAATTGGAGTCGTGTTGATGGAGGGAGCACGGGCCAGATACCTGCTGAGGGACTAATTATGGCGGAGTGATTTGGACTAATAGGATCTGAGCCTCTGCACTGAGGTCCAACTCTTCTGAGGACGGAATGATGATCAGTTCAGAGACCAGGCAATAGCCCCCCCCCCCCCCCAATAACACCATTCTCTCTCTCTCTCTCTCTCTCTCTCTCTCTCTCTCTCTCTCTCTCTCTCTCTCTCTCTCTCTCTCTCTCTCTCTCTCTCTCTCTCTCTCTCTCTCTCTCTCTCTCTCTCTCTCTCTCTCTCTGTGTTGCATCTCACGCCAGTGGCTGTTGAATTATTGATGGGATGTTGAGCTGGCGAGATTTCTCCTGCTGCGAACTTGTTTGTTGGTCTGGGTTTATGTTGCTTTCTGTTGTCACGCTGCATCCTTATGTGTGTGTGTTTGTGTGTGTGCATGGGTGTAGGTGTGCAAGACTTTTTAATCAGGGAGTGTTTGTTCGAAACCCGTCACAGAATTTTGAGGAGCAAAAAAAACATGCACAGGAATGTACAGTGGGCTCACAATGGCGCGGTACAGAAAAGGCTTTGTGTTGCCGTATCATATCACCGAGAGAGTATTGAAGTGGCAGGGTTTGAGCCAGAGCTCACCATTGCCTTAATCACACCCGTAAAAAACATATTTTATTAAAATAAAAACTGTCACTACAAATTCTCCAACTCCAACAGTTTTCACCATATAATGTGGCAAAGTAGCAGTAAAATACTGACAGACGCACAACACCAGCAGCTAGTTAATGCTAGTTTAAACCCCTCAGTTGTGCAGCAGCTTGTCCTGTCGGCCAGTGAAACTCGATGTATCACAGTCATGTAGCGGTGTTATTATCTGCTTTCCTACATACAGATGAACTTTGTTGACTTCAAGCAAATTACCGATTCAAACATTTATCAGTGGAACAAGGTTCTACGCTTTTGATCATCCTAGTTTTTCAATCCATGTTTTTTTTATGTCTCATTTCTTAAAAAAAAGAAATCTAAAATGTCTTACAGGTCTAATATAATATGTCTAAAATAGATTTTCATATCAATTGGGTGTGCAGTTTTCCCAGTGTCATTTATTGTCCCAATTGAGTGGAGCAGTGACGCTTTTTACAAGTACTATTGAGCCCCCCCCAGACTATCCTGGCTCAGTTTACAAATCCCAGTTGCCACAGAGGCAGCCTCAGTAAAATCTAAAGTCCCTCAGAAACACTATATTTAATAACTAGGCCGAAAAAGAATCAGCCCCAATGTTTCCATAGTTGCATTACAACATGCTACATTTCCCTCACTTAGACCAACTCTAAACTCCCTCTGTGATTATATAAAGCGTTTCCCTGGATAGTTACAGTCCCACACAGTTCAGAATGTAGCCACGTCCTGCCTTCAAAGCACTTTGAGGATTTAGTGAAGAGTTTATTCTCAAATTACTCATTTGTACTCAAAGAACACCCCACAAAAACCCCCCCAAATGAATGTATTCAGCTAGCCGCAGCACCTCTCACCCAGACGCACACATCCAGACATTCCTCTCGCCAAACTAAGACTACACTGTTGTTCTTACAGCTAAGGCACTTAACAAATTTGGTTCAAGCTATTAATAAAAAAATGAAAAAGATATCCAGAGAAAGATGCTAAAGGGAACTCCGGCTTGAAAGAGACCTTGAAACATGACGGAGCTCCAGGGGTTTTCTTTCGCTTCAGCAACAACCAACACATTAATTAGGCGACTACACGCTCTCTCAATGAAGGAGACAAAAGTAGACTACAATAGCTGAGCAATGTTCACCTTATCTCTGGTTGCTGTTATCAGTGTGTAGTGAGAAGCCATATTGAGCTGCTTGAAGACATTCATACATCTATTCTGCTCAAACCCCCGACAGTCAGAGAAGCTAACAGAGAGGCAGAGCTTTCTGCTTCCACCAGCTTCAGGAAGAAACCCCGTTTTCAGCTTGCATCCCCACTTCTTTCATTCCTGAGCAAATGTCAGCAAAAGACGTTTTACGTGAATAAAATGTTTCTTACTGATGTCCTGTCACTCAATGCTGCCCCAAATCGTACCCTGCAGTCGGCTGGTTGTGCACAGGGACAGGGAAATCACAGCTGTCCTCTACCGGTGTGCCTTTAACATGTGGTGCTGTGGTGTGTTGCATCATTTCTGTGGAGGAACAGTTTGAACGTGATCTAGAGGTAGACCGGTATATCGGCTGACGTTATTATTACTACAGATACATCTGCGTGTATGTAGGCCTATAAGTAACAACAAGAAATTGCAGTTCAGTAAGGATAGAAACATTATCACGATGACATTGTTTGTCCACCAGAGAACACTGACAAGTTCAAATGTGATGCGTCTTGATCACAATAAAAATATATATATATATATTATGTGTTATGTGTTTATGGTCACAGTATATCGTTATCAGATTTTTCCAATATCAATATCACTATTTCATTTTTCTTCATTTCTTTTTCTGCACTGGAAGGCTAAGGCAGTTTAAATATATCTCCAAAAGTTCAGACAACAGCCAGGAGAAGACGTGCCTCGTCTGGGTTTAAGGTTCGGGATATTTGCTCTTTGGGATAACATCCCTTAAAGGTCCAGGCAACTATCTGAACTACATAAATCAGGTGACCCATGGTGTACCACCATTTGTACCCCATCAACCTCCGTCTGTGATCGAGCAACAAACACATTTCTAAAGGTCGATCAGCGCGAACGCAGGAGGAACAAGATCCTCTGTAGTCCTTCTGCAAGTCTGTATTGCTTTAACTACATTTACATGCACGATCATATTCCACTGTTATTCTGAATATGACAATATTCAGAATTAGATACGGCTAATGTAAACATCATATTCCATTTGGATATTCTGAATTAGGCCTTATTCCGAATGAAACATTTTCCAATTAGGACATTTATGGTTTTAGGAGCATTCTTTGGAATTGTATACAGCGCATTAGGAATACGCGTCTCAATGGGGTTTTTCATGACACTTTGTGACACACAGCCTCTTTCCTGTTTACGACCAGCTCTGTGTGTTGTACACAAACCATCTTGCCAATAGTTTGCAAAGCTGGAGTAGAGATGCATGCTCAAAAGAAAAGCTCACATTTGTGGTTGGAAGGAGAAACACACCTACTTTAAATATTATGAAGGACTTGGACATCAACATGTTTCTGGTTATATGCAAATATGACCTTTTCAAGAAGGTGGTTGAAGGAATGAAAGAGGGAGGTTGGCGCAAGCGGCTCCTGCCCTTCCACTCATGTTTGGGCATCGACCCCTGTCAAACACAGCCGAGGATGGCGCTGATGCAGGATTCACTAGACATTATAACGAGGATGCAGCACGGGGTCGTTTTACGTGAATCGGAATATGCACGGCTGCATGTAACCGGGAATATTAGTGTAATATTCATTTTCATTAGCCATGTAAACAGCTTATTTGGAATTTTTCGGAATAAGGGCAAAAAACGGAATATTTGGTGCATGTAAACGATCGCTCTGTTCCACAAACAAACAAAATATCCTCAAAAGTTGCGACTAATGTCCTTCTCTCCAGTGTTTGAGGAGCAGATCCCCTCTCTTTGCTCTGCTGTGAGTGCTCATGGGAAAACCGGAGAGGAAAGTCAACAGAGATTCCCATCGGTTGATTTCAGTGGGTGGCACTAAACAGTCATTAGCCACATCAGAGAGACTCGTTTTTATTCTTTGCTTGCAGGTTTTTTTTTACCATAAAGCCGATTATACGGAAGGCTTTTGGAGACACGTTTATTAATGTCCATAACGCCGCTCGGATTAGGGAGGAATCCCAATCATCTGCTCCATTCTGCTCCGTTTGCTATCTCTCTCTCTCTCTCTCTCTCTCTCTGGCTGACTCTCAGGTTTATGGATCAAGAGACTGAAGTGATCCACATGCATCTAACTCTAAAAACATTTGACCTCACATTCAGGAAGAGTGGGCTACATGAGAAAGAGGCTTCATCCAGCATTTTGCTTTTAAACGGCTATGAAATATAGCAAATTGATCCTCTTTTGACCCTGCAGGGGAAGTGTATTTTTATCTTGCCTTCCACCTCGGGGAGATCAGAGGCCGGGGTCAACAATGGCGCCACAGCTGAGCAGATGTTTGCCCTCAGATTGACAGTGGAGGTTGAGTGTTGAGGTCTTGCGGAATAATGTCTTTCAGGGTATACAACATTATAAAAAAAACTAAATCAACAAAGTACATTGATTGGAAATCACAGACTAATCATCATCATACTGCTGACAGTAATCATGACTGAGCTGTGAATCACTGGGCAAAAGTCTCTGGCTTTCAGGCAGATGGATAGAGAGGTATGAACACAAGCCACCAGTACTGCGGTGGTTCTTCATTTGTAAATCCAAGTGATGTAATGTACGTAAAAGATTTCACTTCTTCAGTTCTTTTACCAAGAAATGCGTCATGCAGATCATGTAGAAGCAGTTATGTGCGGATCGAGAATATAATCACCATAAAAGTAAAACTAATATACCACAAAACTCCAGGTAAATGTTGTCCATTTTTTTTATAGATGGCTAGAAGTGTTTTCTGAGCTGTGCTGTTATCAGCAACAACCCAAAAATAAACTATAAGGAGAGTAACAACCACAAGCCTCTACTCCATGAAATTCATTTTACTTTCCTAGATTCTCATTTAATCCTCACGTTTCGATTGCCTTCTGAGCGCAGAGCCAAAATTCATCGTTTATAGTCCCATATGTTTATAGCTTCTATCAAATCTTCTGATTAAAAGGCAAGAAATCAGAGGAATTACGTTTTAATTTAATCATAACTTAGAAAGTTAATCATAACTTAGAAAGTAACTCCTCTTCAGACCACTTTCACATCCCGACCATGGAGGAAATGTTATTATAGCATATTTCAAATGATTCTAGATGCAGAAATCTCATTAATTGTACCGTTGTTTAGATTGATATGTAAATGTTTTGGGTTTACTTTTACTGTATCATGTCGTAGCGGACTATGTGATAGACAATCTATTGTGTACCTTTACAATATACGTCTGTGGTTCGTCACAAAATGTGTGTGTAACTACAGATTCAATTTACTTATGATAAACTCACAATTTGTATCAATATCTTGTATCATAAATGGTGAAATCTAGCCAAAAACATGCAGAGACATCAACTTCCCCTCAGCAAAAGTCAACAGACAATAACGCATTGAAGCCCTGGGGCATGTGTGTGATGTTTGATGTTGGGTCTTTCAACAAACATCAACGCTAGTGCGGTTCAACCGGTATACCGGTTTTAATTTCTTGTATGATATAAATGTTTCATATACCGTCATACCGGTGCATAGCCGAAACAACTGCTGTCGCTCTTCAACAGGCAGCAGAATGTATTGTTCGCCGCTAAGCGCAATAAGGTCGGAGCTAGTTGTCTTGAGTGTATTGAGAGGGACCCATAGTCATGGTTATAACTTTATAACAACAATTAATAACCCACAACTAACGCTCTTTAACAGGGCAAAACACCACGACACAACCGTTTTGTAACACTAATAATTATTAATCATTTATAAAATGACCCCGCCGAACTGCATGCTGGGTACAGCACAACAGTCCGTTAACAGCTAGAAGAAGCTCCGTCGCTACATTAAAGAACAGAAAATAGCGATGCAGGAGGAACAAAGACAGACCGGAGATGAACCGATACAGTCTGTGCCCAAGAGAGGAGCTGTGTCTGCTGTTTGGAGGTTTTTTGGTTTTAAAAAATACGACGTAGATCAAAAGACGATATATTGTAAAGTTTGTCGAGCCGCTGTTATTGCCTCTGGTGGCAACACTAGCAATCTACTCCATCACCTCAGCCGAAAACATGTGTTGGAATACGAAGAGTGTATGCGACTACGGTCCTCGGATGCTTTTTGGGTATTTTGGTCAGACGCAACGCTGATTATCGTGTAATATGTGTGGTATTTGTAATAAATGTACGTTGGTACATAGAGGGTGATAAGAAGCTGTACATGGAGGGACTTAGGACCCAGGGGAATGTAGGTGAAGGAAACAGGAAGTGACGGAAGACACCGCACACAAACAGCTGTTCACCGCTCGCTGGGGGGGGGGGGGAATACCGTGAAACCGCCAGAATCTTACAAAGTACCGTGATACACATTTTTGGTCAAACCGCCCAGCACTAATCAACGCATTCTTTTTTTTCACTTCTTCGAGCAGCAAGAGCTCAAACTTTCAACTGGAATTATCAAACAAAGGCAATAGGTACACAGGTTACCGAAGTAGCATGGGTCTGAGCTCATCAGCTGTATGAATCACCAGGAACAAACAAAACATGGCCCTTCAACATGTGTTTTTCTCTGTAAAAGGAGAAAGGAGGCAGAGTGTTTCATCAGCACCGGCAGTTCAGTTTTTTCAATTTCCTGTGAATATGTATTTAGCCACTCATGTTGGAAATTGCCTCTCTGTCATTCTGCAGAAATCTACCTCTAAAAGTGCTCTCCTTCCTCTCTTAAACCTCTGCTTTTATGACCAGCACAGGCTGTGAATCACAAAACGCCTGCAGGCATTATTATACACACACACACACACACACACACATACACACACACACACAAAAACATTTCTCAATCGTCTGCTTACATAAAAGCTACCACGCTCACCTTTCAGGTGGCCCTGCTAACCGGTCCCAGTCTAATGTGCCACCTCAATTTAGGAGAGCGAGCCCTGTTTATCTGCTCTGTTATTGTTAAAGAGCAGCTAAACCCCAGAGTTTGGGCTGAAGTGCCTCTAGCCTGGTAATTCAAGAAATGCCTCGACTAGTGAAAAAAATATCGGCATTGGGAAACGTCTATCGTCTGCTTATTTCCAACACAGCGGAAACATTTGCTCTCTTTTCTGTGGACTTCAAATCAAATGAATCAATGAATCAGAGTTATTGACTGATTATCTGGCGTTAGCAATGTGCTAACCTATGCTGTGACAAGAGTATGTGGACGAAGCATTAAGTTGAACAATTCCACTCATTTAGGGGATGGCTGATTGGCTAGCTAGGTTGCTAATTCCTTGCTGATTTCGTGCTACAGTTACAGAACATAGAAAGCACCACACTAAACCAAGGTATTGGACAAATCGAAATGTTGACCTGATGATGGCACTGGAGGAAAAGTCAACGGATCCCTTGAAGCCAATTAGATCCACTCGGGACCACACGTTTATAAAACACTGTATCCATTCAATAAATGTGGAGGAATTTCATTCTGAGGTCGCAAACATTCCTCCCACAGTCGATCAAAAACATTTGAAAAATGCACATCACAAATTCACAGAGCCCAATGTGTTCCAACTTCTTTCAACTACTCCCAAACTCGGAGACATTTGATTTACAGTGAAGTAAGAAATAGAAAAGCATAAATCAACTGACAGACTAACACTGTCATCTCTGTAGTCAAACCTCTAGCACGGCAATACAAAGCAGAAAACTACTCAACTACAGAACAGCAGTAAATGTACCTTAATGTGTTACTTCCTAACCCTAACCCTTCACCACAGGCTCCAGACTGACACGGCCCCAGTTCAACTTAACAAGTGCATTTGATGGCGAGAGCACCTGATTCATCGGCCTCCATATTTCACCCAGGAAGACAGCATGAAATGGTGCAGTAACTATGTCACCAGTTGAAAAATAACGGCTCCTTTGAATACTTTAAATCAGGGAATGAATCGCGCTCCGACCCTTAATATAACTCAGTTAGCCACACTGTCTCTCTATCGACAAGGGTCAGGCAATTAGACCCTCGTAAAGTTAATCTGTCCTCCGTGATTAAACTAAATCAACTCATTTCTCTTCTCACGCTCACAGACGCACCGCATGTTACGAGCTAGTGACATCACATAATCCTGAGGTATGACGGTCAATAAAGAAATAGAGTACAGGCTAACTGCACACAATGTGATTTTTAAATGAAAGAAAAAGAACAATATGGTCTGTTTGGCTTCGCTGATCTGGCAGCTTAAAACAAACTTCTCGGATCAAATTCATGATGAATTAAACAACGCCACCACTGAACACACAGCAGTGAAACAAATCATACTGTACATACAATAATGTATCTCGGCGGCTTTAGACCAACAGCTATGTGCCAGAGCGGGGCCGCCCCCGAAAAGTCGATGACTCAAGTCATCAGTGGAGAAGACCCGTGGGTTTACTCGCACTCTCTCGGTTGAATCACTGACGATGAAAACTGAGGGCAGCACGACGACGGGCAGCGCAGACCGTCGGTGAAGTTGGCCGAACAACTTGTGAACCAAACGCTGATCTGACTTCCTCTGCTGCCATCCGGTGCGATTGACTCCTGGGCACACCTTTGTCCAAAGGGCACAGCCCAAACCCCACAGTACATGTATGTGTACATGTAGTGTCCACTTACTTTTGGCCATATAGATGTGGACCGATCAATAATGATCTTTAGTTAGTTTCCAGCAGGGTTCTTTAATCCACACATTTTCTTCCACTACATGGCCTTCCCTCCCTTATACATGCTTGTTTTTCTCCTTAACCCTCACCCATTCCCCCCGTCTCTCTGTCAATCTCACACACACACACACACACACACACACACACACACACACACACACACACACACACACACACACACACACACACACACACACACACACACACACACACACACACACACACTGTAGAAGCTGTCTGCTCGTCTCATCCTGTCCTCATTAGTAGGCAAGGCCCCCGTTCTTGTTTGCACACTCCACTGTTCTGACTAAATGAGAAAATTAATGAGCTGGGGTGAGCTAGAGGGAACACCACAACCTTCAGTACCCCCCCCCACCTCCCCGACTCCTCAGTCCACTACTGTGTTACTCTCTCACCCCCCCCCCCCCCCCCCCGCTCCATCTCCTGTTCTCGTCTCCCACATCCTTGTTTTCATTTCACGCCGTAGCTGTTGCCGATACCTCTCTTGGCTCCGGAGATGGACCTAATGGGTAAACAAAGAGGATGCTGCCAGGCTTGACCCCCGTCTGCTGCATTGTTCACCGCACTCGATAGAGACAAGAGAAAGAGAAAGATCACGGAGAGAAGCCGCACATCTGCCGTTTTCATTATTAAGCGCTTTCAATGAAACAGTAAAAAGGAGCCCACAGGCGAGAAGCGCCCACAAAAGAAAAGTTCTAAAAATTAGAATTCCTCCAATGCAACTTTGTAAAAGAGCTAATTTACATAAAAACTCCAATAAAACGCAGGCGCATGGAAGCCAAGTCACCCTAAATTAGTGAAGCGTGAATTTTTATTTTTTGGACCACTAGCCGACCCAACCGATCATTAGCAAGCCGCCAAGCTGCAACGATAACCTCATGCACAATCAGGTTAAATACGGACACATTGTTTACACACTTGTGAATTAAAACATAGATGATAGAAATATAGCCCCCTGGCTGGAAGAGAAGATTAATATTGGATCCGTCTCTTTGAAGAGGACGCTTTGAAAACACACGGATGCAAGTGCTCGAGTACAAACACACAGACAGATATTCCTGAGCCAGCTCAAGGGGGGATGCGGGTGACTGATGGAGTGGATGAAGTCCTGTTTGTACAGCCTGCTGCCTCAGCTGAACTACATTCTGGATTCATTACCTGCCCACAGTGGGACAGAGAGAAACACTGCGCTTCTTCAACGCAAAAAGTTGTCATTTCTCTTTTCTGTCCTTTCCATTTATTCTGTAGTAAGGTTTGTTTGTTTGTTCACCTTACTCACTGATACTATCGCCGCATAAAAACAGACGCACCACTCGAAATTCTTAGACGTGTGACGTCATCCAAATGTAAAGTTTACGGTAGAAAAATGACAGGGGGCCATGTTGGAGCCCGGTATCCGGTCACAATATAATGATATAACACACCCATGTGAGAAATGTACAGCTCGACAGTTACAGTTGCAACTAGTTAGCAGTTGCTAAGCTACAGTGCGATTGCACTTTCGCTTTGCAAGGTTTTCTTGTGGGTTTTTTTTTTGTTGGGGGGGGGGGGGGCTTTGAACCCTCTGTGCTTATCCATATATGAGTCAGAGGCAGCAGCATCAGAGAGCTCTCGTGGTATTTCATGCTGGTTCTAATAGCTGAACGATCAGCCTTTTAAATAAATAAATAACTGCATCCCTTGCTCTGTCTTTCCATACAATGCAAATGGCCTACAGGAATCAGATCGACTGATATATTAGCGGAGATAAGATCCTAATACATTTTTAAATGCGGCGAAATGATACCAGAGGGGAGGTATCTATCACCGAAGAGATGGAAGCAGTAGAGGGGCAGTGGGGCAGAACACAGCGGCAAACTCAAATAAACCACATGGAATCGACCGCGTGGCGCACACACACGGTGGTTCTTTGGCTCTGCCGTAATAACTCATTAAAAGCTGAACCTGAATCCATATTCTAGCCCTCTGTTGAGACATGGCCTCGGGGAGTCGAGGATGCTCGGGGTTTGTAAATAATAGATGCAGTTGAGGGAGTGTGAGACTGACACACGGAGCGGATTCGTCAGGAAGTAAAAGGAGGAGAAATGAAATGGTGGTTTGATCAATCACGGAGGGCTCAAAGAAAGCATCCTCCATTCTGGGGGCCATTTCATACACTTCCTTGATACTACTTTTGTTTCCAAAAAAGGCTAAACACACAAAAAGCATTTCGTAGTCGTTCATCCAAAATCATGTCAATGTCATTTGAAACAACAGAGGGCTGTAAATATTGGAGAACACCCTGAACACTGGATCAAAGCTGTTACAGAGTCTTCAAAATCTCCCCCCCGGAGACAGAGATGTGAGTCTCGTTCTCTCTTCTCTTTAAACTGATGCTTCTTTGTCTCCTTTGAGCGGTTATTCAAATCCCAAATGACTTGCAACTAAATTAATTTACTGCAAACAAAAAGAGAGGGATGCTGCCTTAAACCGGCTCAATGAAAACATCACGAGAGTTTGCAGCATTGTGAGACATTCAGAAGATCCGGCCTCATCGTTACTTCAGTTTGATGGTAAATCTGGTGAACGACAAGACTTTTATTTGATCTCGCGTTACCAGAGACATAATTCCAGTAGCTCGGATCCTATTTTCACAGTAGGTTTGGCCCCAAACATTTCTAATCCTTGATGACAATGCTGTACTCCAAATGTAAGTCCAACAGAGCATGACTCACGACTTTTATGAAATTGTCGGTGCATCTCTAATTTTGAGGTAACGTCCTGTAGCTGGTTCACTCTTTAAGAGATGCATTTCTGGGCACTTGATGGAGACATTTGGAGCCACCAAGTTTGTTTTCCACAGCTCAAATAATCCAGAGTAAAAGTTGACCTGTGTGTGCAGGGTGGAGGATCACATTAAACGGAAAGGGGTTGAAGGCCCGGATAGATTTTCGGAGCAGGCAGAGAGAAGAGGAGTACGATCTGAGGAAGCTGTTCGGCCTCGCCCTACATCCCTCAGCCTATCAATACCATTTGTCACCTGTCATGGCCAGCCCTCCGTCTCGTCCTGATCCTGTTATTCATTCGGATGTGTTCATGCTGGCACACAAACCTTGCCGCAGCATCTGCTTCTCAACCTTGAGACAAATCACCTGAGAGAATCTGACTGCTGGATGTATTCGTGAGAGTTGTGGAGAGCAGGATCTCCCCAAAACCATGACAATGGCTCAGTGTCAATAAATCATGATCATCATTAATACAGAGAAAGAAATGTGAAAAATAGGCAAACCCCGAAAAGATTCTCAGTACACGTTCACCCTGAAGCCTGAGAACATT
This sequence comes from Pholis gunnellus, assembly GCF_910591455.1. NCBI lineage: Eukaryota > Metazoa > Chordata > Actinopteri > Perciformes > Pholidae > Pholis > Pholis gunnellus. The sequence continues at coordinate 9,434,362 of NC_136544.1, forward strand.
TCTTCCTCATGTTCGTCCCACTCTCTGAACACTTCTGCAATCAAACAGTGCGGGACCCGCACCGCATGTGAAGAAAAGCTTTTTAGCCTCTGAAGGAATCGTCCGCTCCAGGTGAACGTGGCATGTAATACCATTCTGTATTCATCTCATTTAAGCAGAATGCATAGTTAATGTGCCGGCATACCAGTAATATTCGTGTAGTAATGAGAGCAGTACAGGCAGTCAGACTCCAGAATTCCAGCGTTTCAAAGATTGCATTCATACGTTTCTTTTGATATATCAAAAGTAAAAGAGAGGCACAGAAGGCCTGCAATAATGAAATGGGCGAGGAGAGGTGAGTGTCATGGAAGCTGTGAAGAATAATTGGGCGAGTAATGAAACAGATAACAAAGGAGGTATTGTTGTAAAAGCAATAAAAGAGAATGGAAATATCAAGAGATCTACAAAGGACAAATGCGGAGGATACTCCGACCATGCATGGCTTCAGTATGCTTTAATTAAGTACGGAGTACGGCTGACCTGAATGCCTCGACGCTCCAACCATTGGCATGCTAATCAACGTTCCATCAGCATTCGAATGCATCAGTTTAGTTTGGTTGTTTTTTTAATGCATTAATGCCGGATACGATTCTGGTAGCGACATGCAAATCCCAGTAAGCCCCGCCCTAAAGCATACTCCGCTTTATGGTCTATTTGACTCTAAATGGACCGTAATGTCCTGCAACTTAGCTTGCTGAACGAGCCATCAAACAAACATTCATCGGGGAAAAGTGCACCGCTAGCGTCAGTTTGCAGCCTACATAGCTGATTAGCTGCTCAGCTGCAGCATATTAAACAGCTAAGTACCAGCAAATGTCACTTGGATCCTGTTAAGATGCTGGTGTGGTTCTTACTCTTCAACACCACAACAACACGCCGTGCGTTCATGACATGTGGGTCAGTAGGTTGTTCCAGTATTATGTAATGTTTCCACGTGTGTTCGTATTGAGTTTTATTATGATGTTTCTTCTTGTTGCAGCAATTTCACTAAATCCAAAACTCTTTTAGAGATAATATAACAGAGAAGACTTAACTCATTTATTTTAATGTTGTCCATTCATGAACTGTTTCCAACTTCAATATATGTTGTAATGGTTTTTTCAGTGCTGTGCCGAACCTGATGCACAGGTTTAGTGTGTTGAACTTGCCCAAACATTAGAGTTAAATTATATCTGTCTGGTGAGAGAGTTAATCTAACCTGTATTCTGTTTTTCAATCGCTACTGAATTAGTTCAAGTATTATTATTAAAAAAAGAGACCGAAAGCCAAAAACAACTCAAATCTGACTAGGTTATATCACCAATTGAAGAGCAGACATGTAGCTGTGTCGTCAATGCACTTTGGAGCTTACTTGGTTTTGACATTTTGTGGTAGCTTGTGTTTGTCTTAAAGGTGTTTTAAATGTCACTCCATGTACTTTTCTTTCAAAGTTTGGCTCAATATATTTAATCTTGCAAACCAAAACATTGAAAACTTCCTTTTTCTTTCTATTGCCAACAACAATCTTTTATTACTATATATTATGTTACTAACAGCAACAAAACAATCCTTTGACAGTTAAAACACAGGTTTACAGGTTGATGATATGACGGTTAACCTGATTGCCGCTATAGATGACAACACTCACTGCAGCCCCATCTGTGAGCTGCTAACACCTGAGAGTCAGCGCACTCGAAATAAATCAAGAGCAGATTACGTTACAGAGCAGCTGTCTGCAGTAGTGTTGTTAACGCGACCACACTGATGCACAATACCTCAAAAACCAAACACATTATTATAGATGCACAGCTCACACACACTCTCCCCCTTTCTCTCTCTCTCCCCCTCTCTCTCTCTCTCTCTCTCTCTCTCTTTCCTGTTGTTTTCACTCACGGTCTCTCGCTGTTTCGGGCCTCAGGCCCTCCAGAGCTGAGAGTGATTGGATCAGACATCAGCATGCCTGCTTCTCACAGCACAGATGCAGGAAAACACAAAGAGGCCCAATGCACGGATAATCACGCACACAGTCACACGCTGGGGAAACATGCACTCGCCACACGTATACACACACACACACACACACAACTGCATAATGAAGAGGGAAATATCCAGTGGATTTAGAGGCTTTTTAGCAGCTTGGCATGAGCCCTGGCGTAAATCAGCATTTTAAAATTTAAAAGGGGAGTATCACCCCAATTTCAAATTTCTCCATTTTATTCTTGTATCCAAAGATAGCCCAGTCAGTGATGGTGGGCATCAAAGCGCATAACAGAAACTGTCACAGTATGAAAACCCCAGAGGTGTTTATTTACCAGCGAATTAGAGACGGACTCGTTCGCGTTGCGTTTGAGTGTTCAGTGAAATGTCAGTGATCACAGAAGTACATTAGAATCACTGATGCTGTGTCTTCAGTGGGATTCTCTTGTGTACTGTCTTATTATAGCTGAGGTCCTAGCAGTGCAGTATGTGCACAGCCTATTTATCAGTGAATAAATGTCACAACACCACAAGACCCTCGGACAAGTTCCAGTGTCTTGCCTGCCACCTGCTGATTAAAGTGAAGGGGTTTAGCCCCAAAGATAGCACAGCAGCTCTGGCTCAGACGCATTGAAGAAGGGCTGACCTTTAAAGTGGACCAAATATATCCCATTCAGCTTTTTCTATCATTTGTAATATTTCTTTTTATCTGTTTCACTGATTACAATAAATACATTAATTGGTCAAAATTCTTATTGTTTGTTAACCGTTAATTATTAACATCCCTAGTATCTGGCAAAAAAAAAGAGGGTTTCATTTGTCTAAATGAAAAGTCCACCTTGACCTTTAAGGTAAAAAACTAATTCCTGTCTTCTGCTAGGCTGAAGATCACAGCTCGCTCCAGTGCTCCTCCATCTTACTTTCTACATTGATATGTTTCACCTGTTTTCACCAGATACTTTTTAAGGATGTAATGATTTGCCGGACCTTAAATGCTCGATGCTTCTTTGTTGTTGTTGCTGCTGCTGTTGGTGGAGTCTGGGCTCCCCGAAAGTCTACAGAAAGTGCACTCGAGGCCCCTGCAGATTTGATAAATTGTGATTTTGGACAGCCTTCGGCACTAAAGACGTCTGCAAGTGCAGGGAGGTCGAGCTAGTTCAGCCAGGCAGCAATTTATGACACAGCTGATGTGTCATAGTTTCCCCTTATGGATGGCAGCGGTGACATTTACATTAGAGATGAATAGATTACAGGAAAGACATATTCTAAACTTTTAAACAGATTCTACTCGGTTGCATTCTCCTTTGTAATTCCTCTGTAATCTTCTTATCATGTCTCCTGACAAAGATGTACACGAACAGAGATTAAACAGGAGTACAGAAGGCCGTACAAATTAATGTAATTGATGCAGTTGCTGGACAAAGAGAAAAGATAAAGCTGCAGGAAAAAAAGGCCTTTAAATGTTTTCACCAAGACATGTACTTTAGACAAATACAGTGGGTGAGAAAGTGAAAGATAAGTCATTTCCTTTCGGATGCGTGCAGATGTCTTCATCATTCCTGACACCGTATCTTAACTGACATTTTCAAAACAATATGTTTTCACAGGGCTGCTGTCAGTGGCAGCACAGCATGTTTGAAATTTGTGTCTTATAAAACTTCTGCAGGCGGTACACAAGCTTTCAGACAATATATCATCTCATCGGTCTTCTTTTCTGTTTTGTGTTTACTGAGATGTGATAAAAGAAATACCTTTCAGGAAATTAATCTTCTACCTGCTGAAATGTGCCAGTGAATAAGAGATTCTACTTCTGTCGGCTCATGTATGATGCATTATGCTGTTTTCTGTAGCAGTGGTGCTGTGGTTTGGCTGCAGCCTCTCCCAAACACACACACACACACAAGCACACACACACACACACAAACACGTTTTCAACTAAATTAAATTCTAAGGATGTCTACTCCTGTCCCAAAAAAAGGTTCATTGACCCTTTGCTAAGCCCCGACACCCGCTGCTACTTTGTCAAGCTGTCAGCGCTACCACGGAGCTCACACTGTCATTAAGTGCACTCACTAAATGAATATAATCAAACTTTAGGAAAACCAAAAAGGCTATTTCAGAGACAATCAGACAGAATAAAACTGATTCACCAGCAAAAAACAGGTTAAAAAGATCAAAATAAAAGCTAAAGCCTACAGATCAGAGAGTAAAAGTGAACCACCAAATGGTGATCAAGACAGAAGACAATGGAATTTAGGAACAACAGTGCTCCTGTAAAGCCTCCAACCTCTCCGGGTTAATATCCCTATCACGCAACGTTTCACCACGAGCCGGAAGGCTGAGCGCTACGATACGCCAGTCTGCCTTCGGGGGGAGGGGCTTAGCAAGGGGTGAATTGCAACACAATTAGTTAAATAACTTGATTTAAATTACAGATGCAGCTAATAACTGCTGCGTTTCATACACTGTCAAACCGTTTATTTACACACTGATTCTTCAGAACCTAAATTAATCCCAGATGTACAAAATACTTCACAAGAAATGCTTCTACACTGCCACAAAGTTGACTGTCCTCTTGTTAATACAGTTCCTTTTTATTCATCTCCATTTTACCGACTCCATTCGGTCGGAGCATAAAAACAGCTTCTCAACACACGGCTGCCAAAACATTGTTCCAACACGTCACTTTCCACAAAAGAGGCCTCATTTTTGGACATTTTATCCTAGAAATGCAGTTTTAATTTAATCTCAGTGTCAATAATTCATGCTTTGAGGCGTTTCTCTCCCCCCCCTCTCAACCTCGCTGTCACGCTAAAATGAGACTCTGCCATTGTGCAGCATCTTGCACCAATAACAGCCCGCCTTGTGCATGGTGCAGAAGTCTAATTACGAGAACGGCATCGCTGATTCAAAGCTATGGGTGGATGCTCGCGCACACCTCGCGCACACCTCGCGCACACCTCCCACTCACCGTTTAGTCGAGTGATTCATTCGCTTAGATTTCTATGACCAGAAGCCATGAGGAGTCAACGGGGGGGGGGGGGAATTAGGAAATGGTGGCGTATTGCTCAGTGTAGGATCTAGTGGTCAGAGTTGTATCTCCTCACTCTGCTCATCATTATCTTGCTGCTGCCTCTCTGTCTCTATTATTCATCGGGCCCTCCACTGTCTCGAGGCCCCTGGTGGGTGAAAGTACCGCCGGTGCTAATTGGAAAATGGTCCGATCGTAATCCGGCCTCTGATCCTAATTTTCCGTCAGTGAGTCAGTGCTGCAGCCCACAGCTGATGAGATAACCGTTTCGGGGCGACTCATGCGACCAGGATCGATCCCCCGCTCCCCATCGCTGTGTCTCTCAACGGGTCAGCTGACTTTTATTCACATTTCCCCTCATTTTCACGGATGAGATGGTGTCGGGATGGAGCAGTTACGGGGAGCAGAGCTGCCTGCTGTGTGCTGGATGGGTTCCACGGTGAGAGCCGGTGCCTGTTTAAACCACCACTGCATCGCTCTACTGGACCACAGCACCATTGAACCATCAGACAGACTGCATCCTACTGAAAGGCAGCAAGAGAGAGAAACACTATGAAGCATAAAGCTGGCTTTATGCTTTATTTTTCTTATTGTCAACAAATGCGTGAAACAAACACCTTCTGAATTCAATACCCTGTCAGCGGCCCTCAGACCAGAGCACATTGGTTAAAAAAGGGAACAAATACATAGTTTGTTTTGTACTGACACTGACACATTAGAACACTAAACAACGGTTACACCCCAATACATCGTTCCATTTTTAATGAAGGCTTGAGGGCAACGCACGCTCGTGGCATATGACATGTCATGACACCCATGGTTTTCTAAATAAGCCCACAATAATGTCAGGCATTATTAAATCCCTGAGCGTTGGATCAAATCAACTCTCCAGAAAAGCAGCATTCTTCACAAATGTGCACCCTTTGCTGCACCTCCACCTTCACTACTTCTGTATGCATAGTGTGTGCTTTGGGCATCTATTGATGTAGGCCTGATGATGTGACACACAGACAATGAGTGTTGCACCTCAGTAATTCCCTAAGACAGTAGGGTACTGCAGTTTTTAGCAAATGTTACACAAACAGAAAATAAAATACTGCATGTGTTGGAGACTTTTTTCAGCCACAGATTTGGTGTTCTGGTGACTATTTGCGTCAGCTAAATAACTGTCACCCACTATAACCCACTGGTTTTAAGAGTGAAGAATGGAGCTCGATCAGGTTTTGGAAACAAATGTAAGGTTTCCAACAACATCATCCTTTTTTTACATTCGCTACAACACCGTAAAGAGGAACATTTGTTCTTTTCAATAGCCACACAACAACAGTGAACTCCACCAGTGCACACATGAAGTGCCCCCAGCTGGGACGGAGGACAGAACATGGTGACACAAAAAGAAATTGAATAATTAAATGTGTTGAATTGAACATGTGTTCTAATTCTTTCCGTCTCATCTGAAAGCAAGGCTCCAGACTGAGACAAAAATGGTGGCATGCGATCATTTTTTTGTAAGTGTGCGAGTTCAAGTTCACGTGGCTGCATTCATGCGAGTGCACGATGATCAATTATTATGGAGCGGAGACACCAGCCACCGACTATTCCACCATCCTCTCCTAAGTATTAAAAGTCAACTTGACCGGAGTACTGAAAGGTAAGTACGATAACTACAAACGAAGTGGTTTATAGTTGATTCTTTTAAATAGAAAAATGGGGAAAAGTGCGTTGGAGGCTGGTGAGAACGGAGAGACAACGAGAGGTTCCGACTTACTCGCCCCTGATGATGATGAAAGTGCAGCCGTGAGTACCGCAATTTCATAAAATACTGTTTCAAGTGAAAGTCATGATATCAAAAGCTTACACAAGTAGAAGTATGTCGGCTTATAATAAAGAAAATGTAGCCGAGTACATGTAGTCAAACCATTCATCAGGGACCATATTATGAAACACTGAAAATAAATGGTGGCAGCTTTTATTTCATCAGTCCTCATGCTATGGTCAAACTGACCTCAGACCGATGTTAACTGACATCTTGCTGAGAGCAGCTGAGTGGAGGTACATTGCATGCTGGGATTAGTGATGTGAGAGAACATCAGAGGGAGGTTGATGTGATCTGGAGCTCTGAAAATTAATTGCCATCAACTTTCTTGTTTTTTTTGACGCAGATATCCAGAAATAGGCGCGTGGTCTGCGCTCGAAGATCTGGACGAGAGTTATTAATCTTTAAAAAGAAAGACAAGAGGGACGGGCTGCTTTTGGTAATAGGCCATCACCACTTGTCGTGAAGTTTTCCCTGGCAGGTTGCTTTGGGGAAGGCAAGTTATTTTTGACATTACATCAGTGACCTAGATAAACACTGTGTTGAAGCACGGAGATCTCTGTGGTAACTTCTAAACTTGTAAAGGACAAGTTAACAAATCGACAGACGGACAACTAACCCTGAACTAAGCCCCTCCCCCAAGCAGTGATTGTCCTATCATAGCATGGAACTAACTTGTCACGCTTTGGATGCATGTTTTGTGTTTCACAACTCAATCATAGGCCACAGGTCAGGAGAAGGCCTACCACACAAAGTCAAGGCATTCACTTAGTATGCGACACTCAGTATACAACTCTCAGTGCTGGAGGTAAAAGAAGAAAACAAAGTATGTTGATTCAGGTAATAACAATCTGCCTTTTGTTTCCTTTCTCTGCTAATAATAGGAGCAACATTTATAATGAAGCTTCTAAGCGGTTTCATGATCTTCCTGTTATGAATTAGAAACAAAGACGAGCAGCTGACAGTATGATAGCAAAGTGTCTTTTTATCTTTAAGTGATTAGTTAGTCCCAGAGGGTTAACGCACACAACACAGCCAGACAGCAACACATGGGATAATATTTGCTGCTGACGACAAAATAATAAAAGAATCTGTGGCTGCAAATGCCAATTATCTAATTATGAATGGATTAAGAGTGTTAAATTAAACCAATTATCTAATTCATGATTTACTGCTACAATAAATGTATGCATTCATATTAAAAAAAAGTGTGCAGCAAGCTGAATACAAGTCCAACTGGAACGATGCCGAGTGCCTCCACCTGCTACCACCGCTGCTGTATTGTGTGATTGAATCAATAAAACCTCCCCGTCTCTACACCGATGGCCTGTAATGCGTCGTAAAAACTCAAACTGCGATGACTGCAGGCCATTGGCTCAAGGATGCCGTACCAGACGTGTCATACGATCCTGGGGCAAACAAAATGAAGACAACTGTGTGTGTACTAGGGGTATAAGCGGTATCTGTGGAACGAGAGCCTGGAGATGCTGCCGATCTGAATGGGCCATGACCAGTGACCGCACATTCATTTTCAATATTTACGTTCTTTTGCACGGGGGTTTAGATAAAAGCTCAATGGCAATATTTACTTCCTCAAAGAGCTAACAAAAGGGCAGGTGTAACAATGTCAAGCCCCCGTGAAGAGCACCGGGCTTTGAAGCAAATGCTAAATAGTGGTCAAAGAGTGGAATTACAATGTTAGGGTCTATCACGATGCCATGGGACCCAAGAGGATTTCTTCCTGTAGACTAACATTGGGAAAGAGACATCTGAAACTCAGCGGACTGTTTTGGGGGTAAATCCCTGTTTTGGGGGTAAATCAAAAACCCTTTAATAGCCTTATTCAATCCTGTCCGGCTTGCAGTTAATAAGCAACCAAAACCTACAGTATGAGTTGCGAAGATGATGATGATGACGTTTTTGGAAATGTTAAAGTAAGCCACACAAACTAAACAAAGTTAAAACAAAGACAAATGGATTTCCAGCACCGTGAATCCCTAACAGTAGCTTTACCGCTCCATCTGTCTGTGTCGATGTGGCACACCTTTGAAACAGAGGTTGTGAAGTCCTTGGACGGCAAAAGGAAATTATAATAGTCCGTGGGACAAATGGTAAAGCTCCAGACGTCCTGTAGTAAAAAGATTTCATTAATGATATAATTAACTTATCCTCCATATATTTCCCGTAGACTGATATTTACGGAAAAAATAAAGAAATGACCCGTCAGATGTAATCGGTTGTTCTTCATTACATGACATGCGGTGCGTGCTGCAGCATTCCAAAAGTTGAAGTCATTTTTTATTAAAAGCGCTTGCTTTTGAGCGCGTCTACATTTACACATTTACAACCGCAACATTGGGAATGGCCTCTTTTTTCGTCCATGAACAACGGCAGTTAACCGGCAACTGCTGGTGGAGGGAATGAGTTACCGTCTCGCTATGCAGCCACAACGTGAGCGCCCACGATCCCAGAGCCGGTGTGGCGAGCACTCGGTCCTCCGGGTGTGAACAGAGCAGGTACGGGGAAGGATTCGCTTGCCTCCATTTCATTAATGGTGAAAGTCTGAATCTGAGGTTTCCAAAAGGTTCATTGTTATGAATGAGATCACTCATCTAGTTGCCCTTGGTAACGGCTGCACTAGATGGGGCTCAGAAGAAATAATAATGCAGTAAAAACATAAAACACTTTGAGTTGCAGTAGCAATATATGTGCTATTTCGGCTCTGTGAAATGGTGTTTGTATATTGTTTAGAACTGCTTTCTCTTCTTGAGATCTCAAAGTTTGGGGTATTAACTGGTTTTTCAGCAGGATGCCTTAATCTCCTCGGTTCAACTCTACAGCCTCTTGATTGTTGCATATGAAAAAGTGATAAGTGCTTGAAACACAAAGCATAAAACAGCTTGGACTGCATCCATAAAGGCCAACGAGGGAAACTGCAATCACACCAACGATGAGCAGGGTGTCCCATAAGACGTTAGCGAGACTTGTATTAGCCCCCACGAAATGTGCTTACTCGTTAAAATGACATTGTAATGACAGCAGTGTACAGGTCTCCCATCAGATTGCATTTCAGCAGATTCTTATTTTGAAGCATCTCAGTCATTTGCTGTAAATGTAGTTTAGGCTGGGCGATGATTTTATGAGATAATTTGAATTCAATGGAAATCATGAAACATCAACAGTGTGATACACAATCACGTCGTTTAAATTGATGAAAACAAGCACATACGAAAATCTGATTATTTAGCACTAAAGTTGTTAATTAAATGAGAAAATACTAAATTATTTAATTCACACAAGAGTATACAAAACCGTGTTGTTATTTCATGAAGACTATCAGAATACAAGCTAGTGTGATATATTGTTATCGAGATATGAAATGACCTGTATCATATATCGTATCACTCAGCCCTACCTGGGTTCGAATGCCCAAAGAAGCTAATCTAAAAGGCACAAACCTTCTAGAGCTCCGACCTGTTATTCCAAAGCTGCATTTACTATTTTGCGAACTTGATCTAAAGATCAGTCTCTGCAAAGGACAGGGTTTGCCTCATCGTATTACAGCAAAAGGACAGCACCTTAACCTGAAATAAACAGCTCCTCATTACATGCCTAAAAGCATATAACACTCAATTAAATGTTTTCAGCTTCCAGGAAAAATAAGTGGTGGTAAGGCCACAGCAAAGGCCATGCATTTAATAAGTGAGGTGCACGTGCTTCGGTGGTACAGATTTGACTCATGTGAACTCTTAAATATGGTCTTTTCACATAATGTAAAACTCTTAATCAGACTGAAAGTTATACACCTGTATTTTGCCCTGACATCATTTGACACACCAGCAAAAAGGACAGAAACTAGGAAAGCGCACTCTGTCGGAGAAGAAAATGACTACACAGCAGATGGCTGCGTGCTTGGCTGACATCTCAAAGGGGATGACGACACACCACCTCAAGCTCAACCTGGACAAAACCGAGCTACTGTTCCTCCCGGGGAAGGGTTGCCGAGACCTGTCCATCACCATTGCCGATACCGTGGTGACGCCAACTCGGACTGCGAGGAACCTGGGTGTGACCCTGAATGACCAACTGTCGTTCTCAGCAAACATTGCATCGGTTACACGCTCCTGCAGATTCCTGCTCTACAACATCAGGAGGATTCGCCCCTTCCTCACTGAGGAGATGGTCCAGGTGCTCATCCAGGCTCTTGTCATCTCCCGCCTTGACGACTGCAACTCTCTACTTGCCGGAGCCACGGCGTCGGCCATCAGACCGCTGGAGCTTGTCCAGAAAGCTGCAGCTCGCCTGGTGTTCGATCGCCCCAAGTTCTCCCACACAACTTCCCTTCTCCGTTCTCTACACTGGCTCCCTGTAAGAGTTTGCATCCAGTTTAAGACTCTGGTCTTCCTGTACTACAGGGCAGTGAAAGGAACAGCCCCTTCCTATCTCCAGGCCATGGTCAAGCCCTACACCCCCGCCCGACCACTTCGCTCTGCTGCCTCGGGGCGATTGGTTGCCCCGTCGCTCAGAGGTTCCTGCGGTCGATCGACCCGGTCGCGGCTGTTTTCTGTCCTGACCCCACAATGGTGGAATGAACTCCCCACTGACGTCGTTGCAGGCTGAAAACTCACCTCTTGAAGAAGTACTACCCTGAGCCTCCCACTTAGCACTTATTGTATTCATACTAGTTTGCTGCACTTATTGTATTCGTTTGTTTCTGCACTGTACTTCGGCTCTGGTTTATGCTCTTAGATGCTTGTTTAAAAAAGGAGATGCACTTATGACTTCTGGTGACTAGTAGTTCTCTTGAATACCTATGTTGAATACACTTATTGTAAGTTGCTTTGGATAAAAGCGTCTGCTAAATGACTAATGTAATGTAATGGCTACATTTAGCTAGGACACCGATAATATTACTCAAAATCTAAAACAGGATGTGTTCCTGAGAATGAGAATCAACACCTGAGTAGTGGACTTACAAACGTAATTGGTTGCAGAGTAACAAATGCTCAAAAGGTTGCTGGGACAAACCGTTCTGCTGTCGCTGTGTTTAGACGTGCCTGGTCTGACTCACATATGTCAGCATTTATAAAACTACAGGTATTTGGAGAATGAATTGGCTGCATTTTCTGTATGCACAGGTTGGACTGCAGTTCTAATTCTGGATTTTGGTTTCAGGTTAATACCAGTGTGTGCAACCAAACGGCAGCAAATAAAAGCTAAACGAATGCCTGTAGATGGCCGGATCAACGAGACATACAGGACTGTCTCAGAAAATTAGAATATTGTGATAATCCCCATACGTGTGATTTAGTTTACTGAACCAAGCTGAGTGTTTTTCAAGGCTCAGGAAACCCTTGCAGGTGTTTCGAGTTAATTAGACGATTCAAGTGATTAGTTGAATACCCTACTAGTATACTTTTTCATGATATTCTAATATTTAGAGATAGGATATTTGAGTTTTCTTAAGCTGTAAGCCATAATCAGCAATATTAAAAGAATAAAAGGCTTGCAATATTTCAGTTGATTTGTAATGAATCCAGAATGCATGACATTTTTGTTTTTTTAATTGCATTACACAAAATAAAGAACTTTATCACAATATTCTAATTTTCTGAGACAGTCCTGTATATGCTCAGACATTATTACACACACAGCAGACACAAAAATTACAAAGCTCTCTCACCACAGTCTTTTGTGTCTTGGCTCTTCCTGCCATCCACTTAATTTGATTTAGTACAATTCCAGTTCTTCTCCCAGAGGGACCAGCAGTTAAAAGCATTCCCGTGTACTCGTCCTTGAGTCCAACCAATGCCGCCATGGCTCTTAACTCGGGCTGCCCTCTCCACATTTATGCTCCTGTTTAACTCGCAGCATTGGCCTTCAGTTGTCCTGCAGGACTACCCACTAGCACTGCCTCCACCCCATCCCCAAACTTCTTCTGTTCTCGCCTGATGGCACTGTAGTGGATGCAGTTTGGAATCATCTTCCTCTTTGTTCCCATAAAGCGCCTGATTCAGGTTGAGATGTTATACTTACATCTCGACATGCATTTTAAAAATAGTATCACCTTTAACCGGCTAGCATCCATCTTTCCATGTACACTGGACTAGATCCATAAAAGCCACGTAGAGAAAAACAATCAACACAAACAATGTGCATTAGAAAGCCAGACTTAAATTAGTAGCCACAGAATGTCCTCACTAATTGAAATGTCATTTTATTAAAAAGGTGCAAGCAGTCCACAGCTCTAATATTCAAACACTCCTTTGAATATTTCGCCATCCAGATTTCTCTTTAAAAAGGGGGGCAGGGTGTACCACATCATATGATAGTTAAGTATAACTCCATTTAATTAAATGTATTGAGCTGCCAGGACAATAAGCAGAACAAAAGGCCACATATTTAATATGTGAGGCAAAATATTTTAACAGTCATCTTGTAAGAAGATGATATACATCAGGACTTCTCTAACTCTGCTCAGCAGGTGATTCATCACATTGAATATTCATGGTAATTAATGAGAGCCGCTTATTGAAATGCTGGGAAGAAGGAAAACAACTCACGTCTCGTCTTTTAGTCCCTGGAGAGAATCAAGCTCCAGAAACACTGGATCCTACATTTCCTATACAGTAACTAAGTAGTTCTGTTATGAATGTGAAGTCTCTTGACAGTAGTCCTCCCTTTAGCAAACACATTTTCATTTGTGAAGTTCTCCTTAAAAATAAAATGAAAACATCAAATTGGGGTTCGCGAGGCCTCAAAACTGCTCATAGGGTAAACAAACTTACCAACAAATGCATTTTGCTGGTAGCTGATGATAACTTCTTCACATATATCTGCTCCTCATTATACCGGAGGATGGATTCTCTTATTTTCTACAGCATGTAAACATCTTAAAACCAAGGCCGTCTTGTACTTCATACACAAAGAACATTCTCCGTCACACCCTGCTCTACCAGTTCCCTCACTCCCTGAGCTCATAAGCACCTATTGTGCTGATCCACACGGCCTGCTAACCTTTCAGATAATGATAAATGACGGTGCCTGAGGCCTACACACACTGTCATTTTACCAAGGTGTATCTGCATCACATTCCCCACACAAAAGTATTAGCATCAATACTTCAAGTTCCAAAAGTAAAAGTATATTCATAATGCAGAGTAAGAGCCCCATTTAAAATAATCTACTGACGGTGGATTATAATTATTGATGCTTTACTGTGTTCATCACTTCAATGTTGCAGCTGGTAAAGTTGGAGCTAATCTTAACTACTTTATATACTAATGAATAATACATCTTAGTTTATGAGTAGATTTATAGTTTGTAATAAATCTGAAACTGCAATGTGGCCTAACTAATATTGTCAAATGAATGTGCTGAAGTTAAAAGCATAATATTTCCCTCTGAGACGTAGTGGCCTAAAAGTATATAGTTACATAAAATGAAAGATGAAAAATGAAGTAGCTCAAAATTAGCATAAATGTACTTAGTTACATTCCACGACTGCAAGAACAAGAGCATAAACGTTGCTCTCAAAGTGGACCAGATTGATGCATTCTGCAATAGCTATTGTATTTCAGGGAGAATGTCCATCCTGTGTGTAACACTGCATCCCTTCCCAACCATCTCCGTTTTCTCTGCCATCTATCTGAACATAACTATTTCCCTTCATGTCGATGGCCTCTCCCGGGATTCACAGAGATCCCTCCTGTAATTCTGTCTCTCAATCACGCTTCCCATCTCTCCTTCACACGCCCTCCCAGTGTCCGAGCCACACTGTCATCTGTAATGACGGTCTCTCGTCTCATTTCGTCTGCAGATTGTGACACCCTATAGACATAAAGAGCCGGGGCGGACCTAAACGACAGTGGAGACGCGTATATTTAATATCCGGGCTCTGTATTCGTCTGAATACATGTCTTTCTGTTATCTCTCTGTTGCCTACAGCTGGTTGATTCTTTGATTGACTAGAATCTATTTGGGGTGAGCGAGGAAGACGCTTAGGGAATAATTATTATCGCTATTTGCATGAGAATGCCACAGCCTTCAGCATTCCCTTCACATGATGCAGCCTAAAATTAGATGAATTCCGGGGTTTCTGTTCCATTGATTGTCTCTGATAATAACAAACCATCCAAAGAAAAAGTATCAATCAAGCATACCCTCTGCGGTCTGGTGGGTCCGTCTAATTCACAACAAACAAAAGGAAAAAAGGTCTCTTTCAACTATACCCTTCAATAAAGATGTGTTTCCCTGAGCAAACCCTTGATTCAAAATGAATCCATATGTAGAGGCTGAATATTAACAGAACTATATAGGGTCAGGGGATATGAAAGTATATTTGATGTTGTCCATCTGAACCATTTTTAGCAAGGTAATGTTCGAGGAAATTAAAACTGTTTTATAAAATACCTTCAAAGGCAAACAAGCAGAGACACAAAAACCCACTGCACGATATAAAATGACATCAACTGTGACAGAAGATTTGACCATGATCATCTGGTGACTGGCTGTTAAGGCACTCTCTGTTAAGTGAAAATCTCATAATATGCACGTTTACTCAAGGATTTATGGGTAATTTATTGTTGCATTTCACAGGGTTGCACAACAAAACGCAGTAATAGACAAAACAAAAACAACCATGCACTCCTGTAGTGTCTGCATTAGGAGGAATGTAATCAATATGGCTGACATCTTAACATTAAAATTCAACATCAGGGAGACATGTCATCAACTTCGACTGTATTTGAGCACAAAGCATCACTGATGTACACAGAGTCCTGCGCTCTGTCCTGGGGTCCGCCAGTCAAGTGCAGCTTGATCTGGGATGCACCGAGGGAGCCGGGTCTCTAAAGATGTGGGCACAACAGTCACCGACCTCTCGTCGCTGGGTTAGCCTGAATTTCCCGACCATTAGCCAGGAGCAGACTGGGTGGTGGAACAGCCTTAGGGTCCTAACTGGGTTAGCTTAGCTTCCATCTCGGCTCTCAGTGGTCCGTTAGGTCTGGCTGGGTGGTCGGCCGTGGGCGGTGATCGTCTCAAGGTCCGCTCACCACGAATTAATTCAAATCCCAGCTTCCTTCTCTGATGTTGAGTGTATTCTGTCATGTGCTCCAGCAGTGAAGACGAAAATAAGACAAAAATGGAGCAAAAATCATGGGAGCTATTGGCCACAGCATGTACATTTACAATGAAGCTGAACAATACAAGCAACCCTGACGGCTAAATGTGCTCGTTTCTGAAACATTCACAGCTCTGTGCTAACACAGAGCTCTGAATGACTAGTCATTTTTCTCAGCTGGCCTGCAGCTCTGTGTCCGTAGTGCTATCAAATATTAATTTACATTAAAGCACACAGCACAGGGTTTGGGGCTCAGCGTAACGATACAGATGTGATTACAGTCAGAGCATTAATGGCAGCAGAGGAGTAAAAGAAAAGGGGTGAAAACTGAGCAACGAGGGTAAAAAAAAAATGATGAAATAAAAAGGTGTGAAGTTGGTGAGAGATGAGAGTACAGAAGAGAAGAGTGGTGATAGAGACAGATGTCTTTTACATTTGCAGCTGTAAGCACAATGTTTGGGATATTTTTCCTGGAAAAAATTAAAATTTGATGCAGACAACAACTGATAAGTTTGTAAGGATACTGTCCACATACTGTTCCTACTAACCAGACAAAGAACAGAGTCACATCTGAGCAGATTGAAGTTTTGGGAGGTGAAATGCAAAAACATCACAGCGGAGTAACCACATTTATGGGATGAGTGCAGCAATAATGCAGCAATAAAAACCCGGGATATGCTACGTTGTTTTATTGAAGTATACTTCGAGTGCAAAGACAAAAAGAAATAATCAGCAGATCGTTTGATTGGCAACTTGTAAAAGCATTATATAACAGAACAAAAAAGACCTGGTTATCAAGTATTATATTGAATCTTTTCATTTTTTCCAATTGAAGCTTTCAACATTTTCCGACCAGCATATGCTTAGAATCCACCATCACTACTTTAGTTATTCCCTGTGAAAAATAGTTCCAGTGAAGAGGATTGTGTCCCGTATCCTTTCTTCTTGTGCTTCGTCTCACAGCGTTAAAACACTGAGTTCAATCAGAATATGCAAGGATGGGAATCACTGAGACAAAGCAGACTGCTTCTTACACACTTGCATGCCATGTTATTTCTTATACCAGTAGAAGAGTGTGTTTTACTTAGAACAACATATATTCTAGCAAAGTATTTGTCGTGACAGTGAAGGAAGTCAGTAGTCGCTAGTTCATCAAATCATAGGGGAAATACACACAGGGCAGGCCAAACAAAACTTAAGTCACAAATCATAGATTATTAATTGATTAAATACTATGTACTGCTTCAGACAATTGTACTGTGTGTTCATTTGATTAGAATAAAACTGTCTGAAGTGCCATAACAATAGGCGTGTGAGAGAAAGATTATAACGTGGGATTATAGCAAAGTGTGCGGATGGTGAAATGTCACTGTAATGCCGTCCATGAGGAGAAAAGTCCTTCAGTTGTGACCTTGTAGAAAGACGGCAAGACAGCTGCGTTAACCCCCTCCTGTGATGAGGACCAGCTATTCACTCAGGACACCAACACACCGTTAACATGAAGGCCATTGGGATGGTAGGCTTTTTAATACCAGGTCAACGAAAAGGACCATAAACGAGTGAACACACCGGATGATCAATATGTACATAGAGTACTGCAGCTGAGAAAGAAAAGAAGGAGGAGAGCAACACACACACATTCTA
Source organism: Pholis gunnellus (assembly GCF_910591455.1). NCBI lineage: Eukaryota > Metazoa > Chordata > Actinopteri > Perciformes > Pholidae > Pholis > Pholis gunnellus. The sequence goes on from NC_136544.1 coordinate 9,451,969, forward strand.
AAACTGCCCGAGGACACACACAAGTTTCAATATTTACTTTTGAATTAAAATGAAATGTTGATTGCATTATTTCCCTGAAATTAAGTTGCAATCATCATCCATCACATTCCACACTCATTTGTCATTCGTTTCAAGAGAATGGAAAGCTAATTTTCCACTGATTAATGCCGTGGTGTGGATTCTTTCTTCTCTAATTACTACAAAACAACAAAAACATAATGTGACATACAGCAGACAATGGGCGAAAAAAGGTGGACAAAATTGGAGAATAGACCCTTATTGGAAAAGCATACAACCCTTTTTTAAATTAGGCTGCAATAAATGTTGCTAAACTATGATAAACCAACACAACAACAAACAATGATAAATAACTGCTCCAGAACTAGTTGAGATTCCTAACCACGCCTGCACACCAGAACAGAGAGTGCACCTACAAGTCTCTGCTGAAACACACCAGACAGCTTCCAGAGAAGTTGACACATTTTTTTAGACAACTTTGAGCCGGATGAAACGGTCAAACCAGTAAGCAGCACAGAGGCATATCTATGTCATATCTATCTATGAGGCATGTCTATGTCATATCTATCTATGAGGCATATCTATGTCATATCTATCTATGAGGCATATCTATGTCATATCTATCTATGAGGCATATCTATGTCATATGTATCTATGAGGCATATATATCTATGAGGCATATCTATGTCATATCTATCTATGAGGCATGTCTATGTCATATGTATCTATGAGGCATATCTATGTCATATCTATCTATGAGGCATATCTATGTCATATGTATCTATGAAGCATATATATCTATGAGGCATGTCTATGTCATATCTATCTATGAGGCATATCTATGTCATATCTATCTATGAGGCATATATATCTATGAGGCATGTCTATGTCATATCTATCTATGAGGCATGTCTATGTCATATGTATCTATGAGGCATATCTATGTCATATCTATCTATGAGGCATATCTATGTCATATGTATCTATGAGGCATATATATCTATGAGGCATATCTATGTCATATCTATCTATGAGGCATGTCTATGTCATATGTATCTATGAGGCATATCTATGTCATATCTATCTATGAGGCATATCTATGTCATATCTATCTATGAAGCATATATATCTATGAGGCATGTCTATGTCATATCTATCTATGAGGCATATCTATGTCATATCTATCTATGAGGCATATATATCTATGAGGCATATCTATGTCATATCTATCTATGAGGCATGTCTATGTCATATGTATCTATGAGGCATATCTATGTCATATCTATCTATGAGGCATATCTATGTCATATGTATCTATGAGGCATATCTATGTCATATGTATCTATGAGGCATATCTATGTCATATGTATCTATGAGGCATATCTATGTCATATGTATCTATGAGGCATATCTATGTCATATGTATCTATGAGGCATATCTATGTCATAGGTAGAGCCATACAGTTAAGTATGAATTTATAGTTCTGCTCCTCCGAACACTCACTGAACTCATAAGACTCTCAAAAGTATTTGGTGACGTTTGAGGCCACTAAACCTGCACAAATAAGATAAAAATAAATTCTCAGAGCACCCGCAAAAGGTGAAATGCAGCCCTAAATATGCTGCTAAGCAAATAGCATGTATTTAGCTATTTGAATATATATATAAATGAGGTAATGTTCATACAATTGCTGCAACAAGTGTACCCTTTCTATGCAAATGAGCCTCCTAGTAAATGCAGTCCGATTCACAAAGAACAGCGCTAAAAGCCACACTTAGTTAAAATGAAATTATTATTATTATTATTATTATTATTCATAGAGTTGGTGGTAACTGAAGCGTGTCACGGCAGACTTTCCATTTATCATGACAGCAGTGAGTATATGCGAAGGCATCGTCGTGCTCCCTTCAAACTCATTTATTTTGGGATGCAGTGGTCTGATGCAATGACCGTTGTGTCATGAAAAATAAATGGAAAAAAATCTCCCCTTCATATCATTTTTGAAAATAGATGAGAAAAAAAAAGAGAAAAAAAATAAGGTTATCATGTAAACGCATAAACAAATATATTTCTTCCCTCTCCAAAAATAAAAGAAAAAGGACAAAGTGCACTCGGCTGCAAAACATAATGGACGTGTTGGCACTGTGACATCATTAGCCCAACATCTTCTGTGAATGGGACCTTGAGACAGGACAGATGTGAATTACAGAAGGTTGCCAGAGTCAGTTCATCATGTACCTTAATTACCGTTTCCTCTTGTTTTTATCAGTACCCTTGTGACTTTGCCTTGTGAAGCTTAATGAGCTTCCGCTGTGCACCAAGAGTCTTTTTTAACATCTGAGACCTCATGTAACTTTAGCCTTGAGGCGTAATTGATGTGCGGAGTGAGCTTTCTGATATTCGAAGCATTAACTCAGATACCACAGACCATCTCGCTGCAGAAAATAAAAGGGCAGAGAGCAGCTTATGATTGCTGGACAGGTCCAGAAGTGATGGTCGTAATATTCACCCAAACCTCTTGATCAGTCCAAATTATAATTTGTAATTTGCTCAAAGCCGCCGTCTCAACAGGAAGCAGATATGTTTTAATTAGAATTCCAATACCAATAACCTTTGATATAAATGTGTTGTGTTCATGTATACAATTATTTCCTTTAGGAGGAGGAGGAGGAGGAGGAGGAGGAGGAGGAGGAGGAGGAGGAGGAGGAGGAGGAGGAGGAGGAGGAGGAGGAGGAGTCACCTTGGACTCTGGTAAATTAAAAGGCTCATTGTTAATGTTCTCTAACCGAAGCATCCTTCCTTCACGTCACTGACTACTACTCGGTGCTTATATTGCCAACAGAACTTCCACACACTCACTCACTGTGTCACACAAACAACCACACAGACTTTCAACGGCTCTCCATCTGCTCCTCTCATCCTGCCCTTATCATGTGAGCCAGGCGTGAGACGCCACCCCTTTGGGTGCAACGCTCTTCTTCCAGCCCGCTGTAACATCAACGCACAGGTCCACACTGAGCTCAGCCCGCCCTCTCACACTGAGCAAACGTCCATGTAGATACCAGATCAAACACTGCCTCTGCTGCTCGCCTGCTGTCGCTGCACATTAACGACGAGTCCGAAGATGGAGGCAGTTACTAATGGCACTAGTCGCCCTACGGTGCTGCACGCCGGATCTCAGGAACGGGAGTTTGGATCCAGATCCGTGGACATCCGAGCAACCGCTCGTTAAATAATGAACGGGGAGGGAGAGCGAGGTGGCAACTGCCAAAACAGAACTGAGTGTGAATGCTGAGGAGGCAAAGTAACGACAAACAAACTGAGCAAGATATTATTAGACAGCTAGAGGCAGAAAGAAGGAAAAGACTGTTTAAAGTGAGACACATTTGTTTGCACTTCGGCAGGTGTTTCTAGGTTACTGATTTACTGAAGGATGTTTTCTATCAAATGGAAGTTTCACCCTTGGAAAAAGACACTCTTAGAGTTCTAAGAAAGGATTAGGCTTGATAAAATATTCACTCCAATGAGCTCTCAAAGGATAAGTGTGGTGAATCCACAGAAGCGCATGCTGGCCCTATTATAAAGGAAGGTTAGAAGTTCAGATTTATGCCAGACAGCATATCAAACACCATCTGAAATCAGTCTGTTATCCAAGGATGTTGTGTTTCTTGCCATGAAGAAGAGCATTTCATCAGGCAACCAAAACTAAGTGAGGAAATGGGGACATGCTGTGCACTGCGTATGCCGTCGACTTGTGTTTTTTGGGTTGTTTGTCTCTGGTGTCCCCATGGTAACAAGGTTTATGTAGCTGGTCTGTGGTTTAATGCAGACTGTTCACCTGGAGGTCTGGGGTGTAAGCTCCATTCATTCAGCTGTTTGTGATTACACAAACATTAAGCAGACTGTTGTTCATGCAAGCTTTGCTTTATTTCCTCCACAGTGCAGCGGTCACATTGCTAAATCACTGAACAACAAAATGTATTGTTTTTCTAAACAGCAGTAAACATCCGGTTTCGGGAGCAGATTAAAAAGGCAGAGTGAAAAACAGATTTTTCGGACAGCACAGGAACACAGACCGGTTGTGTTTCAAACCTGAGGCATTAGCGCTACATTCACACTCACACATGCTTTGGAGTGATAGAAATACTACTTTTCCTCTTAACCTTAACTCTGAGCAGGGTATGTCAATATATTGTTTTTTAAGCTAACGTTTGAGGTTAGTTATGACTCCCATAGCGTTCATTATCTGATGTAAAACTAAATGATGCTGCTCACACGACGAGGGCTTGATCCACACACTGATGTCATGAATGAATCATTATTAATATTCAACCATCTTTGTTTGATAAGGGGTTGAGCTAGCTAATGTTATTAGCATCTAGCCTCGGAGCAAACAAAGTTGTGCCGTGAGTGAGACAAAATAATTGTGTTGATCGTGTATTTGTCCTTTAAAAACAACACAACACTGACGTATTATCATTTTATAACTTTAAGTTGTTAAAGCAAATGTGCTATGAAACAGAGACCCAATACAGAACCATCACACAGAGAAGCATTAGCAATCATGAGGATTTGTGATTATTTTTTTAAGTCATAATCAATCAACAAGGTGTAAGAAAACTGCATGTGATGAACTCAGCTGACTGTTGAAACACATTTATCGTGCCTTTAGTCTTTTCTTATCCTACAATGACGGCCTAACATACAATAAAGAGAAAGTCCTCCGGTCAAACTCAAATAGCCGGGACAGAAAATCAATCCGACTTTGGCCTCGTGGGGCCAATGTCTGTGATTTCAAATCATGCTGTCCTGCACACAAGCATCACTTTGACAAAAAGAGCGCACATCGTCCTGACACCGATGTGAGAGTCTCTCCAGCTGTCGTACCTGGAGACAGGGAGGGCGACGGTGCTGGCAGGTGGAGCTGTTCAAGACGTAGCTTGACATTTAAAGATGAGTCTGGTATCTCAGGAGACTGAAAAGTCCAATTGCGAGGTAAAAGAAAATAAATATACTGTATATCAGTAATGCAAATTATAGCAACCTCTTCAGATATTCTCTGTATTTTTCCAACAAGAGAGCATTGCAGAAAAGCAACCTCGAAACTGTGTCAACAAGTCCTTACCAACACTCCCATGTGTGCCAAATGTGCTTAGAGAGGATTAAAAATAAAGACACTCCAACTCAACATATGAAGGTATCCATTTAAACAGAGGTCACTTTCAATCAAAGCCCCCTAAATCTCTTTGCTTCAGCAAACAGACCCATGAGGCCCAGAGCACAGGTGACTCTCCTGGGCAGCTTTCAGAGATTAAAGAGAGAAAGAGTCTGAAAGAGTCCGTCAGTCTGTTTAAGGTGGTCGTGGGACTGTTTGTTTTTTCCTCAACACCAGCCGTTCAGGTTTGAGCAAATAGATGTTGAGTAAACTCTTCTGTTTAGGCAGCTTATCGAGGATCCTGACGGAGCCAAAAAGCTCTCATACTCTGTAGAAGTGTAACGCCAGAACCTGTTACAACACCCCATCAATATGCTCTGACTGCAACCAAAAACACTGTGAATTCCTCACCAAAACATCAAGTGGCTGTGACTTGCTTTAGCCGTTCATTCGGACTTTTCTTCACAACTTAATTCAGCAGAATCAATTTAGAAAAATAAGTGCTTAGTTGAAACCAGGAAAACTATTGTTGGTTATATTTTTAAATGTAACAATACTTCAAGTCAGCTTATATTAAGTCAGTGTTTTTCATTCTGCCCCCGGATGCTGACCTTACTGTCTGAAGAGGGAAGTAAATAAAAAGAGGATTTCCTAAGCAGATCAATAAAGTATAAAATCATCATTACCATGTAAGACGCGGCGTGTCTGGAAGTTAACTACTGATGCCACACACAGCCACACACAGCCACACACACACTGACTACATGTGACAGCACGTTACAACACAACCCGACACACACGTGAAAATATACCCACTAGCACATTAATGCACACGCAGACACACACACACACACACACTCTTGCATCTCCTCCTCCTGTGGCCATGATGAAGTAGGTCTACAGACGGGCTGCTGAGGTAATGGGCCACCCTCTTCCAGCTTCCTCTTCTCTCTTTGCAGGTGTGAATGCAACATCAAACCATGACTTCATGTCCCGACGTCTCCTCACCCACTGACACAGCTCTCTGTCTCTGCCAGAGACCTCTCATTTTATGTCCTGCTTAAAAGACCACTGGGTGAATAACTAGGCCAGAAACTGAAACATAATTATCTAACAATATATATATTAGGGACGTCTAAAGCTGAACTACAGGATGAGCAATTATTGATTGATTCGAAGTGACTATATAAAGTCCATTTACTCATTTCCAAACCACAGTTCAATCCCACTGAACTCCGTTAACGGCACGGTGAAATGAGCACACAAAATTATTTTACACATTCCAGCAAAAAGGGTTGTTTTATGTCCACTTCTGCTGCACTTTGAGAGTGAACCACACCTCTAAAGTGTGGCTCCTGGTCGAACTGCATTTGAACTTGACATTGTGTTCATGCCGAGCATACAGAAACGGTCTAAATGACGTGTATAGTTTCTCCTGCTACAACAGATCCATACTAACACTTCTCTTTCCATTAATACTATCTGACGTACTAGATTATAGGCCATCCTAAAGCTATTTAGCTGTGAAACACACACTGCCGTACTCTTTTGTCTCTGTTATAATGGTCATGTTTGAAAGAAAGAACAGGTGACTCCAACCGAACAATACGTGTTCAGAGAACCATAAGTTGGTATTCTGTCAGGTCAGATGTTTTCCCTTCGTTATTTATTCAAAGTACTTCTATGGCCATCAAAAATTCATGATCTTACACAATATATATAAAAAGGTAAACATTCACGTCGTAACATGCTGTGTGTTTAAGGTCATTCAAATCCTCTGAGATTGAACATGTTTCGTGTGTCGATACAACACAGGAGCCATTACCACAAGGCCATCATGTTGACTGCTACATTCATACTGTCTTAGTTTGACGAAGAGGAAGAGGAGCTCTGTATTGATTTGCTAGTGCTTTTGCCTCTTAGTCCCTCCTTACACTTCATGTAAAGCTCAGGTCAGGGCAAAAGAGAAAGCTTTATTTCTGCATTGTGTGTACACCGTTAGCACACACAGGAGTCAAGCCTGCAAGACTGTTTGACATTTGTGCATCTTTCTCATGAAGCACTTCACTGAAGCGCATAAAGCTCTGGAATGAATGGAATCATTTTTCGTTTTTCTTCTGTTGGACAGAAAAAAAACAAATGCATTACTCTGTTGCAACATGCCAACCAAATTAATAATTTCATTAAATCACTAAGCCAATAATCTCCAGTACTGCCCCAAATCAGAATCAGTTGTTGCGAGGGTGAGGAAAACCCTTCAGGGTAGAAATTGCTGCTCATTTAAGCCTCACTACAACATCAGCCCAGCTCTATCCACCACTGCAGACAGCTGCAGTGTCTATCACATAAGCACCATCCAACACTGCGCTCTCCGTCTGTGGCTGCACTCCAGCTTCTCTTCCGAGCTGGTTAAGCAGCACAGGTTGCTGCTGCCTCTCCGGGCGCTTTAGAGAGGCGTGCTCGTGGGTGGCAGCGGTGCTTTCCATGCCCTTTAAAAGAGAGACTCAGACACGGCGCCTGGCGGGAATGTAAAATGCCATGGTAATGCCACATTAGTGATTAATACAGTACATCCACTAAAACCTAATGTGATGCATTGGGTTTTCAAATGTTGAGAAAATGGAATCTGAAAGTGATAGAAATGCAGTAGTAGCGGTCGGAGGAGGAGGGGGAGGACGGATTAGAAAGCAAACCATCCTCCCACGACGGGGTGAGTGACAGTAGTCTTGTTCCGCTCTGCTGGCTAGAGAGAGGAGAGTGAAGCCTTGCAATGATCAGACAGTGGAGTGCTCAGGCCACAGGTTCTGTTTAATGGCTAATTACTGTTGCTGCAAACAGCCAGCACCATTATATCTGCGGTGCTGTTTCAACAAGGCTCTGGTCAGAGGAATAGACGAGTGGCTAATTAGTGTCTGTGTAATACAGAGCTCAGGGTCTTGCTGCTATCGTGCTTCACATTAAGGCTGAGAGTGTGATATATATATATATGTATAACTGTAGCATGCAGTGGGTGCAAGTCAGACACACTGAGCTGATTCACTCTGGCAGACACTGATGTGTCTTGTCAGTGTGATCAATCAGCATTTCATCTTGGTTTTAGTAATACACGACAAATGAAACACGGGCACGGTGAAGTCTCCTAAATCACGTATACGTGATCGACTTGCTCCGACAACATCACACCTTCTTAAAGCCGGGTGATGTGAAACAAATGGAAATCATAATGGGGTTTAAAATATTTAGCGTAAGTGATAAGGCACCCAGATCATGACATCCTGTCATGATCCATTCAGCTAATAGATGATGATAAGGGTGTGAATCAAAAGTGTGTAGGACTATAGAGTTTTTATATTTGAATAAGTTATATCAACTGATTGCAATAATGTAAACACACTAAGGCAAAAATGTGACATTTCTTCATGCTAAACTTGCAAAAACTATTTCTTTTTTGTATTTCTCAATTCTCAAATGTGTGATCAAGTTATGTACTGAGCTGGTCATTCCACAGCTGAACATGTAAATATTGTAAATACCTTAAACGTATAATTGCGATTTCTGTCGTGCAATTTAGACTCTAGGCATCCATAACTCAGCTTGTAAGTCGTTCTTTTTCAGGATCATTAATTTGGTACAAATGATAATTGAATAACATCATGATATGATTGAAGCGACAGAAAACAATAAAATCAAATATGATTTTCTGGATTTTTTTCCCTTCAGCGTGTTTGTAAAAATGTCTCACTGATACACGGTCACGCCTTACTAGTTAGTAAGTAACTAACTTACTAATTTAAAAAGCACCTTTCAAGAGAATGTCACAAAGTGCTACACAAAAGAAATACAGCACCCGAAAGAAAGAATAAAACACCATAAAATAGAAATGAATTAAAGAAATAAAACTACAGTTTAAACAGGTGGACTCTTGGGCTGCACTGTACTAACTGGGTCAGAGCTGCACTCTGAGCACTAAGCATCCATATTGAAAGAAACACAGGGCAGACTGGGCAGGCTTTTGTACAGATCACCAGAAGGATGCTGCATGCTGCTCGAGTTACGCTCTCCTTTTTGGCAGCCATAAGCAGTCTGCACGTTTGAAAAAACCCCCGCTACAAACTATCCAACGGCCGCACATAATACATGCATATAGGTGGAAAAGTGTGGCAGAGTGCGCTTCCCTTTTGTGCAGCACTCTGCTCCACTTCCATCAGTCACATCACACTGACTCCCACGTCCCACAATCCTCCCTACGGTCATTCATCACAATGTCAATCAAACGCTGACTCGGGTCCCTGGAGTGTCACGGTAATGTTGTCCCTCCGTGTGTGTGTGTGTGTGTGTGTGTGTGTGTGTGTGTGTGTGTGTGTGTGTGTGTGTGTGTGTGTGTGTGTGTGTGTGTGTGTGTGTGTGTGTGTGTGTGTGTGTACTCATTCATGTATGCGTGTATTTTGATGATGTCTGTGTTTGTCTGAACGCATGCGTCTGTGTGCATTGATGCATGTGGTTTTCTTCTATTTTTGGTGGCCTCTTTTGTTTCATCTCTCCTCTCAGAAGGCGGCGGAGACATGAAGGTGTGTCTCTGCGGTGACAGAGAGAGGAGAGAGGGAGCGAGGAGAAGTCAGGAGGAGCTCGGCAGCAGCAACAGGCAGAGGGCAAAGAGGATGACGGTGCCTCCTAGTAGCCGCTCTGTCAACATGATTATCTGTGAACCCGGCTCGAGGTCAAAGGCGCATCACACAACATGCAAGACGGTTACTGAGGGCGGTCAGATAGAGGCTCGCTGGGCTGCGTGGCGAGGCGGTGACAGAGCCAAGCTAGCATTGTATTCACTCCCGAATGATTCAACTGAATTAAATCATGAAAATGTTCTCCTGGCGGACTTGTAGCTTTGCTGCAGGCTCGCTGCAATATGGATCAAAACTCCAGGCGAAGCATCCGTCCGAAAGCACAACTAAAAAACATGCGATTCCCCTGTTGTTGTTTTTCCAATCAACCTTGTAGACATCAATCCACAAGTAAAGCTTTAATGTCTCTGATTATACACAGCTGAGGTGCTATAACGCTGCTGCTCTGCCCTGCTGACGACAACAGTGTCCGCTCTCCACAAAATGAAGACCTCATCAAAGCAGATCGGATCCCAGAGGCGGCTCCGTGGCTGTGCATGCTCCGCTGGTCAGTTTTGAGGCCCGACAAAACAGACAGAACATCTCGTTAATACAGATTTGTATCAGCTGCGCTCTGTGTACGAGCTTTAAATAGACAGTCGGCCTGCTAGTTAGGCAGCTGCCCATGACGGGAGGCCGTCCCATGATACATACAGTATGCTAGAACTCCATAGAACGAAGGAACTGAAGGAAACCAAAAGCTGACTGCAGATTTTAACGTATTTTTCTACTGTACCAGGAAGTCATTGGTTTCCCCTCACTGCTTTGCAGTCAAATCAAGATCAAGCGATCAATCAATTAATCGAAAAAAATGAACTAGTAGAATAATCGAAACTAATCTCTATTGCAGTCTGTATCTGACATCTTTTATTAAATCTTTTCTGTCTTCCCACGCTTATTAGCACAGAGCACCGTACGAGCATTCAGGTAACGTTTTCTTCTTCTCATCCAAATGTTGCCTTCATTGGGTGAATTTGTTGCATTCAAATGCAGCATTAGTTGGCGGTGACCATTGCTTTTACCAAACATCACTGGCGGCTGATTTTATCAGCTGCTGCTAATCAACATTAACTCCCAAAAATAAACTTTTGGCTACTGTCTGTCTGGTGAATGTGCTCTCTCCAAGCTGCCATCTGTAGTGAGAACAGAAGTGTTAACGCTAGTTAATGATGTGCTAATGTACTCTGCTAATGTTAGCTCCACAGGTTTTACGTAGAAACGTAACGTTTTAGAAATGCATCTCTCTATTATCAGTACAACTATTACAAAACGTTTAACCAGAACTTTCTCAAAATCCCCAAAAAACAGCCTGAAAATCTGAAATGATAGCATGAGAGCATTAAAAGCAGAGAAGAATATTAAACCCGGTAGGAGCTGGCCGATGCTACGCTGTGATTGGCCAGTCCACGAGGGGCGGGACTTAACGAAGAGTCAATTCCGATACCTCCATTCAACACCGAGTACTGATCAGATACTAGTGCTCCAAGTTCCAAACTTACAATCTGTATAAGGAATGCAACTGAGAAAAGACCACTAGTCTGAGGAAGTGTCAGTGTGCAACAAGTGGGTGTTCACAACAATGCGGTTTTAATTTGCCAGAAATTGCTCGCTTTGATCTGCCAAAAAAGTATTTGCGTCAACATATAGGCCTTAAGATCACTTTCACCAACATAATATCATAACATAACATCTCTCTCTGGTTGTAAGTCATCAGGTTTTACAAGCACAGTATTGACACAGAACCAGTAAATAAGCAAAATTCTAGGGAGAAATTAACACCAACAGCAACCAACCGAATAATGGCACACTTTGGCTGCATGTCTCTCCTGTATTACCAGACAATTACCAGCAAGTACACAAACATCCTTTAACTTCTTGGCTGGAGAAATAGAGGAACAGCTTTGAGAGAATTTACTATTCACTATGGCCCGAGACAAACCAATTACTCTCCTTCAGTGACAAAAATGCTGACGACCTGTTGCAGATCTGTGTATGCCAGTAAGCACAATGCTATTATGCAAAGGATGAGGACAACAACAACGGCAACAGCAGAAAACGTCTTTGCAGAACAAAGCTTGAGAGTCGACCTGAGTCTGAGGGAGAAAAACCCAGCAGGAAAAACCCAGCATAGCAGCGTGGGAGGGAAAGAGCAGCTATCAGCATACATCAAGTCATTTTGCTGGCAAAAGAAAAAAAAAATTCATCCATCTCTGGAAACTTGCAAGACTCAACACCTCACAAGCAGAGCCCTCTGAGGGCTGGGATGTTGTAAAAAGGCTCTAACCCCAGCAGAGCTGACATTTAAAATGTGTGGACTCACGGGTTTGAAGTCGCTGTGGCTGCATTCCTGGCCTTGGTAACGGCAGTAGAGCATCATCTCTTTGAGGTCGTGGCCGACCCTCTCGATGAACTCCTTCATGCTGAACGCCTTGGGCCTGTAGGCGGTGAAGTTGGCTCTCTCCTCCAGAAACGCCAGCACGTCGGGCTCGGCCAGGTGCGGCTGGGGGATCGCCAGGTGCACGTCCAGCAGGCCCAGCAGCTCCCCGGCGTGGTACAGGTCATTGCGCGTGAGCCGGCTGAAGCGGTAATCGTTGAGGTTGCAAATGGTCACGGCGGGGAAGACCAGGCTGCACGACACCACGGCGTCCATGCTGGTCACGTGCGGGTAGGAAAGGAAGTAGGCCAGGCGCTCGGCGCTCTCCAGGACCAACAGTCCCAGGCAGGCCAGCAGAGCCGCGGCCCAGAGCAAGCGGCGCAAGCTGGGCTGACCGTACGGGAAGATGAAGCGCAGGCCGTGCAGCGTGCTGGCGTGAGCGAAGGCCTGCCAGGAGGTGGGGTGCAGGATGGAGCTCTCGTGGCTCCCCTGACTGCCACAGTTCTCCTTCAGATCCATCATCAGCCCTCCAGCCCCTCAGCCGGGGAGCCCCTGGTGCACTGACACCTGCGCGCACACACACACACACACACACACACACACAGAGAGGGAACACCAATAAAAAAAAAAGACTCAAATGTACACTCCATAACCATATTGAGCATATTGATGAAGCAAGAGAGGAGCTAGAGAGAGGAAGAGAGACAGAAAATACAGGCATCAAAGAGTAAAAGACGAAGAGGCAAATCAGAGCCCTGCGACAACTCTTACAGAAAACATGATAAAACAGAAAATAACTTTAAAGAACTGTCAAAGCAGAGGAAGTATACATATGGAGGACATGATCTCCACAAGCCAAATAACTACTACGGAGTGTCAGAGACGGAGGAGAAAGATGCTCCCTTCGGGGCATCCCTCTCCTTTCCACCTCGACTCTCAATCACTCCCTTGAGCTCAGAGTTACTGTGGCTGCCAGCCTGCCTGTGGCTCCTATTACACCCCCAACACACACACACACACACACACACACACACACACACACACACACACACACACACACACACTCGACCCAAATCCCAAAGTGCCTCCACCCCCCCCCCATCGCCCTCTGTGACTGCTCGATTCCATTGACAAAAATTCCCAGAGGTAAGTCCTCTGTGACACCCCGGGCTAGAGGTGAGAGTCACTTAAGCCGCAAGCCAATCAAAGCCGCCTCTGTGTATTTAACATCCCGACTCATCTCCATTCAAAAACACACACACACACACTGTTACTCATGCACGAGTGTGCACTCAAATTGACAAACACACACACACACGTCCAGGATTCTCAGGATTCTTCCGTGCACCCAAACTAATGACAAGCCTAAGCACCTCTCTCGTTCAGCCTAGCGCGAAGACATCCAGCCGGCGCGAGTGTGTGTGAGTCTGAGAGTGCACGTGTGTGTGTGTTTGTGAGAAAGAGAGAGAGAGAGAGAGAGGGACAGAGAAAGAGAGAGAGAGAGAGAGAGAGAGAGGGCGAGCCGTTGATGATCAGAGCCGCTGGTTAGTCTTGCATGCCGATCCAAACTCCTCCCGGTTTCCTCTGGCCAGATACATCCGCGTTCCCTTCTCTTCCCAGCTCATCTGTGGCGGCGGCGAACACAACAGCGGAGCCGGGAGAGACGGGAGGCGCACACACCAACACACACATGCTCGCACTGAGAGGAGAGAGCGAGAGAGAGGGTCCAGGGGGGAGGGGGAGGAGGGGGGAGAGAGAAGACTCTCCTCCTTTTTGCTCTCTCTCTCTCTCTCTGATTGAATGTTTCCTTCTTCCTCCAACACCACCACCTTCCCTCTTCTCATTTGTCTCTCAGTCTTTCATATTTCCACATCTCGTTCGTCACCACAGACGGAGAGATGGATGGATGGATGGAAAGCGGGAGGCTGTCGGAGAGACAGCTAGTAGAGGGGGAAACGGCGGTGGTTGCCTGGTCGGGGGCGGGGGGGGTTATGTCATGGGAAGTGAAGCAGAAGCAGAGATGGAGGAGTAAAGGAGGTTGAAGGGAAGGATGAAGACAAAAATAAGATAAGAAAACAACATGTGAATAAGTGTGGTCACACATAGGAAAGTAATTCAGACACAGAACATCACATTCAAGAGAGAAAAATAACTGAACAATGCTGGATATGTTTGATAAGGATCCTTTAAATTAGAGGATTGTAACTAAGCAGGAGGTTTTTGTCCAAAACACTAACAGCAAACATAGAAGGGAAAAAAGAAACAGTATCAGTAACATATATAAACAAAATGTAGCATTTATAGGCGAGTTTGTAGGATTAGAGTTAAGATGAATAACACTCAAATACATACGAATAACTGTACATAACCACCTACCCCATTTAAATAAAGCATTACATTAACGACTCAGCATTTATTCCAGCACCCTTGCACTACTGTACTTTTACACAAATAGTTTTACTATTTACATATATATATACACATCTTATGTCGTTATTCATTGTGGCTTTTTACATAAACACTGTACCTGTTTATTTTAACTATCTTTGTTAAGCTTTGTTTTTAGCTGAACGTCTACTTATGTGTATATTCCTGAAAATTGTTGTTGAAAATGTAACTGTTCTTGTATGTGTATAATATACATGTTTTGTCACCAATTAATTCATCTTCACAACACAGCACACCTTAAACTAACGTTACACGTTAGCTAGCCTATGTTAGTTATCAGAATGATGAATGTATAACGTTAGTTAGATAAATAAATAGATAATTAGCTTAGTAACTTAGGTAGCACAATATCTAGTTAGCTAGCTCTCTTAGCCGTACAGAACTTTATAAAGATGGTATTCTTGCGATTAAAATATGTTCACTGGGTTAAACGTTGACTTCGTCTTCATAGGGGTCGAAATATTACCGTCAATTGCCTTTAATTAACGTTAATGATCTCACCTGTTGCCATTGTGTAACTCACAGTCCTGCTTCCGGTTGGTGCCGCCGACACGTTATGTTTTAATCCTCCTCTTCATCATTTTGAAAACAAATTCATCCTTTAATGGTGCATTGGGAAGGACTGTTGGAAAGTAATTCGGTCAACTTAATACAGACAATCTTTCATGAGCTTGTATCTGCCTCAGACCGTCCACCTGCAGGTCTCCGGTTAAAAAAAACAGAAAACAAAGAAAGATGGCAACCGGAAGTGATTCTTTTTGGTACAGAATGAAAGCAAATTAAATGGAAAATACTAAGGATAGAAATAAATAAACCTCACAGCAAACCTGAGCTATATGATGAATGATGAACAAGAATATATATAATTCAACTTCCATCTAACGTCTGTGTTTAACTGAACAATGGTCCAAATGTGGGAAATGGTTTAACAATTTGATTCAGTGTGAAGCTCATGTATTATCTGTGACTTCTTTGGGGGTTTTTTGGCTTCAGCTGATAAACAACCAAATTGTCTGTCAAAGCATCCTAACATTTAAAAAAAAAACAACAATATGTCAATATATGAACATGGCACACTTTCATAACTTGTAGCCAAGAATATCAAAACTACACAAAATGTGTTTTGGAAGTCCAAGACTGACAATACAGACATTTTATTGAGTCTTTTATGATGAATATATGTTCATATTAGGTATTGTACGTCTGCTTACACATGATATAAGAGGCTGTGTTTAATTTGAATCTTGGGGTATCTGCTCATCACTTTGCGCTTCACATTAAGTTCAGCAATTTGCAACAAAACAGAAACCGTAATTAAAAGTAAAGAATGACTGATGAGTATTGTATTTTCATTCTTCGCCCAAATACAGGCTCATTTACACACATACACACACACTGTCAGTCGATCACAGTCTTTCTCGCAAATGAAATTTGCTGTGGTCTCAGACAGCTGCAGGGTTTGCTGGTTCCTTAACAACTTAATTAAGCAAATCTCCTCTTTTTCCACCGAGGTAATGAGCGTAGTTTTACACGGATTAAACCGTCTCCGGGGTTGAAAATAAGGCTTTACACTTTAGCAATCTTATCTGCCTTTATCTATCCAGCCAATTTTCCAGCCACGAGTTTATTTTAGGCGAGAGTCTTGTTAGCCGTACCACATTTTTCTCTTTTTAATTTGCAAGGTATTAATGCAAAAACACTTATTTTAAACCCTCTCAAATATGAGTCTGAATTTACTCTTTATGTCGCAGAGCAGAGGCTTACATATTCAAAGCAAATCTAAACAAGGAGATGGCAAATTAATGGAAAACCCAAGAGTTTCTTAATAAGCCTACAATACACTACCAGAGTCACAATCTTGGCATAGATGTTCCCATTCTGTTGAACTCTTGCATTCAATATTCCTAGTTTCATGATAACGTCCAACATGTTGCTTGAAAATCTCCAATAGATGTGAAGTTGTTTCATGTTGTTGTTTGAGATCTGGGCACTGTGAAGGCCAAATTATTCACATAATTGAAATACCCATTAAACCGTTTCAATGACCCATCCTGCCCTGTGAGGAGAGGCATCCGTGTCGGCTTTGTTTCTCCACTCATATATTCAGTGATTTTCCTTTAATGAGTCACCCATCTGAAGTAGGCTTTGTACACTGCAGCCTAAATACAGTACATTATACCTAATATAATGCATTAAGGAAACTGCAATGCTTGAATACAAACTTTAATATAATAATACATTTTCACTATTTCTTTATCGTGTTTCTTCTAATTTCAGGGTTCAAAGTTCCTTCTTGATCTTGGACAAACCAGTCTCACTTCAAGGTTCATTTAATAGCTGTTCTGGAGCTTTCAATCATATCACATGTCCTTTATCAGAGGATTGTAGCTGTTGTAGAAGTTTAAATTCAAATTCTTCTGACCACTTTAACTTTGACTTACTTATCCACTTTGGCTTAAAAATGTAACGTTAATTCTTTAACTTTCTAAACTATGATCAAAAGTTCCAGAGGAAATAATCGGACCTTTAAGTTGGATAGTTTTGTCAACCGTTGAACCTCAAAACTCATTTGAACACATCAAATTCAATGACAACTGAGCAAATTCCATCTGCTGATGAAGATCATGTGATATGATCTAAAGCTCCAGAATAGCTACCAAATTGACCCTGAGGTGAGATTGTTTTGTGAACCAATATTTCTCCTATACGTTATCAATTTACCAGTTTTTTTTAATCCAACACCTACATTTGCCAGAACTACGTATATAAGGCTCCATTATACTACACCTGTTATTGGTACAATTGTAATTAGTGTAAATAACATTCCATGTTTGTTAGTGTCAGTTTTTATGAATGGGCCGTGTTGCCTGTATTATAGCTTCTATTGTAACAAAATAAAAGCATGTTTGATTCTTATAGGTTAGTTCGTCATTTCCCCCCCATCGTGAGTGAAGAACCACACAACACTAGCAGCTGAAAAGACTGTTGTTAGATATTTCAGGCGTCTTTATCCAAATCTCAGAGTTAACAGTACTTTACATCAGCGATGATAAAGCTATCATTCCTCTTAGGACTCTAAACCACAGATAAGAAACCTTTTTTTTTTATCTTTAATTTTTTGGGGGTCAGTGGGAACTTCTTATACTATGGAAAGATGGAAAGAGTAATTACCCTTTTGGACCATCTTAGTGGATTATGAAAAAGAATAAGCCCTAACAAGAGAGATAATTTGGATGTGTAAGTAGCTACCAGAGTTGGCGAGACTGGGCCCAGTTGATTGTTACCTCTGGCGAGAGCCGATTGTAGTTGAAGGGCAAATTATTCCAGACATGTGAGCAGTAGCTGCGGACTTGCTGGAATCGACCATTTGTGAAGGTCTTAATTGGTTGATGTGCAGATAAAGGAAAGGAGCAACCTCTGCACACACACACATTAAGACGGATAGTTTCAAAGACCCTTGTTCTGGTCAAATTAAGTTTCCTTCCAATTAAGAGTTTTATCATCAGGTTTCTTAACTAGGTGTTCGATGTCTCGTGAACTTGACTAATGATGTCCACTAGGAACTGAACTGCCGAGGGTGTTCGATGCTAGTGCTCCCCTGCTGCTGGCATCAACACTGTGACATAGACAACATATGTATATAGTTATACATACATACACATATACTAATACTTTTGCATTACTGGTTAGATGCTAAACTGCATTTTGTTCTCTGTACTATTACTCTACAATAACAATTTAGTTGAATCTAATGGCCAGAATGAGAGCAGTTTCATTAAAGAGTCATTTCTCTGCCTGCGATTGTTTCATTTGACGAATTTTCAGAGGCCTGAGGGGAGACGGTATCAGTATTTCTCATTAAATAAAAAAAGATTAAAGACAATTTGGAAAAAAATTAACATCATTTTGTGTAACATTTTTCATCATCGTCCCTTTAATTATCTAGTGCACTGGTTGTGAGATGTTTAGAAGTCATAGGGAAGCAGAAAAACATTTTGTATTGTTTTTGGCATATTTTTTCGCTGCAGATGAATTTCATCCAACCTTAAATCTTGTGAATTCCTGAATACCTTTCGTCTTGGCCTCTGCAGAAGTAGACACAGCTTTGTTTTCAGGGTTCACAAGTCAATAAAGTCCTAAGATGCATTTGGGACCCACCTGTGCACAGTGTGCATGTAACACAGTTTTGCTCCGTGTACTGCCGTACACTGAAATCAATCCGTGGCTGTGAGGTTACAGGTGTGATTTTCAGTTTATGTTTAAGGGAGTTAAAATCAATACATAAATACTAACAAATTAGGCCGTGTCCACCCCTTACAGGTGTAAACACCAAAACAAATTGGCATGGATGATCCCCAGTAACCTGGATCCCGTCTTTCGTAAAGACATGCTGCTGCTGAATTGTTTTAATGCAATTTCCCAGTGGGTTGAGCACCTCAAAAGAAGATGCCACTATTAGGGGAGTGAGAACCCATATTGAGTTAATGGCGGTGGACAAGTTACAACGCCCTTAGATAAGGTTTACCCGGTTGTTAAAGCATGTGGGACAATGACAAGGCTGTGATTCCAACACAGTTCAGCCCATATGGATGTAAACAACTTCATAGTTAAGCTGAAAGTCAGTACTTTGACCACAAAATCATTATACAGAAGGCTATAATGTAAGCGTCAATGTGCAAAAATAACTAAATACTTAGAGACTGTACTGTAAACTGTACTCATCCCTCTTTTGAACATAAACCAGGCAATTTAAGCAGCTGCATTTTACACCAAATGAAAAAAAAAAAAAAAAGGCAGAGGATTAACCTGAATCTTTTACAGTGAGGGAGGATGGAGGAGGGGGGGTTCTGTGTGCTGTTGGGAAAGCCTCCATAAAAGAGCCTGTTAGTCACAGTACGACTCCACCCTGATGATCTGGCTCTCTGCAGACTGGGCTAGATAAAACACATTTTTTTTTTTTTTTGGTCAAGCAAACCACATGAGAGCCTGATAATACCTCCCTGCAATCCTTTCCCCCCCAAAAAAAAAACCAACCCTCAGAGACTCCTCCTAATGCATGGCAAACAAGCCGGGTCACAGTGCATCGACTCCACTCTGAGGCTCGGACAAACAGACACGACTGAAAGTGGAGGGCAAGGACAAAAACCCGACAAAGGAGCCTGCACTTCGCTTTCATTTCGCATGATTAGCAAATCAATGCTGTGCAGATTAGTTGTTTATTTCAAGGTTGCTGAAGTAAAGTGCAACAACGGATAACAATGAAAGTAAAGTGAGAGGGGGCTGCATCCTCGATACACAAAACGCAGACTAATTATATTCTTTGTGAAGGTGAAATCACAAAATCGCAGCTTTTGTAATGAATTAATGAGCATGCGTTGACTTCAAGAGTCTGCTTCTTAGAACACATCGATCATCGGCGATGCACAGAAATGACACAGTAACAGCAAATTAACTCGAGACGACTCTGTGGCGTTTATGAACTGGGTATCGAACATAGTCGAGGACATTTTCACAAGCTCTTCAGTGGTCAGACGATAGTGATTTTAAAAGGAGGCGATGTCAGGAAAACGAAGCAGCTTCACTGTTGATCAGTGAAATAAACTCAGTCAGTGGAGGGTCTGCTGGTGGAACATCAAAGGCTGTACGCGTCCTCGGGTAACTCTCCCAGCAGTTCATCCAGGTCATCATCTGCACAACAGACAGAATGTTTAACTCGCAGCAAATTCACTCCAATTCAACTGAGAAATCTTTACCTGCCTGGGATAAACGTTGAAAAGTAATGTTCTCAAGTAAATATGTAATCTACCAGCTTTGTAAAAGACTGTTTTGGGGTATTTTCCCCTTCACTGGCCAGCAGACCGTGCAGAGATAGACAGGTTTTAAGGGAAGCAATGTACCCGGCTAGAAAAGGACCCATGAGCTTTAACCATTAGGCTGTTAAGTTGACAGTTTAATGGTGTTTTGTGTATAGAACAAAAAGGTAGTGCACAGTGTGTTTATCTGAACAATGAATCAGTCTCTTACACAATGATTTAACAGCGATACAGCTACAACAGCTGCCCACACCGTCCATCCAGAGAGCAGAGAGACGGGACACGAACATTAAGATGTTTTGTGAGGAGTAGTGCTCAAACCATCAGTCACTTGTTCAGAAAACTAATCAGCTCAATTGGAAAAAAAAACACACATTTCTTAGTTTTAGTTTACGGAGTCTTTACTCATTCTGTCTGCCCCGAAAGGTAGCAACGGTCTGTAGAATGTGACCCGAGGTGGCTTCCTTACTCTGCCCTCTGTTTTTATATAGCACTTTCACCCAAAGCACTTTGCCTCTCATTTGTGCATTCACACTGCTCTGTTGATGGATTAAAGTCATTAGGATTCATCCTCTGGGGAAGTCGATTGTCTATTCAGTAAAAGTGGCTGGAATATTTAACTCTGGACTGACAGAAAGATATTAAGGTCTCTGGAGCCATTTCACATGCTGACTCATCTCCATGTGTCGTATAATTATTAGACGATCAGACTAATCATGTCATTTTAAAATACAAACGCAGGCTATGCTGCATAATCCTTTTTCTTTTTTTACGTTTTACTGACTGAATGATAAAAAGAAGAAAAAAAAAACAAACTGAAAACATTTAGGTTGGGTTTGGGTCAGCAAGTGAAATGTCTCAAAGCGCTACCAGACGGTGTGGCTGTTTTATTCAGCAGAACTTGACTGGAGTCTGCCACTTGGCGACCTCAGGCTGTGACTAGAATTGATCTCGCTCTCTCATCGCAAGTGTTATTACATATTAGAGGCCCCAACCTGCATCCCAGCCAGAGTCCTGTGGTGCAGGGTTCCCCGCAGGCTCTCGGGGGCCTCTGCTGGAGCCGGCTCTCGTGTCTCTTGGGGCTTTCGGGTCTTTGCCTCCCTCTGAGCATTTCCCCGCCTCTTGTCCCTCGTCGTCGTCCTCCTCCTCAAACACCAGCTGCATCCGAGACACAGTCCCCTGGAGGCCGGCGGGGGGGGGACCAGCGTGGGACATCGGCTCCTGGATAGAAAAAGACCGAAAAAAAAAAATGCTTTGAAGGGACAGATGGCAGCTTGACGGATTATTCTGGATGACAGATTTTCATATTTGGTGAACTGTGCTATGCTCGTTTCCAGCTGACGGTCGCGGCGCTCACCAGGATGAGCGGGGGGAGCCGAGTGGAGGACAGACCGACTCCATCGGGGGCGTAGATCCTCAGCAGGTTGTTGGGTGTCACGTTCAGGTAATGGTTACGATGGGAGGGGGAGAACACACCCACCTGTCCACAGAGCGAGCCATAAATAGACGTGTAACCACGAGGTAAAGCTCAAATACTACACTGCAGTTACCGTCATGAAAGTTGAATGAAATGGAAGCGATGAGTCTCACTTGTTTGAGCAGGAGCACAGCGCCAACCTTCAGCTCCTCCTCTCGGTCCTCTAGGAGGCGTCGATGCACCGTCCCCTGAATCTCCCCTTCAGTCCAACAATATAAACAGAACAATGAGAGAAACAAATCATTTAAAAACAATGAGTGCTTGCAGGTCCAAGGTATCCTGAGGTACTCTACACTGTACACCGCTCACAATGTAGGTTAATGGAGGAGAAACATAAAAACAGCATTCAAATAAAGATCTAAAACTATAAGATGCTATATTTAAGAAAATGAACACCTTTAATTCTAGTCTTAAGAGAGTAACCATAGACTGTATAGAAGAAGTGGATGTAGTCACAGCGACGTCACCCATTGGTTTGTGGACGGCATTTTGGGCGTCGCCATCTTCCAACCAGAAGTGACACGAGAGGGCGGAGCTAAGAACAACCTCACGCTGGAAAAGACACTCCGTAGGCGACCATAGAACGCTACAATTAACTCATGAAGTAAAAACACACCGTGAAAGGGTTAAAGATGTTAAACACGGACGAATCCCGCTGTGGTAATGACCTGTCAATCACAAGGTAGCCCCGCCCTAAAGCATACCCTGATCCTGGTCTATCTGACTCTAAATGGGACTTTAATTTACTCTCTTTTACTGTAAAAACCATCAGAAAAGAGTGAAAAAACGTCCACAACTGTCAAAAAGCGACACCTCAAAATTGCTTTTTGAAACACTTTAAACCCCCAAAAGTATTGAAACTACAGTAATATAATACAGTGCTCGATGAATGATTCATTTGGTGACCGATAGATAGATGGGCTCATCTTTAAGACGAGTACGAAGAGCCTACGGTCACACTGCCTGCGGGAGACAAACCTTTCAGCAGGTGGGAGGCCCATTACTGACAGAGTGCTCCCTCGTGGTGTCACAGGCACTTAAAACCCATCCACCGCTGATGCCAATCTACCACAATTGAATCACTAATCAGCACTTAAGTCCCATGTTGAGTACAACATCCATTCCCAGAGTGTTAACAATCAGCACGTCTCGTGTGGCGGCTCTCTGGGGGACACGGCAACCGGCTCGGCTTTAAGGAGGCGGATCAGACGAAAGAAGGGGCGAAGGTTCAAGACGGAGGAGGAGAAGGAAAAGAGGCAAAGGAAGGAAGGAAGGAAGGAAGGAAAAGGAGGCAGGTATTCACACAGTATTTCAGCTGCTTATTGTGCACCTTGTATTGCAGGTTGATACACATTCCTACAGTGAGGCAGCGTGATGTACGTCGTGTGAGTGTCCACTACCTGTCGGGTCTTTAAACACAGCCTTGGCATCGGCGTGCGTGTGGATGATGCTCTTTAGGAGCACGGCCATGTTGGGCACTTTGTTTCTCGCCAGCCGTTTCAGTGCAGCCTACAAATGACGGGGAACA
Source organism: Pholis gunnellus (assembly GCF_910591455.1). Lineage (NCBI taxonomy): Eukaryota > Metazoa > Chordata > Actinopteri > Perciformes > Pholidae > Pholis > Pholis gunnellus. Next base: position 9,475,444 of record NC_136544.1, read on the forward strand.
GACAGCGTTGTCAAATAACAGTTATTTTATTATATGTTTATATAATTACAGTACATTGACCCATGGGTTATTTTAGAAGAGCTCAGGTAAACTTGCATCCATTTCACCCACTGTGGAGTGTGAACTTTATTTCAGAGGTATTGATTAATAGATTGTCAGAAAATTAATCAACAACCATTTTTAGAATTAATTCAATAACATGTGAAGCTGTCCGTTGTCATATATGATAATGAACGCTATATTATTTTGGTCAGATAAAACAAGCAATCAAAATACATCAGCCACGGGCTCTGGGATATGATAATTATAATTTGTTGTCATATTTTCTGACATTTTATTAACTTGATTATTCAAAAAATAATGCACAAATTCACAACACAAAATAACAAATAAATTCATCAATAACAAGTAAAATACCTGCACTACCAGTAACAACTTAATGTTTCTATGCTAGCCGTGAAAGTCGCCTCTTGAGCTATGAACACAAGTTTGAACATTTCTGTAAATAAAAGTTTTACATGTGTTTAGATAATTATTTATAGTACTTCAGTTGGAGAAAGAAAAACTAAACTCTTTGGCGCCGCCTAGTGGTCGCTTTGAGAAAGACGCAGCAATGCACACCACTACAGATTCTTTATTTGGGTTTAAGACAAACCATCACTGCCCTCAGTCTAAAATGAAACCCACAGATTGTGAACACAATAAAAGAATATTAATCTGACGAATATTTATTATTCTTTCATTTGCTGTTTCCGCTGCATTAGATGTAACATGTTATTGTAAAACGTTTCAACAGCCACGACAGGAAACGCCGTGTTTAAGTGCTCGCAACGACCGAGTGCTGGCGAGTTATTCCTCCGAAGTTCGACGCACGGCGGGAGCAGAGCAACAGTCTCCGTTAGAGTGATTGATGGTGATCTTGCCGTTTATAATTACAAAAACACCTCCGCTACCGCTCCTCCATTTGTCCTGATTATGCCAATAGACCTCCAGCAGCGACACACTGTCTGTTATTGTGGAGGATAACTATTTAAGCAACGGCTTGACCTAAATAAATATGATGGGGAATCACCTTTCGGAGGACCATGACGACGCTGTAGGAGTGCAGGAAGCACGACGGGTTCCTCTCATCCAATCCCATCTCGGCCTTCATCGCTGCCCAGCCGCCGCCGCTGAACTCGTCTTCTTCGGTCTGTGAGCTGGAGCCCTTTAGAGCGAGTCAAACGGGTTTATACGCTCACAGAAAACTTAGTTACCGAGAGCACACCTGCCTTGAAAATCTCAAGTTCATGCGTTTTCTATACATCATTATATTCTCTCTTCACGGCGCTCACATGCTCACTGTGTGGCTCCACTGCAATCAGATTGTGTGAAAATGAATTTCACACTGCAGCATGAAACTCTTCAGTGTCTGGTTTTGAAATGCAAAATGCATCCTGGGAAGTTTAGGAGAACGTAAACCCAACTTCTGTTCATGTCAGACATATGGAAGGCAAATCTAAACAAAGGTCCTGTTGGAAACAATGATATTCTTTTCAGTTATTGCTCCTCTGTTGCACAAAAACGTGAATTTTGTGAACGCACATCCACCTAGTTTCTATGTTAACTGATCCTGCGGAGGTGCAGGCTATCCCAGCATGCACTGGGTGAGAGTGCAGAGGAGAGGGCCGAACGTCCTCCGTTCTTAATGGGCAATTATTACTATTGATTATAAAAAAACACTTTCAAACGTATATAGACATCTTTATTAGGGTAAACCCCTTGAGATGAACCATCTTGTTTTTAAGGGGGTCCTTTAGAAACTTGAAAATAGAAATGATGGGCTGTTGATCTGACAAAACTAGACATCTGAATACGTCAACTGGAGCTTGGGGAATCTGTGACGAGCATTTTTATACAAACAAACCATGAAAATACTCAATCGCTCTTTCATTACCTGGCTTGGCGACCGGGCCACAACACCGTGAGCAGGAGTCTGAGGGACAGAGACCACGATGTCGTCCAGGTTCTGACCCTGCGGCTGAGAGAGAAGAATTCAGGTATTACACGGCACCATGGCGGAAAAACCAACGCATAACCGCTGGATGAGACTCACCTGCTGAGGCAGGAATCCGGCGGGGCCGGGGAAGCGTCTGGACCGGTGAGGCTCAGACCGAGGCCTCTTCTGAGGGCGCTTATTGGAGGCCGACACCAACTGGACCAGGCGGTTGGTGAGGACCGGTGTGTGAAGGGGATGAGAGCTCAGAGCGGAGGACGAAGAGGGCGCTGGGGAGGAGACCGTCTCAAAGAGGACCTGAGGGGAGGGTCCCGGAGTGGCCCACGGCCTCTGGGGCCTATTTAGTGTCCTGGAAATGGGGCTGGGGGCCGGAGAAGACGCAGTGAGGCCGGGGAAAACACTGGGACTCTGCGGAGGGGCTGAGAGGAGAGCAGGGCGGGGATTCGGAGATCGCAGAAGAGGAGTGGAGGAGATCCGAGGAGGTAGGTCACGACTAAATGAGCCAGAAGCCTGGCGTGCGGTGCTGAAGTCTCTCAGGGACCGGTTAGGGTGGGTCTGAATCCCTCCACAGGTCGGGGGTCGCAGCGTTTTGGACGAAGACGCGGGATCGACCACAGGAGCAGGTGGGACTGGAGCAGGAGGCCGTCCCATCTGGCGGTCGCACTCCTCCAGGTCTGCCAGGTCAACATCCCAGTCGTCAAAATCGTCCTGAGCCACACAGGGCGTCGGCGGACCCTCCGCGTGACTCTGTCGTGAAGCCAAATTAGGCTGAGAGTTATTCAGTGTGGGAGGAAGGGGCTGAGCAGAGGAGGAGGAGGGCCGTCTCAGACCCAGGCCTGTTTGTCCAGCAGCAGTGTGCGTGCTGCTCTTTGATGCGTTGCCATGACACAGGGCTGCAGATCTCTCTCCCGTGAGCTGAAGGCAGCTTTTCCCCGGCTCTCTGAGAGAAACAGAGGAAGCCCGCAGCGAGCGGGATGACACGGCAGATGCCACATCGGCTGGTCCAGACGATGAGCGGACAGCCCAGTCTGTCCCCAGCAGGTCCTGGGAGAAACACACACACACACACATTAACAGTGTGAGAGAGGGGGAGCAGAAGGAGGATCCTCCTATTACAGAATGTGATCAGTCCGCACTGACAGTTAAGTAAAACCAGGTGTGTTATCTGCTGGGATTCACCTCATCATCAAAGTCCTCGCCAATGCTGAACAGGCCGCTTAATTTGCAGGTCTGTAACAGAGGTCACGACACACACGATGAAAGGGCTTGACAAGCACGTGCAGCAATAAACATCCCAGGTGCTATTCACCAGATGAAAACCTAATGAACACGCCATTAAGTAATATGTTACCTGTGTGCATTAAACATATTGTTAGCATATGTTAGCAGCACAGTTAGCTCAAATAGTTTTGAGTTCACTTACCATCGCAGTCATGAGATATCGCGATGAAAGCCGTTATTTGATCGGTCTGCACACCAAACTTACCGAGACACTGAACGCCATTCAATGACTGCGTGTCAACAGAACTTGTTGTTTTGTTCCCATGTCTTTAGTTCCACAAACAAACGCTGCTCAGCAGCGAGCTGAGTTGTAAACGTTCTGCTCATCGGGAGCGCGCCGCCACGTTCAAACACAACGTGATGACGTCAGATATGTTTTTACAAAGAGTGTTGAAGCAAAGCGAGATAACTCACTCCCCTATTATCCCGCATTACAAGTGTTGTTATTGTTTTTTGTAACTCAGAGGAGTGGCTAAATATTACAGATATATGCTCAAGTTTTAAAAGAATGAAACACGAGAGGGAAGACAAACAATGACCCACTGTTGGAGCATTATGAATAATCGACTGGTGAAAAGTAACACAAACCAAATTCCAAACTTCAAATAACATAGATTCACTATATATCACCAATCTGTCCATCTGTGTAAAGTGCTTATAATTAATAAAATGTATTATTGTTATTGTTATTATTATATATTATGCCACCACAAACCATTGCTCCACCAACAGTGAGTGGAGTCCCAGCACATCCATGACACCTGTAATGAATGCCAACATTTCCATTCCTTTACCACTGGGCAACTATACCACTATATATATATATATATATATTTGATCATAATCTCGTCAGTTTTACATTCGAAAGGACTGATTTCCTAAAATTATGTACCAGTAATGTTAAAGGGTATATCATTTTCCAAACATAAATAAGCTGTTAGTGTTTTCATATAGAGATTCCATCACTGTGTGTCCATATTTTGTCATATTACTGCTCTCACAATGCTTTTTTTCTCATTGTGACCATTAAATCAGATGGAAGCTGTTAATAGCTCTGAGGTTTTATCAGGAATAGCTTTCCACATGTATGCTGTACATTAGGACATTGTTACATTACAGTATCACACATGCATGAGAAAAAGTTGGAAACCAAACATTGCAACAGACAGTTTAATTATAATTGCATTGCTAGGCAACAAGTATTTAATTCCTGTTAGCTGACTTAATTCACTGCAACTTGCACTGCAACAGGAAAAGACCTGGGACACATTTAGAAGGTTTAATCTGTGAAACTGTGACAAGTGGTGATACTTCTCTTGACATTTCTGGTTCTTTGGTGAGATGACTGTTTATAGTGGACATACATATCGGATCAATGCTGCCATCTGGTGGCCATCTGGGGTAATACACGTATCAGCTTGCATTCTGATCTATTAATAACTAGTGCTGGAGTTGTTTAAGTAACAAGCGTGTGACCGTGTCCACGGAGGAACGTTTGATTTTGAATTGTGATATTAAACATCACAGTGAAACTAGACTGGTTTAAATTAAGAAATGATTTACGGTACTTGACCTCTGCTTGGACCCCTGTGATCCACACTAGTTCCAGTGAAGGGTGAGTATAGAGTAGACATTTTCTCCGAGCAGTAACTGCCCAGTGCTTTGGCAAGACCCTGTTGCTTTACACCGTTCAACGTGTGGAGGAAGTGGCATAAAATGTATTAACACAACTTGTCGAGAGTCAACTCGCTGGCCTCACTTCAAGGTGACATGTCAAATGACACATTTCCGTTCACTTCCACCTCACTGCGCTCCCTGAGGCTGGAGCGGGAGCTTCAGGAGTGGGAGGATGCTCGGCGAGCGTGGGCTCATAGGAGAGCCATGACCAGGGACCCGCTGCCCCGGGCCCCCAGGCCTCCTCCTCAGCAGCAGCGGCGGCTCCAGGAGGTCCGGGCCCCTCCGCCCCAGGTCCGCTGCAGAGACGCGGCCGTCCACAACACCTTCGCGTGCGGGGACATGCGAGGAGTGTACGCGGTGCTGAAGGACCCTGGGATGGTCCACGCCCTGATGGAGACAGTGCAGGAGGAGATGGTGTGGGCCCCGGAGATGGGTACGAGCTTTAAGGCCTCTCGTGATCTCTCACTCACTCACTCACACACACACACACACACACACACACACACACACACACACACACACACACACACACACACACACACACACACACACACACACACACACACACACACACACACACACACACACACACACACACACTCCTGCGAGCTTTTTCCTATCTGTCAGCAGGCATGTGGACGCTGAGCTCCAAGGTGAAGCAGACTTCAGCACTACGCCTGGCCGCCGGCAGAGGACACGCGGGCTGTGTGGAGGAGCTGCTGTTTCGCGGGGCAGAGGTGAACGCCGACCCCGGAGGAAACACGGCCCTCCATGACGCCTGCGTGGGCGGCCACGCAGTCTGCGTCCAGCTGCTGCTTTCTCACGGAGCAGATCCCGAAGTGCTGGCCGCAGACGGCAGCGCTCCTCTTCACCTCTGCACCTCCGTCCAGTCACTCCAGTGAGTGATGGAGCAGCTGACAACTAACTAACCAATATATCTAGCATTGGGAAAACTGTATTTATGTGTTAATCTTCTTTAAAAATCCTAATTTTCAAAAGTAATTATCGTAATTGTAGTAATAAAACTCTTATTTGAAAACCTAATTTGTCTTTAAGTAATGTTTTTGCAGATGCAGATGTGCACCTTTTGTTCCAGGTGTGCAGAGTTGCTGATAGGCGCAGGTGTTGACGTCAGCGTGAGGTTGAGGGAGTCGAGGCTCACACCTCTGCACGTGGCTGCCCGGCGAGGCCTGGAGGAGCACGTGGAGCTCTTCCTCCGCCACGGAGCAGACGTGTTGGCCACTAATCAGGAGGGAGAGACCCCTCTGAACGCCGCATGCTCCGCCGCAGAGAGGCCCTCCGAGGCCGGCCGCTACTTGGGCGTGATTCAAAAGCTACTGGGTGCAGGAGCTGACCCCAGAACCGCGGGCAGGAAGCGGCACACCCCTCTGCACAACGCATGCGCGAACTGCAGCCCCCGGATCGTGGACGTCCTGCTGCAGCACGGCGCTAAGGCAGATGTTGCCAACTGTGCAGGATACACACCGATGGACTGTCTGATACAGGTAGCTCACGAGAGCTGGAGGGGGGTTAAGTGGTTGGAGTCATGTGACACAGCAAAGATGTGAAGTTTAGAATATGATTGTTTTAAGATCAGGCAGAGGGATTAACTCTTTTCTGCTTGTTCCTCGAGGTGGTTGAAGATTACCCTGGCCAGCAACCGGAAGCAATAGCGCGGTCACTTCTGAACCATGGAGCTAAGACTGTTTCACCAAAGGTTAAAAACAAGCACACTGAGAGAACGTGATACAGATCCTATAAAATAAGTTGTTTTCTAATGCACACCTGATCGACAGGTGAGTAAGTGGTACAAGAAATGATTGAATTCCTGCGTTGTGGGTGTTTTCCTGTTACATTAATCTGAACCCAACCAATAGGCTACCTCTGTTTATAGCCTAAACATAACATAAACTAAGCCCTAACATCAACCATGGAGAGGGAAACACTTGACACAAGACCTGCAGACTGTCAGCACTGAGTTCATAGATGTATTCTAGGGCATCAAATTCACAATGTGAAATAAACCACAGGCTGAAAGAACCAATCAAAAGAAGAGCTGAATTAAACCACTGAGACAATTACCTCACCAATAATTGATAAAACCATTTGCCAAAATCTGTAGAATACAAATGACAATAGAAGAGGAGAACAAATTGCAACCAAATCAAATATGCTGTTATGTTAGTGCTGTAATTACCAAGAAATGTTCAAACGGGGAAAGAGGAGGCAGACGATCAAACAATACACAGTGCAGGCCTTAATTTAAAAATCATTTAAAAGTGTTTCAAAGATGGACAACGGAATCCAATGGAAATGTGAAGCAAAATTGTCAAATATTGCACCAAATGTCAGGTTATCGCAAGTGAAAACTTCCAAGTGAAGAGTCAAATATTACAGAACGTCTGACCAATATATTAATGCAATGATAATGTATGTAGGAAATACTGTAATTCTGTAAATATCAGGTCAGAAAGAATAGGGCTAACCCCTAAAATCCATCCTTTCATCTGCCTCCAGATGTTGAAGCAGTGCGTCCTCTCTCCTGCCACTCTGGAGGTGCTGCTGAACTCGTACACATCCCTCCCTGCCTGCGAGTGGATGGACTCTCTGTCCGCTGAGGTGTACGAGGTGAGCAGTGTTTATGGGTCACGTCTCCTCCTCTTGTTTACCATCCAGTGCTCGATAGTGTTTCCGTTTGTCCCCTCGGTGCCTCAGGAGCGCCGGTCTTTCTTCGACTTGGTGCGTCAGCGGAGCGCTCAGCCTCGCTCTCTGCAGCATCTCTGCCGATGTGCTGTGCGCCTGCGCCTCCGAGGTCGTTGTTTCCCAGCGGTCCGTGAACTGGACATTCCCGGCTCCATGAGGGATTACCTCCTGCTGAGTAACGACGGGACTCTCCTGTGACACCACACTGTGCGACACCTGCAACTCTTTGAAACTAGATTTATTTGAGAACACGACGACCTGTTCCTGTTAACTATTACTTGTTTTTCTGTAAGAAAATATAAATGAATACAACTTTAGCTCCTGTTTGATTATGATTGATTTACTTTTAATTGATTCATACTGTTTTGAGTTGGTTGGTGTTGTTTTAACTCTAATTTCAGCCACAAAGTGCTGAAATAAGAACTTTATGAAATTACTGCATGAGAAATATGCATTACTATTACTGCTATGAATACAACTATTGCTACTAAAATCAACAGTGGTAGTAATATTAGTGTTGTAATATGCATATGTTATTTATGAAGAGATCAGTGAAATTAAATATATGCTACTTTACTTAAATGTAAAGGGAAATATTGTACCTTTTGCTGTACTGTATTTATTTCATAGTAATGGTTATTTGTTACATAACAGATTAAGATTTGAAATACAAAAACACATTTTATAATAGACAAAAGTACTCGCCTTTTTTGTCACTGTCATATCATTAGATTATTATTATGCATATTAATGTAAAACCAATCATTTAGTTTTTAGTTTCAGATTTTGTTTGAGGTGGAGCAAATTGTTTTCCTCATTTCTCTATTAATTGATTGTTTGGTTCAGCAAATAGTGGGAAATGGCATCACAATTACCCAGTGACCAGTGACACCATCACAATGTTTGTTATGTCCGACCAATACCACAAAATCATCAAAAAGTATCAAAACTAATGTTAAAAACCAAAGCTGTCTAAACAAAGTAGAAGTATAAAGTGGCATGAAAAGAAAAGACTCAAGTACAAGTAATTTAAATGTGTTGTAGTACAGTACTGAAGTACAGAAGTACATATAAATGTGAATATGTCACCAAATCGTCCGCATCGTGAACAGTCCTACCACACTATTATTATTACATTATATGTACAGTTATTGTATGAGCGAGAGGAGCAACAGGCGCGTGACCCGTCTCCAAAACAAGCGCTCCGCGCTGCCCGTTGATGACGTCACGCCGTCTCTGTGTGTTTATTATGTGGCTTTTCAGGAGCAGCTGCTAACTAGCATTGAGCCTCGTCTTCAAACATGCTCTGATTTACTCCGCTGGCAGGTAAGATCGTTTGGTACCAACGCAGCAAAAGACGCACAGCTCGTTCACGCGACATCTGCATCCGAGTTACAAAACTATTGCACAAAAACTAAACCGAGCGGCGACAGGCGAAGGTCGTTTTCTTTTAGAAGCTAGCAAGGTAGGCTAGCTTGCGAGCTAACTTAGCTCGCTGACTAGCAACTCAAACTAGAGCATAACAAGTTAGCAGCACAGGAGATTAGGTGACATAACGCCACGTTGTTTCGGATAAATGTCGAATGTAACGACCGACTTGGCGCAAGGAGTCCCCGCTGACACGTCTGTGAACAGCTGGGTGTTTGGACATTTCTCCACAGCTCCACGAACAGCTGTTGACCAGCCTCTCATATCTTAAATAACGCCAAGTCCTTCAACTCATGGAAATACCTCATTAAAGGATTATACACCTGACAGCAACCCTGCTTGTGATCAAGTCATGTATATGTATGTACTGAGTTATAAAGTACTGGGTTTATTTGGTGTTCTTAATGTCAAGAACCCAGATTACTGGGCGTTTTGTTTGAAGGAGCTTTGTTTGTTTTTGAGATTATAATAGTTTAATTTGTAATCAGTTATGTGTATTTTTTTTTCAAAACAACTAGACTGTTCTCCTGTCATCATGTAGGCGTATGGATGACATCTTATATCTTCTGGCATATATATATGTATATATATATATACATATATATATATATATATATATATATATATATATATAATGCAATGATTAAACTGACAATGAATCCCCAGACTGTGAATCCCTACTATTTTTATAATATATTAACAAATACTTATCCTTCCCTAATCCCTAGTAATTGTATTCATCTCACATGTTGTGATAAATATGTTGTTGGGTGGATAAAATAGGTCACTTTCTTTTTTTACTGTATTTATTGCATTTCATAGATGCATTTAAAATATATTGGCAGATAACATAATTAACTGAGAACCTGTTTATAGAAACAAATGGGGGAACGTCTGTTTTTTTGGCAAATCAAGGTACCGTGTTACACTTTGGATGCAAAAGTCCTAAAAATATACAATATTACCATAAAACAATTCTACTCATTGATAAACAGTATTTGCCACAGAGTGGTTAAATACAACGAGAGTCACAGTATAATTATTACTTCCAATCTACTGGGTTGTTAGGTTTTTGTTAAATACACGTCTTTATATGAGAAAATAACTAATGTTTATAGAGGTAATTATAAACTAAACCAGATTATATTCCCATTAAATAAATTGTTGATATTCCCATCATATAACAGAGTCTTATGTGTTGGATCAGATTTGGGAAACCATCAACATTGTGTTTAATTTAGCTTATATGTGGTGCTTAGTTGCCACATTGTTGTTTCGGGCTATGTAAGTAAACGTGGGTTGTGTCCTTTCTTCAGGTTTGGAGGACAGAGATGGCAGTGTGTGCACTGACCATGCTGGATGGGATGGAGGCGGAGGTAACGGCAGCGGGTGGTGTGTTGCTCCTGGTCCTGGCTCTGGTCTTCGCTTGGCTCTCGACGCACGTGGCCGACCGGGGAGACCACATCCTGGGCACCATCCTCACCGTGGGGGCTCACGCCTCTCTGATCGGACTGGGAGGCCACGAGAGCTACAGCGGCGGGTCTCCCAACGCCGACAACCCGGAACAGCAGACCCCCCCGCCTTCCCAGGAGAACAAGCCGGACGACGGCGAGCCGGGGACTGAGAGGGGAGAGGGGGAGGGGACCGGGGAGGCAGCTGAGGGTGTTAGGACTGACCTCCTGCTGGACATACAGAGCAAACAACCACAGTCTGGAAGGCTGCATACTTCAGACGACGAGGAGGACGAGGATGATGAGGAGGAGGATGAGGAGGAGGAACTAGAGGAGGAAGACAAAAAGATTATAAAGCATATCCCTGTGTTGTCCAGCATCATCTCCCCCACCACCACCAACACTGCCACTTCCATCTCTGTCCGTCTGAAGTATTTAAATGACACGGAGGAGGTAGCGGTTGTAGAAGCACAGGACACAGTGGGAGTGCTGAAAAGGTAAAACAACCCCAAACATCCACCTGAAGACTTCAAGCACAGATTGTTAAAGGAGAGTTTGATGATGAGCTAGATACCACATTCATGTCTGTGTGCTACGTGCTTAGCTTAGCTTAGCATAAGGACTGGAAACAGGGGGGGAAAGCTAGCCTGGCATTGCTAATTAACACATGACGTCTAAGTGTAAAAACGACACCCTGTGGTTTTACGAGAGGTCATGTGTGGGACTGTTTCTTGGCCTTTAGCCTTGTCGTCCATCAATATGCGGTTTACCGACTCTTCTTTCTCACCTCTCTTGTTCTCCAGTAAATACTTCTCAGGTCGGGAGCATCAAATAAAACTCATCTACCAGGGCCAGTTGCTGCAGGATCCCAAGAAGACTCTCCTCTCCCTCAAGATCTCACACAACAGCGTGATCCACTGCCACATCTCCCAGGCCCTGCACGAGACCACACCGGAGGAAGGGCCTCAGTCCGGGGCCGGCGCGGGAGTCGGGTCCGGGGTCTCCGGAGGATTCCGGGCCGCCGGCGTGGCCATCAGCACCAGCAGCCTGGTGGTGCCCGTGTTTGTGGTGATACTGGCCGTGGTGTGGTACTTCCGCATCAACTACAGGCAGTTCTTCACGGCCCCTGCGACCATCTCCCTCGTGGGAGTCACTGTGTTCTTCAGCTTTCTGATATTTGGGATGCACAGCCGCTGAAGAGGCAGAGAGAGAGGGCACACACACACACACACACACTTACAGCTGAATGTTGTGAGGTAAAATAAAAAAAAACAACCGCAGCCGCGGGCGCCGCCTGGACGGACTAATCAGAACGGGGCTCGGTGCAGACGCCACAGCCGATTGGCTGTGAGAGAGCGGCTGGGTGGGCCCGTCCGTGCATGTACCAAGATAAAACACCAAGCTGAGTGCTTGTACAGTTTATGTTGAGTTAATAACAATCCGCAGTGAGTAAAGTTCAGCTGAAATTGAACGACACTTTAGCTCCTCTCCAAACCCGTCTCAGCGGTTCACACCATGTTCAAACACTCGGCTTCATCTCGTCGGCTCTTTTATCGTTGAAAAAGATTCCTGTTTTCTCGTCCGTCTTTGTTTTTTTTTTAGGCCACTGTTTGTGTTACAAAAAAAAAAAAAGAAGTGTAATTAACTTTATAGATGCCAGAATCTGAAATATTTTGGAACCACTCACTTGTTGTGTTGTGTGTTTTAAGGACCATTATTTTGTGTTATACGAATGAGTCAAGCTCCGTGTAAGCAAATGTGGACTGTACAGCTGCCAATAGTTTTGTTGCTCAAAAACTGTTGCTGTGTAGAAATAGGCTAATTTAAATAATCACTAGACAATGAAAATAGACAATTTGAGAATATATTGTAAATACATTGTGTATTTTCTGTAAATAAAATGATAGAATGAATCAGATGAACCTGCATCTGGCACTTAAAAGATTTGGAGGGGGGGGGGGGGCGTTAAAACCCTCCTGATTATGCTGGACTGCTCCGGCTTCAGCGATGTCTCCAATTAAAGCATTTCAAACCAAACCTGCTCCGGTGTCTGTGTGTAGTCTAAAGAAGTGAGCCTCTCGGTAGGGTTTCTGTTTATTTATATGCAAACACCAGTATGAATTGCAAGTGAAGGAAAAAAAAAAAGAATTGCATGATGATAATTTACAACAGTCATTCACACGTGCACAGGTTTGTGCTTGTGCAGGAACGAAATATGGGGAAGTCACAACATCGCGTTCTTGGTTATTGCACTCGTACCGCACACAAATACACAAAAGAGCCACAAGAGAACGTCGGCTGTTAGCTTCATCCATGAAAAGTGGTTGAAGAATCTAAGTCACACACCTACCAAAGTATCTCAACAACAGTTTATTTATCATTAGTGCACGTCACAAGACTGTACTGGAAAAGATTTAAAAGGGCACGGTCAAAGTCACCACAGAAACAGATGTGGAAGTTCACTGTACTGGAAAATAAATCAGGATTTTGACAGATTGTCACGTTCAGTGAGAGAAGCAACTGATTGCGCTTGACTTTAGGGACTGTACACAAACTATTTGGGTGGGGAAGGAGGTTGAACCTTTATGTTTCCTTGGCCATTATTATTTTCTTTGAACCCTCCCCTTGACACCCTTCCCCCAATACCTAGACATAAAATATTAAAACACAAAAACAAAGCAAATATTCAAGCTCTTCTCTCAGCCACCAAATGGGTGGAAAACGGGCTTATTAGTCCTGCTAACCAATTAAAGTCGATGCCTTGATACAGCGTGACCCGCCTCCTTTTCTTAAATCTTCTTCCCCTTCATCATTTTCATACAGTCCCTAAGTTTCACAGCGATGATGTCCTGATGTATTAAAACAAAATACGTCATTCTAGTACTCAACTCTACAATAATATCTCAAACTGTAAAGTATTTAGGTTTGAAAAGAAGAAGAAAAAAAAAGCGTCACTCAAGACATCAAGGATTAGTGACGTCTAAAGCATGTAAATGCATCTCACCACCTTTACATAAGACAATATTTAGGCTTACAGACGTATCACTCATGATCATGAACGATGAGCAGATCGGCAGCACTGATCTACTTCATGGGATCTACAAGCAGAAAGTAAGTGAATATACACAAGTGTTGTACCGAGGAAAGAAAGTTATGTTGGTTTCGTGATTACGTTTCCATCTCACGCGTCATAAATACATGTACTGTACATGTGCCCCAAGCCCACTGGCTCATCAAATATCAAAATCTGCATTTACACACAATTAATATGCACACACCACTCTATAGGCAGTGACAAGTAAAAACTTAAATAGATTGTTGTCAACAAAAGAAGTGAAATATCTTAAATGGCACACGTACTTTCACGAGAATGTCACATTCTAGGATGCATAGTTTTATGAAAATATAACTGATCACACACACACACACACACACACACCAAAAAAATTGACATTCACACTGAATGAAAGTCAGCACACACACACACACACACAAACTGTGCAATACAATGCTAGAATTACAAAGCCACTGATGTTTCCTCCTGTCTACGTGTGTCAAGTGTTGAATTAAAAGCAGTTGAAACAATGGCGCCTGAAGGTTTCAGAGAGCCAAAGTTAAGACTTTTCATGCTTTGAGGAAAATGTTTTGGGGGCCAACATAAAAAACGTTTCTGACTGACTACAGCTAATAAAAGGTCTTACACTTTAAATTAGTTAAAGAAAAAGAGGACATCAGGAAATAAATGTTTGGGGACATTTTGTACAAAAATCCAGAGAAGTGGACAACTAAAGACAGGAAAACCCTGTCAGTGTGCACAACGGCAAGGCCCCGAAATCAGGAAAGCTAAATGGAGTGCAGCCCTTAATCATATTAATTACACCTGCGGTTTCCATGTCAAAACGCCCCCCCACTAGAAAATAAAATGAATGATATTCCTATTATATTGTGCACCTCCATTGTAATTTGTAGGTTTGAAAAGCCCAAAGTGCACGGACCCCCCTGTGGCTGCTTGGTCCAAATGAAGGAAGATGTAATGCTACAGCATACAATGATATTCTATCCAACAGTTTGTGGGAGGTCCTAATGGTTTCAACACGACTACTCCTCTGCGCACAAAGTTTGGTTTTGGAAGATCTTGGCTGCCCTGCACTGAGCCCTGACCTCAACCCCCTTTGAGATGAACTGAAACTGTAAAGTTCAAGTGTCCACATACCTTTGGGCCATACAGTGGAACATCTTAAATTCAAATACCTGCCTGGACAACATGAAGGCATATATGGTGACTTTACCAGCATGAAGACAAGCTTCCCGATTCACAGCTGGAGGCCTTCCATTCATTTAGAAACTAGGTCTGCTTTACGATGGAATATTCCCAACAAGCCATATTTTTTTTTTAAACATTGTGTTCATACTAGAGAAGGGGTTCATTACATTTTAAATGTACATCGAGTTTCATCCCATCCTGTCCAGGCCGGTAACTGGAGGTATGAATGGAGGAGCTTAACAGAGCAGGGCTCATGCTAGTTTAAGTCATCATAGATACTGGTGATAGAAGGTGCTGAGAGTTTGGGCCTCTTTTTTTTGGTCGATAAGCTGATGTTACTCTGAGAGCTGCTGCTGCCTCCAGACAGACTTCCTCCAATTCCTCCAATTCCTCCAATTCCTCCTATTCCTCCTATTCCTCCTATTCCTCCTATTCCTCCTATTCCTCCGATTCCTCCTATTCCTCCTCCTCCACTGTTCAAACCGAGAGACGTTGTCTTCTTTTTCTTGGGCCTCCTGGAATCGGAATGGTTGGTGCCTGTGAAAGGGACAGGAAATGTATCAATCAACTGTGCATGTTTTTACCAAAACCCCTTTCAGGATAATGCACGTGTTACTTCCTTACTGGCTTTGGATGAGGCTGAGTCAGTGGGTGAAATATCAGGGGAGTCTTCCCACTGCAGGCGGCTCATCAGGGTCTGTCCATCTGGAATGTCAAAGCTGTTGCTCTCCACCACAGCGCCTGCATCAGGCAGGGACGGCCTGTTTCATGGAAACCACACAGAGGTACTGACTGGTTAGACTGGTGAGGGAAAACTCAGATTGATCCTTAAAAATCTCTAGATATTTATAATATTACTGCTACACTTAATGTAGTCAAGAATTAGTTCAAATAACAGTAAGTTATCGTTTTGTCTTCTCTCCTCTTGGCTTACAAATTAATTGTTTAATTGATCTATAAGTATTATTATTGGTGAGTTTAATTTTGTTTTCGGCAAGGTTGTATGAAATGTCTTACATCTCAAATTCTGCGTCTATCACGGCTTGTTTTTGAGTGAATTTTTCGAATGAAAGTGTTTTTTTACGATGCCTTGCACTGGTGTGTAGACAGGGAGTCAGCCAATAGAGGGTTGTATTCATTCGATCACACAATACAGCAGAGGTTACTGCAATCTTGACAATCTGTCAATGCAAAAAAACATGCAGTTTCTTTATTGTGATAAATGATGAGACTCGTCTTAAACGGACCGTTTTCAAAAGCTTGAAATATGATGTGGGGTTTGTCATTGAAAGCTACGTGCACGGCTGCAGGTTCCACCACAGAGTTTGGTGAATCATGCGTCACATGCTGATTGACACAGGTGCTCCTCCACTTGAAACCTAATACAGGCCAGGACAAAAAAAAACTGGTGGTAATGTATGACCTTTTTTTTTTTTTTTAAATGAGAAAAGGGTTAATCAGCTGCCGCTTCTGTTCCCTGCAGAAAAGGCTCCGTTGTACCAGAGTGATCACAACACTGACCAGCAGCGGCGTTGTGCTCGTATCTCGATCCCAAAACATCCACCTGCACCACGAGGGTCACAACACTCATCCAAACACAAGTACACTCACGCGGACGGCCCCAGGAGGAACACCCTGACGGCCCGCCTCTGTTCGTCCGTGTGCTGGGGACATCGCTGAGACCTGGTGGTACACAGAGTGGCATTAATCACCCCCTGACACAGCTTCATGCATCACTCTGCCTGCACACATACAGCCACAGGGGGGAGGGAGGACACAACCAGCGACCGGGCAGAGCAGCATTGAGGTGTTAACGGTTTAATGTGAGAGGTTGGTCACTGACAGGCTCCTCTGTGGTCTATTTAAAAAAAATAATTATCTTGATCTAGATCATTTTGGGGAAGAAAAACAAATCAACCAACTTGTGTACCTCTGAGCTGGTCCCAACGTCAATAAACATTTTCAGAAATACACAAATTGAACTGACCTCACGTGCAACCGTGACTTTCAGTCTCTACGTGATTTAGTTTTGGAGACAAAGTTTCACAGCGGGGCCAGACATGAAGACATAAAGGGACATGAAGACGCTGACCTGAGAACTTGTATTAAATGTCTGGGCGACACCGACGTTAGGCCGGGCGTCACCGTACCTCGAACGCTCCTGCATTATCCCAGATATCAGCACTGCAACAGCAGTTAACCGTTTTCCCAGATTGGACACGTTTCAACACTAGTTTATCTAGTGGAGTACACGGTAATTACCTGGTACACATCTTCTTGGTGTGCTCAGAGATCACCCCACATTGCTGTAGAAACAAACACAACTTCAATAATCAACATCTGTCCAGTCAAACGCAACGCTCGCTTGGGTGCATTCACGTCGGCTACGCACCGTTGTTAAAAGGGATCTGACTTCATCGGGGCCTAAAGTTTCATAACTGATGCCAGTATTGTAATTGTACTGAAACGAAAGACAGACAAAGAACCATTATCAACACTTTGCACTGATATACGATACAAGATGGAAGAACTTTGAGGTGTTTCAGGCAACATGAGCGAAGGAAGACTCGTCACCTTGTAAGGCTCCGAACTGACGCTGCCCCCGAGTTCACCTGGGAAAAAAAAATTAAAAATAAGCGTTGATCCTCTTTATTTCTACAAAATGCACCATTAGAATAACATCAGAACTGGACTTCAAGTCACAATCAAGTTACATATTAGGAAACTAGCATGCAGCTAATCAGATATTATTTGATCCTCCATCGTAAACAGAAAGAGCTCGATCTGTAAAACCACACATTCTTCTTTTTACATTTTAGGTTTATGTCTAACTATTCCTTTAACTCAACAGCATTTTCATAATATGGATGCCAACCAATAATCAGATAAATTGTTTAATATATATGTATAATCATTTACACCACATTCAGAAAGGTGCATGGACCAAAACTTCACCAATCCACAAGAAGCTAAAAACCAGATAGACTCACCATTTTTATGTTTTAGAGACTTGGATCTTCTCGGGGAATTCTGATTCTGCACAAAGAAAACCATTCATATTAGATTAACCTCATGATTATACACAATGAAATGTGTACAACATGTACTCTAATACCGTCTGCAGAAGAGGAAACAAATGCAAAAGTACCTTATCTGACTTTCTCTTCTTGGCTGCAACATGGAAATAAGAAGTTTGTATATATTATGTGAAAGCAACATGAGGTGTCTCTTAATTTTTCTCTCAGCACAGTGAACATTAAACCATTTTTTTGAAAAGCTCACCCTTTTTTTCTGCCCCATACGACCAGTCGTTGTCGTTGAGGTCATCATTGTCCTCCTGATCGCTCTCTGATTTGCTCATGTTATTATTGGTGGCTAGCCTGTTAAAAGGTCAACAACAACATTCAAACAATGTGATCCTTCCCATTCTGTAGCAATACAACACTCCGTCCTGAAGGACTATGACCGACTGACCTGCGGTTGGCGATGCGGCTGCTGTTGCGGCCCATGCCGAGACATTTCTCCAAGTGTGGGGCGAAGCGAGAAGCTGCTATCAATCTCTTGCAGTTCGGGCACTCACACTCCTTGTTTTTCCACTGATTGTACACCTGGCCAAATATGTCCACACCTGGCTGATCCACAATTTCTGGAGGAGTAATAAAAGGCACATATTGTACGGAAACACAAGAAGAAGAAGAAGAGAAATGGGCCAGTAGAAACTCAAAGACGTGGTGGCACTGACCGAACTCTTTCATGCTCTCTTGGTCCGTTTCGTCCAAGAAGAACGAGCCCTGTTTCACAGCACGGTGAACCTCAAAGCACAGGCCCAAACAGGCATCTTCCACCAGCTCAGAGTAGATGTCATGGACCAAGGCCTACAACATGATCATTTAAAATTCAAACTAGATACCACATTAAAAAAAAACTGATGA
Source organism: Pholis gunnellus (assembly GCF_910591455.1). NCBI lineage: Eukaryota > Metazoa > Chordata > Actinopteri > Perciformes > Pholidae > Pholis > Pholis gunnellus. The sequence goes on from NC_136544.1 coordinate 9,494,176, forward strand.
AAGACATAACATCAGTCTGTGGGTGAGAGATTTATTTACACGTTATATCTTCACTCACCTCCAGCCTGGTGTTGTCTGGGCCTGACAGGGGCATATCCTCCATTTTCATTTGAAAATCTGTACGGGAAGTCTTGATAGCAAGGTAATGAGATGCTGACCTGAGGACCAAAAACAAGCTTACAATCACGAGACGGTGAGGTGAACGTTTAAAGAGAGAGAAAGAGAGACGATTCCAATCTGTCATCAAGGGTCCAGTTTAGGAATGAAAGTGATACTAAAAGACTTACTTTTGAAAGAGGTGTCGATACTCGCTGCAGATTTGTCTTCATTCTGTTGAAGAGAGAACAATATATAAATGATGAGATAAGGTAAGATCAGCCTTTATTGAAGCCCAGAGGGAAATATCCATCATTGCAGCACAAGGCCAGAAATAAGTACAGATAAAAAACAAAAAATTAGAAACTATACAACATTAGTAAAGTTCACAGCAGCAGAATATAGCTAGAATATGAGACTAATACTGTTTATAGCATGATACTTAGTGTTTGTCTGTATTAATAAAGAATTATAATAGAAACGTTAAGTAGTGTATCAAGTAACAAAACTGTATTATATATATATTAACAAAGTATAGTATAGCACTGTATATATGGGGTGGAATACAGGATGGAGCACAAAGTGACATTCAGTAATACAGTAAAATACAGCACAGAAATATAGAATATAATATAGTGTATAGTAAATGGTATGCTATTCTATACGTCGCAGGAAAAGTATGTTTTTCAATGAATACAGCGCAAATGTAACTGAGGTAAGATGCGTCTTTATTTACACTTTAAACATGTTAAACATTACACACCGACCGAAACAACCTCGCCAACGGCTAGTTAACGTTCGTAGTAAAATAAAGACAACGTGACGTTGAACGCGGGTCAGTTTCAGAGCAGCTGAGAGCAAAATAAACGTCCACTAACGTGACTTTTAGCTGTTAAGTCTTTGCTGGCTCGGTTAGCTGGTTTGAGGCGCAGGAAACGCTCCTCGGATACAATGTAACGATAGTGACGTTATCCAATTTCACCCCAAAAAAAAACAAAATGCTTCCGCTTACCTTGTCATGCCGAACACTCAGCCTGAACCAGGCGGTTTCTGTGAGGTGAGCAGCATCACCGTGAGTCCGTGTCAGAAACACGTTAATAAGAAGCTGCAGACATCTCTTCTATGAGGGGAAACCTGTTAATAAGGCTTGTTGTCGCAGGTTGAATTAACGCTGCACGTCCGCTGGACACCGAGGAGGCCAACAGTGAAGTACCGGAGAAACAAAACAACGCACTTCCTGTTTTAACTTTCACAATAAAGGCCTTGCCTCCGAGGTCGAGCTGTCAAATGTTGAGCAAAATCACTACTCGTATATTTTAATTAAATTAAATTAAATACCACGATGTAGAGTTACTATGTTATAAGTAAAAGGTCTTAAATTCAAGATTTGGCTTAAGTGAAAAGTATTATAGCTAAAGGTTTGGCGAAAGTAACATTAAATGGAAGCACAAAGTAAACAAACCTTAAAATTGCACTTAAGCACAGTACTTGCAGTTAAGTAACTTTCACCACGGATCATTATCAGTGTTGTTTTCCCCATCTAGCTATATTTAGCCAAGATTAGCTAGGAGATGTGACACAGCTAAGACCCTCTCGATTTTATTTTGAAGGTACAATACAAAAGGCTTCCGGTGTCACTGACAGCTCGGGGACGCGTACCATCGACTTAAGACGTTAATAAATGAACGAGATTGTCGCTCGTTATCTGTGATCATTTAGTTGTGCCTGAACGGTTGAATGAGGTCATCTGTAACACCAGAGATGGGCAAAAATACAAAATACCCCCAAATAAATGTATTACAACAAAATACAAAATACTGGTGCCAGAAAATGTAACAAAATACATGTATTTTGTATTTAAAATATAGGAAATACTTTTTTCTGGATTTTCTGTTTTCTCACAATTTGGTATAGCAGAGCATTCAGGTTTGGGCTATATAATGTACACAAAGCTCTGGTGAACCCCACAAAAAGGAAGAACAGTCACAGAATGTCAGTGTAACTAAGCAAAGCTATTGAAAGACAACAACTTGATTGATTATGTATATATATATTTTTATCAATGGGACTTAGCCCATAAACTTTGGCTTTGTATCAACAAGAACATTTTCATCACATATGACATACAAGCTCCCAATCTCCCTCTTCCTATAGCTAGCTACTCGACTGATAAGTTAACTTGCTAAACACTGGCTATGCACTAGCCTAGCCAGCATGCTAGCGTCATTAGCATGTTAGCATCGATCGCTAGCTTGATATTATAACCATCACCATGTATATACACACACAATAGGCTATGTAGCCAGACCCAGACATAAATTATACATCAACCTAGTTGACATCTGTCACACTCAGATAAAATATTTAACTTGACAGACAATCCGTTGAACGTGAAGATCTGAAGACTGAACTCGTGAACTGTTTTTTGATTCGTGGAGAAAGTATTTTGAGTATTTTAAATACAAAATGACTCCACTCTAAAGTATTTTGTTACAAATTTCGTTAGATTTTTAATCGGCCCTATCAAATACAAATGACAAAATACTCAAAAGTAATTGAAATACGTATTTCAAATACAAGTAATAGAAATACTGCCCATCTCTGTGTAACCAATATGCACTTAAGTCTGTGCACATCACAGACCTCTATTTGGTAGTTTGCAACACAATAAAGGTGCTTTATCTTACAATCTTGGGTATATGTAGTGTAGTAATACTGAAAATGTTCTTAAAAATTTACCGTGGTCTATAAACATTCAAAACAGAAAAGCTGCAGAAATGAACATTTCAAAAGTGATTTCTTGCTTGAAAAATGACTTTGATCTAGTTGTTTCAGATTCATTTTTCTTTTGATCGACTAATTAATGAATCATCTGATTGTTCCAGCTCCAAAGCACACCTTCATCATGCATTATGAGTTCCCTTCATTGGGAGCCTCACAGCTAAAGACGTCCTCACTGCTTGTACGAGGTTAAAACAGAGCACAGACATCTTAACTGTTAAAGATCATTTTATTTGCCCAAATACTTGAACTACAAGGACATAAGAACACCCTCAGCTATAGAAAACACCAAATTGTCAAATGATCAGCAGTACAAACTTGTAAAGCTTTGCAGTCTTAGATATCTCTATAAACCAACATACGGGAGAGAAGAAACAACTAAAAACAGGTGAATTAAACCAAAACCTCTCCCCTGTGAGTGAAAAACTCACTGGCCTCAGAAGTCACAGATGAGGGTTCGCCAAATTAAAGCACTAACGAAACGATAAGCACTCGATACAAAAACAGTATTTACAGGAAAAATTACAACAGTTTTTAACCCTAATTCCCCCGGCAACTCGGCTCCCCAAATCCCTTTACAAACTCCCATTTATCAATATCAGCATCACCTTTCTTACTCTCTCCCCGAAATATTTAAATAGTCCACGCTGGTTTTTGTTTCAGACAGGGATGAGACTCGTAATGGTCTAAATCAGTCCATTACTAACAGATTACTGCTAGTTGCCACGCATCTGTTTGTGGACCCACGATGACACGTCATGGAAGTTGTGTCGTTAGTCGGTTTTCAACCAACGATACGGAAACTTACTAAAGACTTTTGGGGGGAGGGGGGGAGGTAAAGATTTAACAATATATCTACATTCATGTATTGGTATGACGTCCCCACACAGGACCAGACATGCACGCTGCAGTCACATCATGGTATGCAACAGAACAGTAAAAACAGCACACAGTAAAGCAAAGAAACAAACACTCACACCCTCATATATACACAGTTCGGAGCATGCATGCACACAAACTCACGCAGAGGGACAGATTTACATTAAGTGCACACGTTTTTTGGGATGAAGCATTAGACTAAAACCCAAAATGGATTACAGTCAATACCATTAGAAATTAAACACAAAAAAAGGAAATGATGAAAACCATTCAGTTCGACATCCACAAAATGATTCCAGATGGATCAGAAGTCAACTGTTCACAGTTAAAAACTAACCTAATGACAAATAAACTGTAAACAAAACGGTTCAGAGAACTGTACGACGCATTCTTTAAAAACAGATTGAGCGCTACGTGTGGAAAACGAGTGAAATCCCGTCAATGACAAACCGCTCTGGTCGCACAATAAACACCGTCTATGGTCCATTACTGCCAGAACCGTTTCAGACTAATGGATTAATCAGACCTTTCAATGACAGACGCATGGTGACGGATCCTACAGCGCCTATAAAAAGTATTACACCGTTTGTTTTACATGTCTGGAACACAATGGATGCAATCAGGTGATTTTGACCTTCATCAACAAAACAAATCTTCACAAACTGATCTAAATCAGGTCCTATAATGTAAAACTAAAAAGATTGATCGCAAAGGTGGTGTAGACAAATGTTTTTAATAAATTGATTGAGATCACTTATGTGATATTAAGTGGGACTCCTGCATCTGCAGAGTACTGTACTGTCATTCATAAAACATAAAAAATGATCTGCTTAGAGCAGGCTGTGTCAGTGCAAGAAGCACATTCGTCCACATGGTTGTAACTGCTGCCAAAGATGCATTTACTGAACGTTTAGGAGGGTGAACACTTCTGTAATCAAGCCGGTTCTTTTTAAACTTGCACTTCATTTAGATACATCTGTAGAGATTGATTTGTTCCGTCAGCTTGTCGGTATCTTACTGAAAGTTAGAGGAGATCGACCGGTCTGCTACAGCTTTCAACACCTCGGCTGGTCTCCCCTCACTTCTCACCCTAAACTTTGCGGCGCAAAGACAAGTTTTTGCCAATGAGTTTCAAAGCCCATCCACTTTAGTTCGATGTCGTAAAACAATAAAACATGAAAAAGTCCAAGAGGGGGGTGAATACTTTATATAGGCACGGTCACCTTTTAAATGAGAACATGGGTAAGTAACAGCAACAAAAAGACATTCATAATGGCTTGATTTTTTTCCTGAAAAAATACCACCTCTTTAAGAACCAAATGATAAAATCTACATCAGAAAATTTAGAATAGAGAACGCAAACCAAACATTTTTTAAAGGAAACATTCTGAAGAGTGCAATTTTTCAGTATCCTGCACCCCCCCCCCCCCCCCCCTGTCGATCCCGTACTATGTTCTTTGGCTCTATGAAGCCTGTTCACAACTCATGCCACCTGTCTTCAACTAATCACCAGAATAATAAAACTAAACACTGGCAGATAATGAACTTACCCTCAACATTAAAACCCTAACCTTAAACCATTGAACCTGTGAGTCAAGATTGAAACCAGCGGCAGAAAAGTTCACGACATCACCAAACCAGTGGGATGCTGTTTTTGGCATAACGTCAGCCGGCCCGTAATGTGAGAGGACCGTCTCGCACCGGGGGAGGGAAGGAAACTGATTTTGGACATAAGGGCAGCGTCCCTCCATGAGTAGACCGCCAACTGCAGCGACATGAAGTGTGACGTGAATGAGGCGATGCGGGGGCTCCCTCTGGTGGTGAGAGGAGAGCGGGGTTGGCACAGTGGCAGAGCTCCCTCGACTCTTGGCTCAGCTCAGCGCTGCTCAGTTCGTCACGAAGACGTCGGCCCGGTTCAGTCCGAATCAGAATCCGACGACCCCTGGGAATTCGATTCACTGCTGCTGTCCTCCGACTTGTTCTCCTTGTCCTCCGCCTCGTCGTCATCGTCGTCCTCCTCCTTCTTTTAACAATCAACAATGAAAAATACATATATTTGTTTAGCACTGTCGACTTCCACTTCTTGTCGCTAGCTCCGCGCACTGAAAGACAAAACTCACGTCGTCGTCGTCATCATCGTCGTCGTCGCTGGACGAATCTGCCTCAGAGGAAGCCTTCTCCCGCTCCTCGTCTTCTTCGTCGTCGTCGTCATCATCCTCCTCCTCTTCCTCCGTGTCCTGAGGGAAGAGAGGTTTTTTTTTTTAGGTAAAGCCGACAACATCAACACATGACACCACTACAGCTGATTTATGAGACAAGAATAAGGAGAGAGTCTGCGCTTACAGATTTCTTGGCCTTTGCCTTGGGGCCTCCTGGTTTCGCTGTAGTTCTTCTTTTCTGAAACATCAACAAGGTAAAACATTTCAAACACCCCAACGTCAGAGATAAGAAAACATAAAACACGACAGAGCTGCAGAACAATTTGCACTGAAATAACTGACTTACCTGTGAATTATATTCTTTGTAGGTGTTTCTCTCTTGTGAAGACAAACTCTGTGGAGGAATGACAGCGTATGTAAGTCCAGTGCCCAACATGTCTTGAGACCCCCCCCCCCCCCTTCAAATAACCACTTCTTACAGCGAGCCACTGCTCCAGCAGGCCTTTGTACTGCCTCTGCTTCTCCTCAGCGATCTTCTTGTAGCGGTCCTTCTCCTTCAGCGTCAACCTCTGCCAGCGGCTGCCGATTTCAGTCATGCGCTCTTTCATCGGGAGGTGATTCAGCTCACCGTTGGACAGCATCTCCTGAGAGAACTTCTGATATCCGTTTCTAGACGAGTCAAAAAGCAAGCAGACAACCACAATGCTAAGTTTTTAAGAACACACACACACCAGGCAGCACAGACAGGATGGACGTGACAGACTTACGATGGAGGTTTCTTGGGTTCACCCTCAAACTTCATCTTCTTCCCTGAGGCAATGGTAGCTGCAGGTGAGCGCATCTCACACAGGTCTCTCTGTGGAGGAGACAGTTGTTAGCTCTCACTGTTAGACAGATGTTGTGGAGCCCTCCTGGACATTGAAAGGGGTACTTACCTCGTATCTTTTCTGGTCCTCGGCTGCCTTTTTGATCCACACGATTTTCTCTTTTTTCTCCATGGTGCTCCAGGTTGCTTCCATGGCTTTCTGCGCCTTCGGTCGGTCACTCTGCAAAAACACAGGTTCACACTGAACGCACTTGTGGAGAGTATTTTATGGGCATTTTCCAGCAGTGTTATACAGCTGCAGTTCATTACTTAAAGCAGTGTGACTGTCATTATCATCAGGAGGATAATGTAAAATAATGAAAGTTAAAGAAAAGTGAATAAAGATATATTGTTAGGGGTCTAGAACTGGACACCCTATTATCTAGGGCACTAGGAGTGATGCATACCTTAAATCTGGCCAGGTAGTCTCCTATGACGCTCTGCTGCCAGATGTCCTGAGCAGTCTTGGGAGGGTCCGGCAGGCGACTGCGATCCTCCTTCTTCTCCGACTCTGCCTTCAGAATCGATTCCATGCGTTTAAACTTCTCCTAAAAACGGCCAAGACAACAAGATCAGTCGAACATTAGAAGACAATGAAAACATATCGGTATGATTTGCATCCTGTGATCCACTCAATTGTTCCAACGTTTCTTTATTACATTACCTTCTTCTTTTCGGGCAGCTCATTCCACATGCGAGCCAGGAGTCGTGTGAGCTCGCTGTCAGAAAGGTCCGACCGCTCCTGCTGCAGTTTGGGACGCCTTTCCTCAGAGAAGATGAACATGGCTGAAATCGGCCTTTTAGGTTTCTCTGGATTGGCCTACAGGTCAAAAAGAAAGAATATCAGAAAGCACACTCCAACTACATCTAATTAATTATTCAAATATCAATGCAATACTAATATTTTACTGTTTAATAGTACGAAGAATCAAACATTTAGGGGATGCGACTTGAGCTTAGCAAAAATGATTACCTTCGCTCTAGAGGCCTTCTTTCTGGCGGCAGGACTGTTGGCTCCGCCCCTCTTAAAACCTAATTTATCCTCAGATAAAACCCGGTGTTGCTCCTCCTCTGACAAGCTCTACAGATCCATAGAGCAGAGACAATACACATGAGAAGCTCTTGCAGCAAAACGTATAGCACATGAATAATGACATTGACGGCTGCAACAAGAACACATGATGTTGGAAGTAGAAACCAAAAATTAGACTTACGCTGAGAAATCTGTTCATGTCAATTTCGAAATCCTTCTTCCTCTAAAAAAACAAATTGACATTTTTAGACACATTTTAAGTTTTCCATTTAAAAAGAAATAATTATCCAACTTGATGAAATCTGGACTCACCTGTTCACAGCGTTTCTGGTAGGCGTCCTTCTCGCCCTGTTTCAGCAGCTTCCACCGCTGGCTACACATCACCATACGCTCTGTGCTCGGTACGTCCTTCATGCTCGACATCAACTCCGCACAAAACATCGAGTAACCGTTTCTGAGAGCACATAGGACATCATGTTCAAATAAGTCACTCACAGGGCAGCGGCGCACGCAGATGTGTCGGTGCGTTTGCAGCGGTGACTCACGGAGGTGGTTTGTCGGGTCGGCCGTCAGATTTGTCTTTCAGGTGCCTCTCGGCCTTGGTCAGGGTGGACTTGACGATATCCTCCTGGGTCATGTTTAACTCCGGGTGCTGCTGGATGTACTCCCGCATCGTCCCCTGGAATATTACAAACACAGTTAACACCGAAGACGTCACTGCACTCTATACTTCTACCACGACAGCCCTTGCACCTCAGCAACATATTACACACCACGGTAGTCTCACCTGGTACAGTTTCTGCTGCTCCAGAGACTTGGCGATCCATTTCAGTCTCTTCTTGTCAGACAGCTGCGTCCACTGTTTGCCGAGACTGTCCTTAATGTCTTTGGTGGTCGCCTGGTGTCAAACGCGGACAGTTAACACCCATCACATCACGCAATTGTGCCTTTTGTATTTTGTGTTGTAAATGTCTGGACTTACATCCGGGCGTGTCTTCAGGACAGCCTTCTTTTCGTGGTTGTACCACAGCTGTTGGGGTGTTCTGGGCTTCTCTGGTACATTTGAACCTTTCTTGGTCATGCTCTCCATCAGGTCCGGGTGCAGTTCTCTTCATTTACACAACAGTTAAGCACAATTATCATCTGTAAATATGCTGCAGGTGCCGCCCAGGGCTAATAAGACGTAATTATAATTAATTGTAACATGTAATCTTACCTGAACTTCATCATGCTGTGCACAAATGTTTCTTTGTCTCGTAAGAAGTCCTCTACATACTTTTTCTGCACACATGAAAAGAAAGAAAACAAAGACATTTCTGTTAGAAATGAATGAGATCTGAAAGAGAATCAAATGTATTTTAGCTGCACCTAAGAAGCCTTTAACCGACCTTCTTCTTTTCAGGCAGCTCCCGGTACTTCTTGGAGAGGATTTTAGTGAGGTCTAGGTTGCTCATCTCTGGGTGCAACTTTGCATATTTGGCCCTCTTCTCCATGAAGAATCGGAAGTACGGAGTCAAGGGCTTCTTGGGGAAATCTGGGTGTTTCTGCATATCATGGGGAAAATAGTTGAAGTGAAAAGTCGAAATAGATATAGTCATAACTGCTTCATGTTCGTTAGTTGAGTAACATGCATGTTTAACTCACCTTTATCTTTTTGCCCTTGTAAGGGTTCTTGATGTAGTCTTGGGCATCAAATATCAGTTCTGTCAGAGTCCGAAATTTACGAATCTGTGGTCAGAAAAACATCAAAAATTAAAACTCAAGACACAAAATTGGGCATCGAACAGACAAAAACGGACTGTCGCACAATCCATACAAATACTACACCACTCCAACAGCCTCAAAATAGAAACTTAAACCGACTCACCTCTTTCGAGACCTCCGCCCACTTCAGCTTACACATCTCTGCTGTGAAGGAATTAAAGGCCACCTTCTGCCAGTCGAGGTGGGATTCTGATGTTTTGTATTTAGTCAGGTCTTTCTGAGGCAGGGCCAGTTTCATGCACTCAAGCAGTTTCAAGAGGTCCTCCTGCGCCCACACTGTGATTACACAAGAAACAACCGAAAGGGCACAAAAATGATAAATCTGCTAATCTGTCTAAATACCAACACTAGCTATAACATCCTCTTGTTTGTATCAATGATGTCCAATTGGGCTATCCTATTCATGTAATTAAAGTGATCTGTAAAGTATATTAATATAGGCTTATTATACACAGTTTTTTATAATAGCAGATGTCATTGTGAAAGTGTAAAGAATATTTTTTTTCCATACATGTCGACATCCCACCTTTGTCTTGGGCGGCTGCCTCCATTTCCCCATTCATTTCTGTTTGTACTGTATTGGATCTACAAAAAGCAACAACAAAAAAAATCAAGTTATACAACACATTAACTCAAACAGAGCAACAACAAAAAATGTTGCATACCATGTAGGTTAATAGGTGTGTCTGTTGGACTACTACTTCTCCTACAACCACAATGTAGTGTTTAAATCACAAAAATGGTGTTAAGTTAATATGTGTGTATCATAAATAAGTGATTTGTCTGTGGCATAAAAAAGTAAAACTGTGAGTGGTGGAATTTAAATGTGGCTCGGCATAATGGTTTATGTTCATTACACCGCCCCTTAAACGTTTACGCTGCATGGTGAGACATAGGCTATCGCTTGTGACGGCTTCAAATCTCAAATAACACTGCGGAGGGCTTCAACTAGCACAACTAGCTGCGGCAACACGAGACTCCCTCCGTCGAGCAGATTTTTGCCAGTCAGAATCTAACGTATTAGTCCTCTCCTTTAGCCCACAACCTAAAGTATCGTGAACACACGGGAGAGCGACCATTTTATCGCCCAGTCCGCTCGGTAATGGAGGCTTTTCTGTCGGAGGAGCAGAGGTTGGGGAGGATCCACGGAAGGAGGAAGCGAATGGACGTGGACGGACAGGCAGCTGTAGGCGACCAGCTGACCACGGGACTGGAGGATCTGCTTTCGGTCTCCGAGAAGAGGGGGAATGGTGGCTTGGAAGCACTGCAGCCAAATGCGCCACTCGGCAGAGGCGCCTCATCACCGATGGACGCGGATCTAGCTCCGCCATGCAACCCTATAATCTTCCCTTCAAATGTTTACTCAGACTTTGAGCGAGGAAATCTATATAATTTTCGCTTACAGTTAATAAAATAAACGTTTGTAGAGTATTGACAGACCGATTAATTAAGTTTTGGGGCGTTCAACCTTGGGATTTTAGAAGAAACCCAGTGCATTCTTCAGCGAGGCGTATCCGAGCTGTGATCCAATGATGGCGGCTGCTCGTTGTTCGTCGTGTCCTTGATGGCTCACCGTGGTGTCCACGGCCTAGCTACACGAAAACAACCGATACCACCACAACTAAAGAGCCGTTATAACGGACATCTGGAGCCGCTTTATCATAGGTTTCTTAGAATTTCATGAAATTTAAAAAAAATATGGATGATAATAAAACTGGGTTTTGGGGTATTACGACCAAGGGCAACGTGGTACGCTAAATGAAGCTTAAATTTAACATTTAGAGCCATACATTTTTTAAATATGTTGGCATACTACAAAACGTTAAGATTGTCTGCATTTACGAGTATCTCAGTTTCCTTGGGGGCAAACCTGGATCAAATGTTACCGTTCACAACAAATAATTTAAAACAGTTAACGGTTATAATTTTACTTACCGATACACGTTAAAATTATTTAAGACTAAACCGTGTTTTGTAAACATTTTTTTTAAAGAAATTATGTGCGAGATAAATGTCACGGTGGTGGGTTGGAAGGACTTGCGGAGGCGCAGGAAGAAAGAAGAACATGGAAAATATTTTTAACGGTCAACCGTTACAGGCTGCCTCGAGCGTGCTTAGCGAAAGAGTTCTACGGTCGTTGTTTCGGCTCCATTAATACGCGGTTGAACCGTAACATAACCTACATTGTTAGCTATAAGCTTAAAGGAAACCCGTTAACGTCCGAGGCTGAGTAGCTTCACTGGCGCGACGAAAAGCTCCAGGTCCGCCATGCTTCAGCTAGGCTCTACAAGGAAACCTACCGTGACAAGGTCCAATGGCGCACTGCAAACACAGAAAAATACGGAGCTTAAAGCTAATGCCAGGGCGTCGCAGGCTCCCTTACCTCGATCCTAAAGCGTTTAAGCGAGAACAAGAAGGCGGGTTCTCCGAGCTCGGTCGTCGGAGGGTTCTGGGTTAGTCGGTGAGAGAGAGAGGGGGAGAGAGAGGGCGAGTCTCTGCACGGTGAGATATTAAACCGAGATCCCTGATGGCTAACCGAGAGAGGCGGCTGGCTGTTCCGCCAACAGCCGCATGGAGGTCTCGGCGCGGAAACCACCGTTAATTCCCCCACGCAAATACCCCGGTTACAGCACAAAATAGTCGAGTTTCGATTACAGGAACTGGCATAAGGGTATCGCTTCGTGTAATTTTGAGTAAATACCACATTTACCTCCAGGTCTTACACACAGTTTCTTCCCGGCTGTAGAGGACAATAAATTCGGCTATGGCCGACGTGGTCTGTACCCTGCTACGGCGGTCGGTTTGTTTCGCTACTACAAAGAGGCTACCGACCGAGGCGCTTTATAAGTAAACAAAAGCAAACATTAAAATGTATATTTTGGCGGGTGAAGGCGCGTATTGTAGTTTGTTTATCATTCACTTACACGGCAGCTGGAACCGAGCGGCTGTTTTGTTGGCGTACCTGTCTCTCGGCGTCGTTGTGGAGGAAGAAGGGGAGGGTTGAACGACAGCCAGCTCTGATCCGTCGGTCCCGGGCTCCAGTCCCCGCAGAGATGGTCCTTCCCCCCCGCCTCCATCTCACTCGCCGTCTCCCTCCACTCAACGCGCAGCAGCAGCAGCTCCTCTCTCTCTCTCCATCCAACCATTTCGTTACGCGGAGACATCCATTTTTTTCCCGACCTTGCACCGCTTGTTTCTTAACCCAACCGAGAGAGGTTTGTTTCTCCCTCCCGCACGTTAGAGCGACCATTTCTGATCTTCAGCCGAAGTTTGCAGCCCGAATATTTTACCACGGAAGTTTCATGAAATCCCAAATTGTGCCAATAGTTATCTTATTCAGTGCTACCAGCTCATCTCACATGCCCCATTGATAATAATATAAATAACATAAAAAAATATATATTTTCAAAAGTTTATAATTTCCACTTTTCAACGTCAGATTTCCACTTTAAATATAACTATCTACTAGGTCTTCAAAGTAGCCTCCGTGTATTTTCACATTGCTCTACGATTCCTCAACTAGAGGCTGTTTGACAGCTTCATTTTGGCCCAACATGTTGTTTCTTTTCAACTCCACCTTGTGTGTTTGTGGGCGGAACCCCCGGCTGTCCAATCCAGGCAGTGCGATGCAGGGAAAACAAATGACTTTCAGGCTCTCGGCCTTGTTAAACTGTGCTGCGTTCCCTTGCTATCGGAATTGTTTGCATCCTCTCGCAAAGCGCATGCAGCATACAGGTGGAAGCTGATTTAGAAGTTTATATGAAGTGTTCAAATAATATAACATAATTGTAGTAAGTAATAATATGAACATACATTGGGAAGTAGATCTATACCAAAGTTTATTGTTGAAGTGTATTTTTCATTTCATTCCATATTTTTATAATAAATAAAGTCCCTTTTCCAAAGTCTGTACATCTGATTGTTTCTCAATTACTTTTTTTATATTTCATAATGTTATGGTGGCGGCTCAATCAATAAAAGCGGCAGTCAGTCACAATATGTTTGTCTTGACAGTTTAAGACTTTATGAAAGGATATAGTGATAAATAAAAACTATTCAAATCCAATAAAACTGACCTGTAATAAGGTATTTTTCCTGTAAGCAGAATGATTTAACATTTCATGACAATGAGCTGAGTTTTAAAAAGTTTTGAAATATTTCATAATTTCAGTGTCTCTTTTCATCAATATGATTATTTCCTTAATTACTTATTTATTTACATCTTTGTGTGTTTGTGTATATATGACGCATTTTTATGTTTTATTGGGATCTTTTAAGGATGTTGATGATTTAACCTCAGTTAGTTTTTTTAATACCTGAATGTTGACTTAATCACATCTGATTTAAATAAAAAATAATAAAAAAATGTACATCTGAGTTCTCTTGTCATGAACATCCATTTCTTATTTCAGGATAAAAGTATATACAGCCATGTCTATGGTGTTTTCCAAGTAGGAGTATTGAGAAAGTGCAGTTTACTGGATAACCTTGAACGCAGCATGTAGCTGAGTGACAGACCCATAGAAATAAAATATCTACTCTATCTCTATGGGCCGGCCTCTTGGTCCAAGTGAACACCCCACTCCTGCTAATTGGAGGATGAAATTATATAAGTGAGCTCTGATGTGATGTGAACTATTGTAATTCCCAATGCATTCATAAAAAAAACCACTCGATGGATGTTTTTATTTTTAATAAAGGGAAAATTCATCCAATACAATCAAACATGTACAGTGTTTCAAGCACACAAACACATGAACAGGCATAATAAGATACATTTACAAATAAGTTTTCCCTGATTATATCATCAGAACAACAATCAGCTCAAACGATTATACCTCATCATCAATTACCTATATTACTGCTCATCCCATTTTATAATTATGAAAGCAATTACACACTTCAAATTAGATGTAAGTGCATAACACATATTTCTATACCCATCAGATATATCAAATAAGGCAAACTCATGTAACACAAAACATTTCTTTGGAATAGGCTACTGTATGTGACAAAGGCTGGTGTTATAATGATAGTAAAATTCACTACATTTGTGTGTGTGTGTGTGTGTGTGTGTGTGTGTGTGTGTGTGTGTGTGTGTGTGTGTGTGTGTGGGTAAATAGAGTGTGAATAGATCAGATTTGCTTTACTTAAATAGCAAACATTAAGTTAGATTGAATCATATTATTATAACATGGGCAGATTTACAATACGGCAGCACTTAAAAGCTATGCAGTAGTTATGCACTAAAAGGAAAAAAAGGATATTAGAAATGGATTTACCTCAGGTCTTAAGGGAAAATACTTTGCATTCAAAGAAATCAAATGTTTTTTCCTGGCTCAAAAGATAACTCTATTGTTAAGTATGTCTAACATATGAATTATAGAAAGGTATTTTTCCTTTAGAGATAAATAATAATAACAGAACAGTAAGTTTGAAACTATAATTGTTGATAAAGTCATTCACAATTTTAAAGGCACCTGATGTTAAATGTTACATATAATTACTGTCAGTCAAGCAGTGAGTGCATTTGAAAGTTTCACTGTGAATGAAACATTAATGATATGGTGTTGTTTATGGCAGTGGGGACTCATGGTACACATCCACCCCAGGTTCCTCCTCAAACGTCACTTTGCCATCAGCTGCGTCCAGCTGCAACACAAACACATCCAGTTGCAACAGCGAACCCTACACCTCAAACAACCCGATAGTGTGTGCCTGAGATTGTAATAAATTATGCATGCAGGTATACTTACGCATTTCATTTCCATGGCAGAGAAGAGCGTGCCGGTCATGAACATGCGCAGAGGGATGGTGAGGATGAGAACAAAAGGCAGCGCCAGAGAGAAGGGACTAATCTTCACCACCCACAGGACACCCAGGCAGATGAGCTGGATCAGAGTGAAGAGATGCATCCGCCATGTCTTCACCTGCACAAATGACGAGCAGACGAGAGCGTTAACAGGGGAGCACGAAGCCAAAGAAATGTGTAAATGCTAATTTACGTTCGGATGATTTACAGGGAGATTGTCATGGGTTAAAGAACGCTGAATTATAAGTGTAACAGTCTTGAGCATGGAAGGATTGGGTTTCAACATGTGTCTGTAGACATTTTCTCATAATCCATCCATGGTCTTGTGATATTTCTCCACTGAGACTGCCACATACAAAATATCACAAAACATGTTTAGTATAACAACAAACTACAGCCTCAAATGACCGAAGTGATGAATTGAGACCTCTCAGGAACCCTGGCTACAAAAATGAAACACTATAAGCTTAATATTCAAACTCTATATGCAAACTATTGTGTATATCTGTTTTACTCTTTACAGCAATATAGTGCACAACTACTTGCAGATATATGAAACTGCATTTTCAGACATAAGGCTCTTCCACATTTTGGACTGTATTTGAGGAGGCTGCGTACCCTGGTGGCGTAGGCATCAGCGGGATGGTATTTCTTTGGTGTGATTAGCAGAAGCATCCTGTCCCACATCTGGATTCCACTCAGAGAGGTGATACCCATGTAGAGGAAGATACCGAACAAGGCTGTCATAGGAATCATCTTCAGGAGAGGCTCCATGAAAATAGAAGCACCTGGAATTCATAGAAAGTGAATGATTGTTAAAGGAAAATGCTAGTTTAACCACAGCCTGCTGTGTCTGCACCGGCACTGTAGATGGCAGCACCTACCAACCATCATGGCCACAAGGATGCCACTGATCCTCTGCTCGAGCACCTTCTCGATCTCTGGTTTCGGGCCCTTGCTCATGACGGTGAGAGCATTGGCGTGGGTGACGGATCGCACAGTGGCAGCGCTCAGCCAGGGCACCCCGAAGAAAGAGGAGAGGCCCCCCATGGTGACCAGGAGGAGCAGATCGAAATGAAAACCGGACCCCTTCACCATCTTCCTTTCAGGTTTGCTCACAATCAGCCTGACAATCAGACAACAACAGAAGATGATTAGCTTCACATGATGTTGCAGACTGAATGCCATTATTCAGTGTGTCACTCACGTCGTAATCTGGGACTCCAGAAAGATGAGGATGAAGACTAGCAGTGCTGGTACACAGCAGGCGGCCATCATCCAGATGGGGAAGGTCTTCTTCTCTCCCGTGGGGTTGATGAACCAGCCTCTGACTTTGGGGTTGGTCACCTGAATGCCTTTTGGCACAACCAGTTTCTACAAGAGGAGAGGATGCTTTTCATTCAGCTCATTTACCACCATAAGACCACAGAAAGATAAATAAGCGCAGAAATGTTCTGCATCAATACTAAAATTACTTTCTGAACATACTTTGAGTTCAGTCACATTTCAGAGGGACATAACTGAAGACTGTAATCAGGAACATAAACTTTACTTTTTCAGGTAAGAACGTGCATTTTACAAACATTTTTAGACAGACATGGCAATAAATTCCTCGTAAATATTTTGATTAGTAGAGTCAAATGAATGTAGGCGATTAGAACATTTTTATTTTCCAGTGTAACATCTATCGTGTATGAGTGCATCATAAACTTGAATGCAAAAGGTTTTTTTGTTAAGATGAAAAAGTAAACCATTTGAATGAAATCAGATCTTTTGAAATAGAAGACCTACCAGGCCCCGAGGTGTAAATTACCATTCTTGACTGTAATGACATCTTAAATGTGCCATCTTAATAGTTACACTTCTTTATTTTGTCAATTGCCTCCACTGTAGCTGCAAAACATTTTGCACATAATGTGAGGCTTATGATTTTCTTTTGTTAGATCGTATTTAAGATGATTCAACTCATTACGATACAACTCTTACCTGGGTGTAAGCATCCTCAATGCAAATATCCACAGCAATCATGAAGAAAATAGCAATGGGGACACCAAAGTCTCCGATCAAACGACGGAGCTAGTGAGACAGCAGGGTACGCCATGGTCAAAGTCACAGAACCTACAACGTTTTTTCAAAACTTCACAATCTCTGGACATAGAAAGTTGATCTTACCGGGCCGGGGAAGTAGTGACCATTCTTGAAATGGCGGAGGAAGTACGCAATGAAGAAGCAACCTAACATCAGGCACATAGACAGCAAGGCAGTGTTGGGGTAGGCCCTTTCAACCTCCTTCTCATGAGAGGTGACGTTGCCTGTGTGATCTTCCACAAAGTGCTCTACGATGATCGGGTGGAAGGGGTTGTCTATCGAGGTGTTCAGATAACTGTAGTTCAGAATCAGAGGGTGGGCTTTGAAGATCTGAGCAAAAGGAGATGAGAAGTCAGAGGAAGCAAAATGAGACACAACACATGAGGTGATCGCGTGGGAAATGGTGTCGGAAGAGGATGAGGTGAGGAAACCTTGATGAGCTTATTGAACGTCTCATAGATGAAGATGAGAGAGATGAGGATGGAGAAGATTTCCTGAGTGAAGCGGGAGATGAATTTGACCAGGAAGCTGCCTTCCACGGCCACGATGATGACCACGATCACTATCAGCCACATCCCCACCCAGATACGGCCCACAATGTACTCAATGTCCTGGGACTTGCAGAACTAGTATGGAATGAAGAAAGCAAAATAGATGATAATGAAGAAAAAAATAGCTACTGAAAGATTGATTTCAGGAGACGACTCATACGTACAGAGTAAAACGCTTCCTCAAACACCAACAGAGGTCCAGAGAAGCCGATGACGAGGACCGGCTGAGCGGCGATGAGACAGAAGATGACACCCTGGATGCTGGTGGAGACCATGAGCTCTGACACGCCCATCAATTTTTCTGTTTTGTCAGCTAGAGTCAGACATCAGAGAGAATTAATAATACTATTAAAGAGTCAGTTAACTACTGCAAAAATAATTGAGCCTCAGAAATCAGACACATCTCTCTATCTGGGTCTCTCTTTTACCCAGAAGCCCTCCAAAAGTGATGGCTGGGGACAGGGCAGCGAAGTAGATGAAGATGACGGCAGCGAGGACCTGAGGGTTCAGAGCATCGGTGTAGTCGCTGATGTAGTGGCGGTAACGGCGCTTCAGGTCCTTCACCATCCCACCGAAGGGATAGCCTGTACGGGCCAGAGGGTCCTCCCGAGGCTCCTCTGGAGGTTTCTCCTCTGGACAAACAAATCCGTAGTGAAATAGTGATGACACCAAATCTGCCTTTTTTTCTTTTTCTTTTAAGGTTGTGGACGTGTTTTTCTAATGTCTCCAGCAGAGACAGAGAGCACCCTCATCATTTTTTTATGCCCTGTGTCATGTCATGTGTAAGGAACAAAGGGTTGGGACTGTATTGCAGTTAAAAGGGTGCAGTTAGGCAACAGTTGTTGAAGAAATGAAAATGTGTAGAGGAATAGTCTGACATTTTGGGAACTATGCTGACCTTTGACCCTGTCACCAAAGGCAAGACGGGAGTCGATGGGACGGAGTCTCTCGCGCAGCATCTTCTTCTGGAAATTGATGATTGGTTGAAGCATTTCCTTGTCTTGGATCTCGGTGGGAGGGATCACAATGCTGCAGTCCATGAAGTCAGCGATGGCGTTGGTCAGATCTTTGTCAGTCTGGGCCAAGAAGGCCTCCAGACAAAACACCTGTGAGAGCAGAAAGCGTTTACTCAGCTGCACCAAGCAAACCAAAAATGCTAATGTTCTAAAAAGCTACTAGCTGCTGAGTAATTATTTTCCTCTCTCACTACTCTCTCTTCTCTCTCACCCAGTCGGCCATCAGAGCACCCATGGCACGGCCACTTTCACTGTAGTCTATCCCGCTCTGGCTGGGGCCCACCAGCACAAAGACGAAGCGAACGGGGACAGGAGACTCCAGGGAGGAGTTCATCACCACAGAGTCACTTAACCTCACAAAGGCCGTCACAGGTTTCTGCAGGGTGTCCAGGACACCTATTGAAAAAACACCCTCTTTTAGCCATATCTGCTCCAAGAACCACACGTGGAGACACATAACTCCATCTGAATTACATGAACGTACCTGAGAGGACAATTGAGGCCTCCACATTGTCAGAGGTGTCTCTCTGCAAGAATAATGTTATGGCAATAAATTAATATGATATTGATGATTGATTAAATGATAAAACGGTGTAAAAAAAAACTAAATGTGTACCTTCTTGGATACAGAAAAGGTCTGCATCTCAATGTCTCCAGAGGCAGTAATCATAGGCCCCTCAGACTGACTGGAAGGACAAATAAAAGGAGAATAAAGTGTATGCTGCAAACGTTTTTATGAATCACATCTTGTAGAAATAAATAATGGGTCCTTGGGGTTACCTGCGTCTCATGAGGAGAGCTCTCAGCAGGCCGTCCCGATCACTGGCGCGAATCTCATCCTTCTCCAGCAGCTCATCAGCCACCTTCTCAGCTATGGTAGATAGACTGTTGGCATTCAGGTCGAGGATGACGGCACCTGAGTACATTTGAGGTTCTTTTAATTGTCATATTCATCAAATTAAAAGAAGTTGGATTTTATCCTATTGTATGCATAGATTTCCATTTCATCAGAGTCTCCAAAGGCACCTGTGCTCATGGTCTTGCGGAGCTGGATGAGGCTCTTGAAGGTGAGATGGGAGACATGAGAAGAACCCCATTTTCCGGTGGCGGGGTTGAGGTTCTCCTCGTAGCCCACCCAGCGGCCAGTCTCCTGCCAGACGTTACCCTGGAGCTCATTCAGCTCCACATAGGCCTGTGGTAATGCAATGTGGTTAGTTAAAAAACACACCGCTGGATAATGTTGATTTACATTAATGAAGGTAAATATGAACAATGACGACTAACTTGAGCATCCCCTCTTGTGGTGGCATTGGTGTTCCGGTTCAGATAAGCTGAAATAAAGAAGTTTGTGGAGAAGTATTCAGATTTTTTACTGAAGTCAAAGTAGTAAACACTCAACTACAAGTAAAAGTCATACATTTAAAACCTGATTTACGTAAAAGTTAGTAAGTAAAATGTTCCCTGTCAGTGTTTAATATGATGTTTCTGGATCAACATCACTGCTGCATTCATGTGTATGTTTCATTTTACTGCTGTAGATGTTTAAGGTTGTTCTACACTATATACTATAGTTTAATTTACAGAAATGCATCATATTCAATAAGATCATCATGTTTGCAGTGCGCTGTCCTGTGGGAACCAATCATTTCTCTACTTTAGGAGAAAAAAGTTAGAATTTTCTCACTTCATCCTTCAGTTTATCACAAACATTCAAATGCAAAACACCAAATTTGGAGATAAATGTTTTTCACTGGACAGGAAGGGAATTTGTAATTTGCAAAGCTGAAAATAAAAGTAAAAGAGTATAAAGTACAATATTTGCCTCTAAGATGTAGTAGCGTAGAGATGGAGTACAAGTACCTTGAATTTGAACTTCAGTGCAGTACTTCAGTAAATGTACTTGAAAAGGGATTTGTGTACAGATATAAGACATTGCCAACAACAGCTGCGTGGCCTGTGAGTGGAACCTACCCTCTGAATCACTGGGCATGTAGATGGCCGCCATAGTTGACTCATTCTCCTCCTCCTGCTCTTCCTGCCTCCCCCCCTCCAGGTCATAGATGTCGCTCTGGCCCGGTGGAGTCCTGGTGGTGTGGAGAAACAGAAACATCAACGAAGACTAACGATGAGCACGAGTGCTTCTCATCAATACCCCCTAAAGTCTGACCTGGGAACGGACATTTTGGAGATCTTTTGGAAAATGCACTTCCATAATTGTGTCTCTAAATTAAATTGACTTTAAAACATGTCATTGTTGATAGCAAATGGCTTAAAATCCACCAGGTTGGGGTCTCAGTTAATGCTGAACAAGTTCTCCATAGCTGTGAAATTCTGCTGTTAGTGCTATTCTGTTGTTGCCACAAGAGGGCAAGACTGCTCAACATATTTCTTATCAGATCCTGAGTTCATGCTCTCAGGAATGTTTACCATTTACCAAACACTCCCTTGAGTATAAAGCCCCTGCTGCTGCTTTTACATCACGGGGAAGTTATTAACCCCTTACTACATTTTTTTTTATAATCTTTCATGTCAACCTGCATTTATTGATTTTTTTTAGCCACTTGGGGGCAGTGCAAACAAGATGTTGACATCAAATTAACAGTTATTACGGTGAACGTGTTAGAAGTTAACACTTAGCTATTTACTATTAACAGTTAGCTCTCTACACACTCAGCTGACACTATAGCTTTCATTTTAATTTGTATTTCGGGCCATCTGATATTCACTCTCTTTTTTACCTCTGGTTTGGTCTCAACCAACTCCTGAACCCTGAGGGAAATATCTGATTCTTTAGCTGTTACGTGCACCACCACGTTCATGAGCTAGTTTGTTTACTGCTGGGAAATGGATTTATTAGAGCTTTTTCACGAGCCAAAAGAGGCTAAGATGCTCCATAGAGCTCGGGGGAACTGATTCTCTGCTGGTTCACCACTACATGAGATCCCTATTGCATTACACAAAGTCATATAACCTCTTGATTGGAGGGACTATCTTTTGGTTGGTACACATCTTGAAAGCACTGCCTGACATGCGCAGTGAGACCCAACACCTTTGTCTTACCAGAAACAGGATGCAGTACATTTACAGTACATGTACATAAAGTGTAAAGTACCGCTGAAACAGAGAGGACAAATGAGAGAAATGACTCACAGTCTCACAGGAGAGGGAAAGGCTGAGTCATTGTCTTCATTGGACATGTCAATGCCCTAGATGAGAGGATAGTAGTAGAAGAATGAATGGAAGGAAGTTGGATGAGAATTGACCGCTAAAAGGGAAACAAATATTGCTGCTTAGATTTATTGAACACATCAAACTCCATAGTCTCCTCCTCTGTGATATATATAAAATTGTAGCAACTGTTATGCTAAGTGTTGTACTGACTCTTTACACTGTTGGATGTTTAAGGAAATCAAGACAAACCTCAAAACTAAAATGGTTTTCCATTGATGTTTTTCAGATGTTGATCTCTCAGGTACTCTTATGCATTCCCTAAGACAAAAAAAAAAATTAACAATCATTAAAAAAAACAAGAAACACAACCAATGACTCAGTGGTGACCATTAAAGTAGATGGTACTGGTGATTTGTGAGTCAGGTGCATCTACAGCATCCAAAGCAGATATTTTGTGATTAACTTCTATGATATTCTTTTATCAATCATGATAAAAGTACCATTGTTCTATAGTCAAATTGGCTCAGCCATTACAGAGACCAATAAGGCCTGCTTTGATGAGGATACCGCCTTCTACCACCTTTCAGGACTCAGGACAGATAGTTAGCCAGCCGTTGAGAATGAGATCTTCGTTATGGTTTAAATAGAAGACGCACATAGCCTTATCTTTGGGTTACGCCCTTCTTCAACCAGACACCCTTGTTCCCCGAAAGTACAGCGAAAAACTTAAAATGCTGCTACTGTAACAGCAAGTCACTGCAAACAGTTACATTTAGACAGGAATACTCAAAATACACAACCAGTTAACATTGTATGCTGTTTGTAATGGATTGAATTTCAATTTCACAAACTGAACAAGCCCTGTTTTTTTTTGCTGTTGAAAATATTTCTCAGCAGATTGTCCAAATAGGGGTCAAGTGACTTCCCATCCACTTTGCACATACACAAATTGAATAAAAGTATTGATCGTAATGCTTCAAAGAAACACATCTACAGAGATAAGGTGCTGCACATTAACAAGACATTGCCATTTAGTGGTAACAATTCTTCACCCTGTAACACTGAGGATAGACAGATAGTTTAGCACAAAGCCAAATTAGGTGGATGTAATATTTGTTATATTACAGAAAATGTGCACGACAAAAGTCTTGGTTAGTAAATATTCTTAAATTCATTTGAACTCCCGCCCTCATCTTACATGAATGACAGAGACATTAAAGGTTAGAACATTTCCTCTCCTCTCAAGCTACATTCAGATCAACCATCCAGTTTGACCCCACAAAGTGTGTCAGACCCCTGTCCAGAGGAGGCCACACCCTTACCTGCATGCAGGTGCTCCCACCTGGTCTCTAGCACTGGAAACAGGACGATCTCTGCTCTGTCAGCCTTGACGAGCCCGGTGATAAACTGACCCAGGACAAACGAAAAAGATGAGTGCAGAGAGAGAATGCGAGGAGTGGGAACACCCATATGAAACTACGTCGACCCTAAGAAGCGCTGTACCCCTCAACGCCTCTGGGTGGGGGAGATAAGGCCTGTGTGACAGTCAAACAGCCCTATCGGCCAGGGACACCTTGGGTCAGGGATATCCCAACCCTAGTTTGCCCGCTCCGCCCTCCCAGCATGAACCAGGTTCTGAGCCTGGACAGTCATCTTAAAAGAGAAACCTGTTCGGACCAGCAGGCCTCATCCTGTCTGAGGGGCACACGGGGGGCAAAGAGGGCACAGTATCAACATACAGCATCAAGAGGACATCACCTTAGTACGTCATGTTGTGTACGTACTGGGGATTCCCCGTGGGGGGGGGGGGGGGGGGGACCCAACTTTTTTCATCGCAGCCATCATTGAAAGATGGCATTCACTTAAAGTAGTTGTGTGTAAAATAAAAAAACATCCTGCTTAATCTTCCCTATAAAATGAAGGTAAATCTTTGCATCCCATTATTATGTAGATCAGACAAACCTAGTCTTTGTATAAATGTCTATTTTTTTTGTAAGTAAAAGACACATTTGCAAGTAAAGTCAAAAGGGTCAGGGTTGCAAAACCAGTATTTCACAATGATTTTCAAACCACACTTAAGAAGTTGTTGCTACAGTGCTCAGTGCTCATCATGTCAGTGGTAAAGTGGTTGAGGCATCCATCTTTCGCCAGTGGAATGTCATCCACCGACTCATGGCTGAGTTAGATTGTAAAAGAGCCGGGCCTGATGTCATCCATTGCATCCCTCAGTACTGAACTGTTGGAAAGGAGAAAACAAAGTGCAGGGTTAGCACTGTTGGAACTGCGTCACAGAACATCAACTGAACATGTGGTGTCTGAATTAAATTGCCATTAATGAAGGAAAAAAGAAAAACGTCAATATAACAGCTGATTCCAAACTTTTGAAAGGCAGTGTATGGGTCCAAATGTAAAGCATCACACACTATCAGAGAGGTTAGGGAACTCTGTTTGTCATTTTGAAGGAGACAGACTTTCTTGAAATGATAGCCATCTTCTTTTCACATCACATTAATGACATAACTGATTATGTTTCCAGAAGAAATAAGTTAATATTTTTGCTAAGATGGTTGTCTCTGACAGTAGTTTATTCGGTAGTCCTTGTATGACGTATGATGAGGTTTAGGATTATCTCTCAAGGTCTCTGACAAACAAAAGCCTTTATTCTGAAATAACTGATTTCAGCCTCCAATCTCGACAAAGACCATGTGCCTGTTTGTAAAATGCATGTAGTCTTATGCATTTCACGGCTATAGGCTATCGGATGATTTAACATGAACAAGTCCATTGTGTGGAGATCTCGTTCAAGTCACGTGACGTTTGATGAGAATAAGACGGTTCATTGTCACAACGGGGAAACCCTTTTGTCATCTCTGGCAGATGTTACTTTCCGGGTAGTCTGAGTCACGGGGTTCGATGTCGAGAAATTCACGAGAAAAGAAAAGGTAAAGCTTGACTTCATAAGTCCTGAAGCTAATAAGGAATGCAGGAAGGAATTGACATGTTAATGTTGTTTGTTTGGGACGTTTTCCTTGACGACATAAAGCAATCACAGGAAGAATGTACTGTCCGTTAGAAGAAAGCGGCACAGTTTACTTCGGATGAATGAAAAGTCAGGGGATCAAAGTGACTACAGTGGAAATACATACGAACACACGACAATGGGGCCCCCGGCTGAAGACACGGTGACTCAGGCCTGTTATCACCACTGTGTAGAAGCTATCAGCGGCGTCCATGTGTCTCAACATACAGCATAAGGGACACTCCCAGTCATCATATAGACATTTTCTACCTGACAGAAATGTTCATAATCTTTAGTCTGAATGCATTATTTGTGGAAAGTAAAGCAGACAATAGCAAATTGAGCTATAAAGAGTTTGAAATTGTGTTTTAAAAATGTCTAAAAGAACAGACAATATAATGTGTATGGTTCCTCATAACAATCTAGTTTAAGAGGAAAAAGGAAACCTAAGAGACTGAAATACATCATGTAGCTGATTATGGTAACGCTTAGGAGTCATATTTAAAATGCCAGTCGAACAATGTCGAAAACACCATGTTCATATGGCTATAGAGCGTATATAACAAGCATTTCCTCATTCACTGCAAGTTTTATTAGATTTAATGTGGCTTTTTTCACACCGATCAACACAAATTTCAAATACAAAAACACATGTTTTGCGTAACCCTTTAATAGGAGGTTTTAAGAGTCACATAATTAAGTTCCAACTGTCCATTTTCAAAGCTCTAATTGGCGCACTAAGAGAGGCAGCAGAGACCGGCTCTATCAGCGCTAGAACAAGCAGGCCGGTGTGAGTTATCACTGAGAGCCAGAGCCGGCACCAGTGACCCACCTTGTCACAGTGGGCGACACTAAACTATCCTTCAACAAGAACATGCAGCGTGGGTCATTGTGGCTTTACTTCAACTAACAGTGACACTATTATTTAAACTTTTTCTAGACTCGTATTGTATTTAGATGCTGTTATTGACCAGTGCTTCTCGTTTTCTTTGTTCCTAAATGTCAT
Organism: Pholis gunnellus; assembly: GCF_910591455.1. Lineage (NCBI taxonomy): Eukaryota > Metazoa > Chordata > Actinopteri > Perciformes > Pholidae > Pholis > Pholis gunnellus. The sequence continues at coordinate 9,520,416 of NC_136544.1, forward strand.
TTTTGTGCCCAATGGTCACCGACCTTCCATCTCGAAAAAATGACCAACATTAATTTAATTTTCTCAGTTCAGATTATATTTACCTTTTGTTGACTAAACAGGTACAATTACAACTTTAGTGGTTCATGTTTGTTGTGCAAAATGTGAATATACGGTCCGAGTTTCAACAGAATGGAATTAAATTTAGTAAAACTATTATTTAATTAATACAAAATCAACTTGTGGCAGAAGATATTTTGAGAACACCCTCCAGCTTTGTTGTGGTTTTTCAGTCTGCTGCATACAGGTCTTCATTTGAATCATTATTTTAGTTTGTGTTTTTCTTTGAGCTCGGGGAGGCCAGTTTGAGAGTCTGTTGACATTGGCGCCCCTTAGTGCAACTAGCGAGGCAGAAACAAATAAATCATCTGTCTTTCGCTCTACATGATAACCAGATGATTCTCACTGAAATGGTCATGGCTGACATAACAGAGACTCGTTCAACTTGTGGACTAAAATAATTGTCAGTTGCCGGCCAACATCATCAAGAGACTCATCCTGTTAACCAACCATGGATGCCTCCCAAAGGAGCCCCACCCAATGTGTTGTTTAAAGGTGCACATGAAGAGAAGGCTAATTATAGCGCACTTAACAAAAGATTCTTACACAATAACTTCAGTGTGTCTGTATAGAATCATACAATAAGTTCAAATTAAAAGAAAACGACACCTTTGACGTCATAAAAGAACGACAACAGCAGCACATCAACAACTCTTACAGTATGTTTATTTATAGTCGAAAAGTTTTAAGTGAACATTGAGATGATTTGAAAATGAGCCGACATCTAATTAAGCGTGAGCTGACAGACCAGTGGGTGGTGATCTTCAGAAGCACTTGTAATGATCGCTCTAGTCCCCGACAGTTAAAAATACAGAAAAGCTTTTCATAAAAAAAAAAAAAAAATAAAAAATCTTTTTTTTAAAGTATTCCAATTTGATACGGAGAAAGACACTATTGCAAGCTTAATTTTGCATAGACCAACCACAAATGATACAAAAGTTGCTTTATTATCCATAACCCTTACAGTGATGTTTCAAATAGTCATCATATCCTGGAACAGATTATTCATCAAAGAGCTGTGCAGAGGCAGAAACCAAGAGGCTCCCTTCAAAAAATAATATTGGCATCTACTTTGCATTCTGTGAAAACCGGTACCTGCATGTGAGAGCAGTAACAAACAAAAGAATTAGGCAGTGAGAGAAATATCAGGCAAAGAGGGTGCAGGAAAAGTGAACTCCCTTCATTCCGTCTGCGACGTCTTCTCCCCATCTCAGCTCCTATGACAAGGCTCTTCCAGGAATGGATTCATCATACTGTAACCTTTAAGCTTTTAGGCTACAGTAATCATTAACAGCCTGGAGCACCACAATGAGAACAGAGAGGGGGAGCAAGACGTTTGGCGACAGAAGCTACTGGCCGAAGTGCATCTCTGTTGGCTTTGTATAAAGCAAGGTGTTACCCCCAGCACTGTTTTCAGCAGGGTTGGGGGGGGTTGACCAGAGGTGGCATTGGCAGTTCAGAGCTGCACTGGCCCGTCTCGATGGTGCAGGACTGGGGGAGGTTTACATGATGACGCAAGGTGCACGGCTTTTGGTGATCTTCGTTACAGGTTTGCCATCGTGGGATTTCTGAAGTTCTTCCAAGACCTGTGGCAGGAGAGAAAAACATAAAATCTGAGTTTTATTGTCCTAATTTACCGGCATTGAAAACATGTTTTAAAAACAAGCTCCTCAAACTAAATCTTTCAGAAGAATTTAGTAGTGTAGTTGACTAAATACTCAAGTAAAGTACAAGAAGCTCTCATCTGAACTTAAGTACAGCACTTAAGTGCACATACTTCAGTGATTTACATAAACGGGCCTGTTAAACCTGTAAGTTTACTCACGTCATCCTCATTTGGAAACCCCCCCAGCTCGAGCTTGGAGAAGATCAGCTGCCCGTTGAGGTCAATCTCAAAGCTGCCTGCAAAACGAAAAGGAAATAAGATAACGTCACCCTTCACGCCCTGTTTCCCTGAATAACACGCGCGCCTTCACATTAAAGATACGGATCAGTCACAAATAAATGGACATAATCAAGTTATCATGCTCTCTCTCAGCTGAAATCACGTTATAAGATATACTCGCCTTGTCTTCCCACGAAGCCAGACACCTCCGCATCGGGAAAGTCACGCTTGACCACGCTGTACAGCTCCCGATAGCGGGGTTCGTAACCTCACTTACCGCTGCGAGAGAGAGGGGGGGGGGGGGGGGGGGGGGGGGGGACGTTACTTTAAAAGCAGAACACCTCTTGTTTCTGTGAGCTAATGATGCTAATAGCTAACGTGTGGCAAAAGCCGTCTCTTCAGGAGGATTAACGGCCACAAACAGACGCAGGTTAGCTTAAAACGTACAGAAGAAAGGGAGACGATAAAAGATGTAGTTACCAGTATTCGACTTTAACTGTCAACCCCATTGTTGCTGTGTTTTCCTCGGCTGGCTGTCTCAACGGTACAAAGCTGTGTATGGACACGGTGTGATTGCAGGTTTTGTAACACGGAGCCGTGCGGCGGGGCGGGGTTTAACCCGGAACCAAATAAAGGGAGGCGATTCAATTTACAGTGTAAAGGAATACAAGCTGGGATTTTAAATGTAACATCAACTGAGGATAATGCTTCACTTCAGACGTATATATTGTACTTTTTACTCTACTGCATTTGCTAGTAACGTTTCAGATAAGGAAAACACGTGATAAGCTTATAAATGCAACACATTGTTAACATAATTCAAGTGGCTCCTGACTGAAATACAATCTATTTGTAGGTGGGGCCCTTTTGATAACTTCCAGGTGTCTATGAGAGCCAAATGAAGGTAAAATCACCTATTTCACAGCAAACAATCAATATAAAAGTTTGTACCAGAACGTCTCAGATGCATCTTGAGACCCTCTGAAGGGGCCCCAAATCTTAAATTGGGAACGACTAAACTAGCTCCAGCTCCAGTAGCTACAACAGATAAAAGCTGTTAATGCATCAGTGTCTGTAATCAGTTTGGCTGATTAATTGGCCGATAGGATGTTTTGAAAACTGTCGTTATCGGTGTAACTGGGCTCTTGATAGTGACCGATGACTGTGCAGCCGCCATCGGTCACACTGCAGTCACACATCATCGTTTTGCGTCGAGGCTCCATACACATAATGACGGCCATGTTTGCTAAAAATAACTGTGTGTGTGATTAACTCCTGATACTAATTCTAACAACTGATAAAGACCCCATGAAATGAAACTTGTCGTGTTACCAAACTAATGTCAGATATGATATTATATCAGTCACAGGGGACATTTATTTCCAGAACAGATACTTAAGGTAGATTTTACTGATATATAGTCTATAATATTACTTGGGTAGGATTTTAAATGCAGGGTTTTTACTTGTATTTAAAAAACAAGTATTTTTTTATTGTACTGGTATTTCTTTACTTAAGTAGAGTATTTCTTTCACCACTTTTTGATGACATTTTTACAAGTACGCCTGAAAACATATCTGAATTAATCTACATTTACGTTCTGAACTTTGTATTGTTTTTAAGGATAAAAAGAATAGTTTTGAAAAGGCATCATCAGGATCTTGGTCTTTTATTCTCTTACTCATATACTCCAACTCAAGGAGGTGAATATGAGAGTTAAGTCCTGTATTTTGATTATGTCTTTCCACATGCAATGATTGTAAATTCTCTCAATAACACAGTGATTGTACAAAACTCTGTACTATCTGCACAGACTCTTATGTTTCTGTTCTGTGGACTGTCGACCTGCTGCTGGGAGGCGTGGTTCACTGCATGTGTGACCGATTACTCATTACAGACAACCTTCAGACTCATAAACACATAAAACACAAACTTCTGGTATGTATCACTCCTTCAACAGGAAGCTTTGTCCACATTTTTCACAGAGAACACAGAAACACGGACGTGAAATAAGAGTAGATGTTTGTTTTCAAGTCTTCCTGCTTTTAGAGAATGTGAGATGGCAACCAGCAGACTGTCAGCATGTAAGTTTGAATTCTTGATGTGCCATAATAACCGTATCACATGCATTATCATCGTTGACTTTTTAAACAACTCCTAATTTGTAATAGTTATGTAGTCGGTACAAGTGTCAGATTTTAAATGTCTTCTTAATAATTTATCTATTTGACTTTTCATTGACTTTTTTTCATCTCATAGTCTTATTCTGTTATTTTTTGTGCATTGTAATTTCATCAATTAGCCTATAAATGATGACGTTTATACATCATTGTCAAAGTGTGATATGATTTAAGATATAAGGATTTGAATTCGAAAGATATTTAACTTACTATCATAATAAACGGAAAGAAAATCAGCAAACATTTGAAAGGCTTGAAAATGACTTCAATGATTAATTGATTATCAAAATTGTTGGCGCAAAATTTTCAGTCAAATATATTAAAACTCAAAGTTATGTAATAAACTATCAGAAGAGAAAGAAACCAGCAAATATTTAAATTTAATGAGCTGACTTTTTTGTGCTTTAAAATGCTGAATTTCCTGTGAAGTGACTAATGGGTTAATTGACTGCATCAATCCAATTGATTTTAGGCAAAATAGCTTTAATATGAATCTTTTCGGTGCTTTCATTTCCGTTTCTGTGTCAGGGGACGGCGGCTGTGCATCACAGTTAAAGATTATCCTCCTCGGTGGCAGAAACTGTGGAAAGAGCTCAGTGGGGAACCTAATCCTGGGCAAAGAGGAGTTTGTCACCAAAGAGAGGACCTCGTGTTCCAGGAGACTGGGTGCGGTGGCCGGCCGGTGGCTGACGGTGGTGGACACTCCCGGCTGGTGGTGCGACTTCAGCTCCCAGGATACATCTGAGCTGGTGAAGAGGGAGATTGTAAGCAGCGTCTCCCTGTGCGCACCAGGCCCGCATGTATTTCTGATCACAATCAAGTCGAACTCAGGCTTCTCAGAGAAGCGCCGGAGGGCCGTGGAGGAGCACGTGGCCCTGCTGGGCGAGAGGGTGTGGAGTCACTGCATGGTCGTCTTCGCCTCTGCTGATGGGGCCAAACACACAGGAGCCGAGGAGCTCGTGCAGAGGGGGGGGGGGGGCCCTCCGCTGGCTCAGTGGGAAGTGCGGCCAGAGGTGTCACAGCGTTGTCTCGGGCGATGACACCGAAGTCACCGAGCTGCTGGAGAAGATACAGAAACTTGTCGCAGGAAACGGAGTGTTCGAAATGCAGGAAAGCGTTTTGCAGGCGACTGCGGAGGAGAAGAGGAGAGTGGAGGAGAGGGCTCGGCAGAGGTTTGGGAGAATGAAGAAACACAGATCTCTCATGAGAGGCGAGTTCATCATTATCTTTGAAATGTTTCATGAAATGTTAAAGTCTGAAAAACTTTTGAAGCAAATAGCTTTGTTTTAAGGAATATGCATTTTGGGAAACTGGCACATTTTACACACTTTATGCTGAGCTAAGCTAACTTACTCATGTTGAACTGACATATATGAGAGTGGTATTGATCATCTAACGCTCTACAAGAGAGAGAACAAGTGCATTTCCCCAAATGTTGAACTATTCCTGTAACTGCGCTGTTTCTTCACTTTCTAATCAGTGCAACCTAGAAATGGATTCAACAGAGAAGTCTGAAAAAAACGCTTCATTCTTTCAGAGAGTTTGCGGCCCGTAAGTTATATCCGGATTGTGTTGGTGGGAGCGAAGGGTTCTGGGAAAAGCTCCACTCTGAACACAATCCTGAGCAGAGAGAGCGGCCAGCGAGCGAAGAGAACGGCCCGGTGTCTGGTTGGAAACGGAGTGGTGTTTGGGAGACAGGTGACCGTGGTGGACACACCGGGCTGGTGGATGAACTACTTCTGTGGCGAGAGTCCCGTCTTTGACCGGAGGGAGCTGCTGCTCGGTTCGTCCCTCTGCCCTCCGGGGCCTCACGTCTTCCTGCTGGTGATCCGTGTGGACAGAGCCTTCACCGAAACCTACAGGAGGGCAGCGGAGGAGCACCTCCGGCTGATCGGCGACCACATCTGGAGTCGCGTCATCGTGCTGTTCAGTTTCGGGGACTGGCTCGGGGGCACGACCACTGAGCAGTGCATCGAGAGCGAGGGAGAGCCTCTGCGGTGGCTCGTCGAGAGATGCGGCAACAGGTATCACGTCCTGAACAACAAAACGAAAGGGGATGGGTTTCAAGTCAGAGAGCTGATTGGGAAGATTGAGGAAATGTTGGCCAGCTGCAACGGCTGCCAGCATCATGGAATAGAGAGGGAAGTGGTGGAAGAGTTGGAGGGGGAGATGAGGAGAGAGGAGGAGAGAGCCAAGGAGAGACTGATGAGGAAGGAGAAACAAAGGAAGATGGCGAGGTCTCAGCTGGGTGAGTTGGATACATTTAAAAAGTGATAAACAATGTCAGCGTGATTTTGTTTTGCTTATCTAATAAACAATATTCGATTTAGCGGTTAAGATGATGTTTTACTGCTGAGATTTTTTGGACACAATTCAACCATAAAGAGTTTGTTTGATGTGTGAAACTCCTTTTTCCGACAGAGAAGCTCAACCCTATTGCAGAACTGAGAATAGTGCTGATTGGCGGCAGGAAAACAGGTAAGAGCTCATGTGGGGACACCATCCTGGGCAGAGAGTGCTTCCACACGGAAACCCAAACCGCTTCCTGCTCCGAAAAACGAGCCACAATCAGCGGCAAGACGGTGGCAGTGCTGGACACGCCGGGCTGCTTCTCCGTGACCTCTGACCTCCTCCACGCGCCGTCCTGCGTTATCCTCCTGGTGGTAAACGTGAGCTCCTCGTTCGATGCCGACCACGCGGAGGCCACGGAGAAACAGCTGGAGGCAGGAGGAGGCCAGATGTGGGGCAGAGCTGCGGTCCTGTTCAGCCACGGCGATTGGCTGGGCGACACGAGCATCGAGCAGCGCATCGAGAGTGAAGGGGAGCCGCTGCAGAGGCTCGTTGAGCGGTGCGGGAACAGATATCACGTCTTGGATAACAAACACCGGGGGGAGGGCGCTCAGGTTAACGAGCTCATCGACCTGATCGAGGAGACGCTGGTTGAAGACAGGCTGGCTATTCTTCACAGAGGGGATCACATGCGGATACGACATTCTTTGCGAGACGTGACGCTGTGTGAAAAAGATCTAAAGATGATCACGAGGTGCAGGCGTCAGCTGTCCCATGACCGTAAGTAAACATGATGCACTGATGTTTCTTTCCCCCGCGACAGATTGAGGCAGTTTAATCTGGATTGTTGCTTGTAATTGTTTGGTTACAATGAGACAATTAACCGGACAGGGAAGGACACGGGACACGGAAGGAGTGGGCCTGAACAGGTGAGCTGGTGACGGGTGGGAGAGTCTGAGGCCATGAGGATGGAGGGAGAATGGCAATCCACGGGGCTGAAGGGAGGGACAGAGAGGCAGGATGGGAAAAGGCAGACGTGACAGAATACGCATTATGCAAAACAGCATACTATCAGGTATTAAAACACACAACAGAGAAGTGTACAAAACAAAGAGGAAGCAAAGCATACAAAAATCTATTATAAGAAAAGTCGTATCAGGTGTAACGCGGGGAGGGATGACATCTAAACTGGTTTGAGGAGTAAACAGTGAGGTAGCAGTATCTGTAACAGGGAGATAAGCAGATTTATATCTTAGGACGGGTGGAGACGGTTATTAAAGAATTTGTTGGAATTTTTACAGCTCACATGAAATCCATCTGCCTTTATTATCTCCTTTACAGTGACTGAATCAGCCAATCCCACCACTCAAACATCTCTAAACCGCTCAGGAGGCCCTGGAAGTCAGATAGTGGCACTACCAGCAGGAAGAACAGCACGGACTGGACTCAATATCCTGGAGGGAGGCCGCTTCCTGTCCTGTTTAGCCTCCATGCTCTCTGGTGAAGCAGCACCGAGGTGGACCATGAATCTGCCCGTCTGGCTCCCGACTGATGACCTTCGCCTGAGACTGAACGGTGCACGCCGTCCGTTCTCATCCACACATCCAGCAGTGCTTCTGGTTGTGCCACATACACAACACAGGACGCTTGCGGAGGAAAATGGCCTCAGCGTGCATTCGCTCTGCCAGCCCGCGCTGAGAGGGCGGGCTCTCAGGAGGCTCAGCGAGGCCGGAGGTCTGCAGGCGCTGATCGACCAGTGGGACGACAGCAGCCTGGAGGAGCTGGAAGCCTTCATTGACTCGTACTTTGAGATGATTTGGGAGCAAACTATGGGGTCATTTCAGGAACCTGTCAGTCCCACCACAGAGCAGGAGGCTGTCGTTGAGGAGGAGGAGGAGGCCAGTCAGCAGGAGGTGCTCTCATCCATCGACAGGAAGCTTTCAAAGCTGGAGCTCCTTGAGGAGATCAGGATGGATCTGGCTGAACTGAGGAGGAGTCTGGAGAACAGCTGGAGGGCCATACAGGAACTCAGAGAAAAAAGTAAACAGGACGATGATCATGTTGATACCAAGATGGAGTAAATCATTATCGCATATCGTCAACATTGATCTATGTGTTTTTTCTGACTATGAAGTAAAAAATAAATTTTGAAATTGACTGAAGGAGCTACAATTCTGTTATGACACGTTTGTCTGATTTATTATATTCATCCACAAGGTGGAGCTGTTGCACAAGAGTAGGTTGATATGTGGCTGCTGAAACAAAATATTCTGCAGTGATGAAAGAAGTACTCAAATCTTTCAGTACTCCGCGTCACTAGGGACATTTTTGGCTCTTTAATTAAATGTTTTAATTTTGTATTATTTACTTGGAAGTTCAGTTTCAGCTCCTATAATAAACTGTGTGGCCAAAATACAGACACTCATTCCCTGAAGGACAAAATATTCCCATTAAAAACACAATGTTTGATCCCACAACCATTAAAGTAGAAAATCATACATTCTATTATATCAGACTGTCAATCTAGAACCCTGTCCTTTAAATTGTATTTTGTACTATTGAGCTATTTTATCATGTTTGCCCTTTGGGGCAAATACATGTTACTTTAATGGTTCCCTGCACAAAAAAATAAAATGCATCAAAATCAATGTTGTTGCTCATCATTGACATATTCCAGACTGTAAACAAATAGAAATCCCCCCCAGGTTTTAGAATACAGAAGTCAGTGTCATTATGTAACCAAACTGGTAATGAAAGTGGAAAAATAATATTAATGTGTCATATTCTTCCAGCAGTTTTTTGACACAGACATTTTGATCCTCTGAGGACATCAGAGACATACACTATATGGCCAAAAGTATGCGGACACTTACAATACTCCATATGTGGTTATTAATCATTAATCTGCTGGCCTCCATTCTTCTGGTTTCAGGCTCTCCACATGATGTTGGGGATTTGCTCCCATTGAGTTCAAAAGCATTAGAGCAACGAGGTCTGGCGGACCACAAAACCTTCATCCCAGAGGTGTTGTGTGGGGTTGAGGTTAGCGCTCCGCTTAGGCCATTCAGGTAAAATCTGTGCAGCATACGAGACCCTCTGTCCTACTCATCAACTTCCTCTTTAGGCTCAGACTCCCTAACAAAACCTTTCAGAGGGGAAAACAAAGTTAGAAACCTCAGGATGAGTAACAGAGGAGGAATCCTGCTTCCAATACAAACATGCAAGTGATGAAACAATAACAGGAAAATTACAACATTAAGGGTAGATTGTGAACATACATGAAGAACTTGGAGCCAGGAAGATGTTGAGGAACTTCCAGGTGCTGCCAAAGCACGATGGGCCTGAGACACACGACATCCTCTCTACCAAGAAGACCTGGAAAGAGCACGCACGCACGCACGCACGCACGCACGCACGCACGCACGCACGCACGCACGCACGCACACACACACACACACATACACAGAGTCAGACACCATGTGACTATCACGACTCTGTCTCCACTTTTGAAGTGTGTTGCCAAACTTATATAATGATTCCTGTATTCTCTCGACAAGCCAAACTTTATGAAGGTCTTTGGCCATTTCTGGGACCTACAATGCCAAATATTGTTAATTATTAAATTGTTATCGTTATTCTTGTGTTTTGTATATCAGAAGAACAAAAGAACACATCCATTCCTTTCATTGTCAGTTATAAATCAACATTTTTATCTCGGCCCTGTAACCTTCCTCTTGAGTGTTACACTACATGTCCACAAGTACTAGGAGTGTCCACATCTCACCTTTCCTATCAAATGATTCCCTGCAGCTTCACAGCTTCCTGCACAAACACAAAAGCCTTGAATTGTTTGAAATGAACCGTGTTCGTCTGCGCAGGAGAGTCCGCATGTGTGCTTCTCCCGGTTTACAGCCAACAGTGGTTAAAAACAGGAAGTCGATGCGGCCGACCATTTTCCTTGTTGAGAAAACAGAAAAAACTGTTGCGGCTTCTGTTGTTTTTTCTTTTTTCTTCCTCCTCCTGAATTTATCAAGAGCTTTCGAGTGAGTCACACACATAAATACAAACCACCGTCCTCTGCTGTCAAGGCAGAATACAAATGTACGGTAACACCAGGAGGCAGGTGGCCATTTTATGATGTAGCAAGAGATGTTTGATCTCGTTTTGCTGATCCGGATGTGTGAAATATCTGAAATCATCTGGTTAGTATTGACAGCTAAAGTATCTCCGCTCAGATCTGATGTGTTCATTCCTCCCAAACATCGTCATTGTGTTTCCCTTTTATTAAAGCTGCAGTAGGCAGTGAGAGATAACCTGTAGAAGAACGTTAACCTCAATAAGCAGATATCGCGTGAGGCCATGTCACCACACAATCAGCCGGAACTGCGATGCTTTGAGGTTTGTCTCGCTGCTGTTTAGGAGTTTGGATGTTGCAGTTCGAGTTTTGTTTGGATGAAAAGTCAGTTTAAATGGTTGTTAAATCATTTCGCTCACAAATGTCAACCTCATGGTGGTGCTAGAGGAACAGTCAGGGAATCATCAAAGTAGGATTCATCTTCTGGGGACCATGAAGATCGAAATGTCACGTTAATTATGTCACGATTATGACTCAACAAAAACACTGAATATGTTATTTGCTTGGGATTGGACACTCTGATCACTCGGTGGCTGTTGGATAAAACACCTTGTAGTTCAGCTTCAGATGTACTTCACCTCTTGCCCTACAGGTGAACTTGTCTTTTCCTGCCTCTTATCATCCACCGTGTTGTTTTACTACGACAGATATTCCCAGTGTTTCACCCAAAAGCTCCCAAAACTGTTGTGATACCTGTGATAGTAAAAGACAGGAGGAATCTCAACCGTGGGGCTACAGGACAGGGACGGCGGCATTTTTCGAGGATGGACTTACTGGCGGCATAATAGCAACGGAGTGATTTGTAGGCAATCATGGTCCATTTGTCTCCGTCAGTCTCCATCTCAGGGCTTTCTCTCTCTGCATTATACCTCTTTGAATATCATTACTCCTTCAATCCGCTTCCCCTGCTGTCTTATCATCTATCTTCCTCCGTTGTCAACATGTCATTCATTCCTCCACTCCATTCTCCAGCCGCTCATCTTCTCTCAACCCGCTCTCTCTCTCTTTCTGTCTCATGTCTGCTCCGTCTCCCATCCCATTCTCTCTGCAGCTCCTCTCCCCTCCTCTCAAATCAAGTCGTGAGTGCTCAGCCCCCCCCCCCCCCCTCATTAAAGGAGTTCTGCAGCCGGGGAGGAGCAGGAGAAATGGATCTCTCCCTCTCCCTCTCCCTCTCTCCGTCATGGAGGCTGTTTGGGAGACAATTCTGAGCCCACATCCATCTCCATTAGCGCGGGCAGAGCAGCGACCCCCCACCCATCGCTCTGTATCACGTTTCACTGACTGCTATTTTTCCAGGTGGAAAAAGAAAAACCAGTCTGAGGAGACGGGCATGAGGCTGGGAACATGGATGGAGAAGTGATGATTTAGACCCGATGTAAAGGAATCGTCCACTTCCCTTCATGCTCTGATACGATGACGTCCCCCCCGGGGGGATGATGTCTGGGACACGGTACAGAGTCCACCAGTGCAGCTCAGCGGGAGTACTGAACTTTTCTACCCTTTCCACCCCATAAAGAAAGTCTGCATCAATCGCTTCACAAGAGTCCAAAACAGAGAGTACAGAACAGAAACAGCTGTGTCAGGTTGGGGCTGTGTGACGCAAGTTATTGGGAAGTTTAGGCTCAATCACTGAGGATGAAACTTCATTTAGGTCAAAGCTGTGATAAACAACATGAGTGAGGCTGTGGTGAAGCCCTGGGAGTGTGGGCATGGAGAGTATTCAAGGGATTATTCTTCTTAAGAGTGAGATTACCCTCCTCTCTAGGCCAGTTGTGTCAATTTCACATTTATAAGAACATTTTCCAACCAGAGCTTTTTCTTGAAGTGTTTTGGGGGTCGTCCAAATCAAGTCTCATTTAAATCAACACAAGTTCAAGTCAAATATCAAGCGACTCAAAAAGAATTCTTGTCAACTCTCGAAAAAAAAAAAGTTTTCAATTGATGAGATGTGTTAGATACTTGTTTAAACTTTCCAAATCGACAATCAAAAGCTTTCTTAGCAACTAGGAACTACGTTATATTTACATAATGTGTGTTTTGTAACAGCGGCGTCATTGCAGTAAATCCTGGAAACATGCTGAACACAAAAGGAAAACAACTGTTAAGCTATTTGTTCAATTCTGTTCATTTAATTCAGCCAAACTTTGGGACAAAGTACTAATGATGCAGGATTTGTAGCTACACAAAGTCCACCTGTTTCTGTCTTTTTCATGTTTTTACCATTTCACGATTTTAGCAGATCAAAAGAGACTTGAGTCTTGAATGTTTTTGCTTTAAAGTTTCAAATGAAGTCTTTGGGGACTGAGAAAGCCTCTGGATCTTCCAGGATGGGAGATGTAGGGAGAAACACTTCTGTGCTACCTTTGGATGGAGAATAGATGGAAAGAAGGATGAATTTAAATGAATCATGTCAAATCATCATGAATCAGTCTCACAGCAGCTAAGTCCATGTCACGTCCTTGTTTCAGTCTGAGGCCTTCAGCTCTGACTCCAAACTATTATCGATCAAGGGGAAACACAAGGCAGTAATGTGGGAGCTTCTGGCCTCGTTGGGAACCCATTACAACGTCACATTAATGCTGTGGGAACAATTTCGCTGGAACGGTTCAGGAATAGTCTGAATAAGTCCAGGCTTCAAGCGTGCAGGTGATGGAGAAGTGTGTGTCAGAAGTAAATGAGGTACACGCACACACACACACACACACACACACACACACACACACACACACACACACACACACACACACACACACACACACACACACACACACACAAGCATGCCCAGGACCCTCTTCCATCTTCCCAAATCCACGTCTGCCACTGAGCCCCGTCAGGATATGCCGGGTCAGGGAAAACCTCAAGGGCAAAGTTCAGGAAACAATTAAGGGAAATAACTGCACACCAGAGGAGCGAATTCCAGCTCCAGTTTGAATATGTTCCTGTTTCTCAGAAGGTCTCACTCGTTAAATCATTAACCTCCACGACTGGAGACCACAAAAGAGGAAAAGCAACACAGTTGCATGTTCAAAATGTAGACGCCATCTGCTTCGCAAGTGGCTATTACGAGAGCTATTACAGAGAGGGATGAGAGGAGAGCCCCCTGTAAATCAATGGAGGCTTACAGAGTTTGTGGTTTGACCCTGAAGTCGATCTCACCTTCAGACATTTAGCTCCCAACGACGGCCAACAAGGCAGAATGCTTTCACAGCGTTTTATCACTGCGATACGTCAGAAGCACTTAAATTTGATATATGTCACACAGAATCTAAACATATGGGCTCTTACAGCATGTCCACTATCTGTGTACAGGATTACAACTGGAAAGCAAAGCATGAGTGGACAACACGAAACATATATAGAACTTTTTTTTTGCAATGGTTTTTAGTGTGTTTAGAGGAGTTTTCCAACCCGGAAACCATTCCCTCCAGCCTCAGCAGCGTGTTTATTGGCGATTAGCGAATGCAAGCATGCTGACGAACTAAACTAATATGGTGAACATGTCAAACTTTGTACCTGCTAAACATTAGCATTGTCATTGTTAGCATGTTGCGATGCTGACGTTAGCATTTATCTCAAAGCCTCATTGCTCTGCTGCTGTGGCTCTAATCTTGTTTTCATTTACTGGAAAAAAACTGGGCAGTTTTCCCTTCTCTGTTCTTCCAAATGTATTGAAATGAAACAGGAGGAGAGGCAAACCACTTTATGGTTGAACTGAATCCAAACATGGTTTTTCAACAAGGAGTCATTGAGGTCACAAGCCAAAAAGTGGTGGGAACCATTGTTTTATTGGCTAGAATGTGCATGTGTTTATTTGCGAGTGACATTAACATGCTAATAGCGCCTCTTGTATACACGGCAGGATGCACAAACTCATTCTGGCGTTGAGACAATCTTTAACATTATATTTGGACGGCTGACTTTAATCGTCTCTAGCTATATGAAACTGACGTTATTTTTCCTCGAGGAAGGAAATGTATGGCTGAATGGAGAAGCCTGAGCTCTGTGGCTTGAATGACAATAACATAAAGGGCTTTAAGAAGGTTATTGAGATGCATGTTGTGTAAAGAGAGATGTGTGATGGCGTTTACTGGAAAACGAGATAATGGGAAAAACAGGAACAAGAAAGAAAAACAGGCCAATGAATACAGATTTTATGTTTAGAGGCGATTATGTTTTAATATATGGCCTCATGTGTTCGCGCTCCACACACACACACACGCACATACACACACACACACACACACACAGGGACGGTATATCTTGTGCCTGTGTTGAGGATTTCCAGGACATTAGCAGCCAGCCATGTACGCTGGTTGAGTGAACATGACCGGCCCGAACAAGGTTACGGCCTTTGATCGCTGCCACTGAGACGAAAAGCACGATGGGACGGGAACACAACACGACGACGCGCCTGACAAACATGACACGCAAATGCAGCTTCTAACTATACACGTTGCATGCAGTAATTAACTCCAATCAAGTAACGGAAATGCCGACATGCACCCATGGATTTACAAAAAGTGATTAAGCATTTGAGTTAAAGCCTTAATTACTCAATATTATTTGATGTTATTGAGCCGTTTGTGGAAGTAAAGGATGCTTGGAGGAAGATAGAGGATGAGGATCCGGTTATCTATGACTGCTATTCAATACCATCCAACCAGCTAATCGTATTACTCCCCTTTCAGCGCCCTGCTGTCAATACTCATCCTGCGCTCAGTCAACAGTTCACTATTTTACTACCATCTCTTTGGGTCTCTGCTCTTAACACCTCTTTTCATTTGTTTTCGACTTCTCTCCTCCTGTGCGTTCCTCTCTTGTCTCCTTCCACAACATGATGCTCCAGGTGCTTGAGAAGTCAAACAGCGGCGGCATTTATGATCCCAGGATGCTCATACAGAGCAAAAGGAAGCCTAAAACAACATTGTCCTGCCTTATTCACAGACGTTAAACTCCTTTGATCCCAGGACGTTGTGCCTGTGTGACACAATGTGTGCAAGGCAAGTGAAAAGTAAATGTCTCCGGCTGCAGGGTATTATGCAGATGCTCTATTTATTCTATTTGAGCAAACAGTGGGAATATAATTGCATTCTCAAATTTGAATATATCTTTGAATCACAATTTGTGCACCATAACAACGGCTTTTATGACGGATGATGATGAGAAAACGGCACATTTATCTGCCGAGGAGCTCGATGCACTCAGAGAACAGGAAATATCAAGGTTCAGGATCACACCAGCGCCATCAATATTCCATCACCGTCACCTTGAGTGAAGCAGCTCATCCATTTGGATGATTATAGCGGTTAGCTGAAGAGGACGGAGAAAAGCCGGTAAGAAAGCAGATAAGAACTACTTCTCTTGATTACAGTGGCTCATCTGAGGCAGCGCTTCGCTTCACAGCAGAGAGAGGAGAAGGTGAGGAATAGAGGAGCTGTGTCATTACTTACTGGCAAAAAGGATGCTCTCAAAACCACTTTATAAATGTATCCTTATTGTCATTTTCAGAAGGAACAAAATGATTATATAACTCAGATGATTAGACAATAAAGTACGAGAATTACATTTCAAGTAACCCTTCTGGTATGAAAAAAGAAAAAAACATGGTAAAAACAGAAACAATAACAGCAACTACGATAGAAACAAAAGAGATGACATAACAGTAAGCAACAACACAAACATACATAACTAGCATCACAGGTGAAAAGCAGATTTAAATCGATGAGTTTAAAAAAAATATGGGATTATCAGACTGTATGTTTACCTACAGTGTATAAAGCTCTTTTGCCACTAGACAGAAAACCCACAGCACCCACTAACATCTGTCTTCTGGTTACAATCAAAATTCATTCTCAGGACAAATAACTGCAGTAGTCCACTGGACAGGATGGAGTCGCACACGTTTGCCCTTTTTCCAGCGTGATGCTATGTGGCGCACGTTAAAGTGGAGATTTGGACAACTATTATAATTAACTAAGGTACAAATCATACAATTAATAAACTCTCCTCTAAGCCACCAGACTCCAGTCAGACAACAGCAATTTGACCACGCCGACCATCATTTCATTTAAACTCGACAGAAGCAAAATAAAACTCATCAAAACTGTCTTTGTTAGTGTTTCCTGTTTTCCAGCACGTTAGTGACGACGAACGTGACCCACCAGAAAAAAATACTCATCTACTGGTAATGGGAAAGGAGTCAATCGCCTCTGTTTAGTGGGGTTTCTCTTGTTAAATAGCTGCATATACAAGCTCATTTTCAAAAATACATATTTTTCCATCTACCCTTCTGATTCAATCACTGGAAGCCTTTATCATCATACAGATAGTTTATGTTGTATCTTCCCAGGTTTTGAGAGATCTATATATATATTTGCTGCTGCGTCAATACAGTGTGAAAAAAGTAAATTGGATTTCTTTTTGTGACGCTCCATTCATTAAAAAATGAAATTGGAAAAACTCAACAGGAGCTTTTCTTTGCAGAACAAACATCTTGGATAATCCACAGACCTCACTGTCAACATGGAGACTATATTTCTTTGGTAGAAAGTAGATTCAACTGTTCAAAGCGAGGTCTGTGATTATTCTGAGGAGCCAGTACACGTTATGTTTTTTATCGGTTATCTGGGTAATCCAAAAAATGCTTTATAAAAATGATCAGCTATTAACCAACTTGAAAAGACTCAAATTATAGGCATGGCTTTGAGTGCGAGAGAACATTTATTTTTTTACTTTCAGATGAACTGATCCATTAAGTCTTATTTTGCTGAAACAACAACTTGTTTCTAAATTCCTAAAGCTGCAGTAGAAACATCTGACTGGTCACACCCACCTGAGAGAAGCTTTCCACCTATACTAAGAAAAATAACTCAAAAACCAAATATTAGATGAAATGAGTTGTGAAATGACACTTTTTAGCATCAAGTGCGTCAGTAAAAAAATGACCTGTATACAGCATCAGCTGTGTAAATACAACCTGTCTTTGTAGCTCTTCCTCTGCACCTTTCAGCTTCTGGTTTCCAGCTCCATCGGGGTCATCGACTCTGAGGGGGTCACATGTTTTACAACGTAGTGCTGCGGCCTACGCACAACATGACAGCAGGGGATCCGTTGGCGAAGCACGCTCCGACCACCAGCTTGCATGTCACTGTCTGGTTCTGTGCGGGTATGGAAGGATCGGTGTTTAGTGTCTGCGTGTGCTGGGTCGGCAAAACGACACTGAGGCTGGACTCGGATGCTTCGCTGCACCTCTGTGGCTGTCTGGGACACAGAGGGAGAGCAGAACACGAGCCTCTGGGGTCTGCAGAGAATCCACCCGCTCTGTCAGGAAATATAGGGTTTCTGACAAGATACGGTCGTCCTGCACATGTGGATCAGGGTCATGAGCAGCACTCTGATAGAGCTGCTCATGCAGGACCAGCAATTTAAATGTCAACTGATAATACCGTACAATTGAAAACGCCTGAGTAGCTATCCAGGAAGAGGAAAGTTAAATTAATAGCCTACCAAAAATGAATTATTAGTCTACTTATGGCCAGTGGCCAGACACTCGATTCATCTCTCTCTCTCACAGTATTTGCATACCTAAAGACAACAACATATTCTACAAGTTGGATGCAAAATGTGTTGCTTTCTTCAAACGTACATCTATAAAATAATACGGAATTAAAAAAACAACTTCCAGACATCTGGTGCAGGGTGAGATTAGAATGTAGAGGTTAAAGAATAACCTCTGGAGATCTGGTGTGCAGTTGTGCTTTATCTATAATGTATTTTATTGTTCTGTCTGGAACAATAACTCTCAATCAACGGAAAACACATGATTGGAGTTGATTGAATATCATCAAAACCAGATTTTTAACGAGCCCAAAAGGACCAATTTTGTTGTATCAAGCTGGAAAATGAGCCGTGGTCTTAATAATGACCACATACGCCACGGGACAGGAGGGGTTTTGTGCTTGTTACGGAGTGTGTGACACAAGTTCAGAGTCTACAGCCATGATGCATGCAGATGCTACAGCTCTGTGAGTCTGGAGCTGGTTACTGTGGGGCTTTGAGCCCAATGCTAACGTCAGCATGCAAACATGCTCACAATGATAGCGCTAACTTGCTGATGTTTAGCAGGTGGAATGTTTACCGTGTTTACTGTCTTAGTTGAACACACTAACATGTTGCCATGTGCTAATTAGCACCAAACACAAAGTGCTGAGGCTGACAGGGATGTTGGTTAGGTGTAAACTATTGGACGGATTTAAATTCAGACCTAATTAAGGTACAAGATGAAAAGTGACTGAACCATTCCTGGAGAGAAGCATGGCTGAAAAAGTAATCATGATATGCAGAGCACAGCTCATCCAGAACTAATCCTACACTTTATTATACAGTATTTTATAGTCGGTGTCCAAGTAACCTTAATACCCTTAAGTCGTCCTTAATTCAGATTAAATCAGTAGCTACTTGGTGCTTCTTGTTAATTAGCATTTAGCTCCTAATTTATTCCTTCTTTATTTCTTGGTATCCACTCAGGAATTTGTGTAATGTATGTAAACTTTTATGCTGGTTGATTCTACTTTAAACTTTCTGATGTCTCGCTGCCTCCGACTTGGCGTCCCACATGAGCTGTTGGCTGCAGCTCTCCTGCTCCTTCACGGCGGAATGTATTGGAAGTGTGTGGCTGAAAAAAACAAGGCTTTGAACATCCAAGAACAACACATGAGAGGAACAAAGAATGCATGATGAAAAGTCTTGAATTTTGACTCGCTGCTTTGATTTTGTGCAGAGCAGCGTTTCCAGTAAATTTCTCTTGAACTCAGAGAGTTTGGCTTTGTAAAAGAAACGCTCAGTAAACACGAGTCAGTGCAGCGCATTACCCCGGGGGGACAGTTTGTTTCTCAAACAAAGAAACACACCCTCCTTATTAAAATAAATAAAAATTAGGGTTAATCCTGTTCAGAGGAATCCAAACAATGGAAGTCATAATCACTCACCTACTAATCAGCAGGGGAGTCAATTCATGCCTCACTAATTCACTTAGCACAGCTCAGGGTAAGATTATCTGCAAAGAAAGGTCATTCATGTGCCTTTAAACACGCAACACAGACTGAAAACGTGCTGGCAGACTAAATATATCAGCAGGAAATGTTGATGCTTGTAGGAAGGCCACAGGAAGGAGAAACCGCCAATTGGCCAAATATTCAAACCCATTGATTACAGCTTGAGCCATTCTGGGAGTAAAAAATAAACCAGGAATGTTGCTATGAAAAGGTTTGATTGGCATTCACTGTATCTGTTCTACATAGATATATGTGATATATGGGGAACCTTCTGTAAGAAAAGCTGTCTGGTTCCTGTAATACTGTTATAACAAGGCCAGTTAAATGAGTCTGATGGAATCATCTGCTTAAATATCCATTTTTATTCGTCTCTTTGAACCTCTGATATCTGAGCTTAACATTCTTGACGTGGGCAATCTTTCAGAGTCAAAGTTAACCAAGGAGAGAAAAAAACCCAAAGCCATGAATATGACAGCGTAAAGACCGCCTGCCAGAAGAAAAGTGTACGTTCCCCCAGCAGCACTGGCTCGACTCCAGCCTTCAGCGTGTCCTTTTTGTGGTTTTTAGATTTGCAAATGATTTGTGATGGGTGAATGCATCTCCTCCTTTGTTTTGAGTGGGAACTATAACTCATGTTTTTAGATGTGTAACCAACCACAGGTGCTGTCCTATCCCCTTCTTGGCAGAGTGTTAAAAACATATGGGGTCCACCCTCTGGACTCGATACGCCTCCCCGTGCAGCTCCCTAAACGCATGCTGGGCTATAACGTCATACAGTGGCCATCCAACTCATATATCTGCCCCAATCTGTCACCACAACAGCACCACGATAAGAAATCACTGCGCTGTTGTAACATCACACCAGGGTCACACTGAAGTCTTATCTCTGCTAAACAGTACAACATCTGCATTTTATATCCACCAAGTGCTGCATTAAAGAGAAGAAATGCATTCCTCCAGTTTCAGTACTTCACCGGTTGCCTTTAGATCGCAAGCCACGAGTTCAACAATGCGGTGGTAAACCTGGACATTAGTTGTTTCACTCCTGCAGTCAGGATGCAAACGACAACCAAGAAGTGAGTGATCATGTGGATCATTTATTCTCTTCAGATGCACGGCCAAAAAAAATCTTCCTCTCATGTTCGAGTTCGGCCAGACCAGAGATAGTCAGGCCGAATAAAACAGGCAATAAATCTGTACGTTCCAGGCAGTTTTTGGAAAGTGGCTCGTTTTGGCTATGTACCTCACATAAGTGTAACAATTACTGTGATTCAAGACTTTCAACAAAGATTTGAGGCTGTTTGCACCTAAGTTGGTAGACTGTATATGAGTTGTAGTCCAAACTTAGAGAGAATATGTATATCAGGGCCTATCATTTCTACACTGTTCATTCAACATGGATGTGAATACTTTCAAAGACCCTTACAGCTGAAAGTAATTACTTTAACCTCAGTCTTTATTTCCTTTCAAATCCAAAGTGCTGCAGTGCAAAACCCAAACAATGTTCTTACCACAATCAGAAAAACTGTATTCATTGTCCATCGCAAAGAGTTAGAGTTAGAGATTAGTCTTCAATTTAGCAAATGTCATAAAATGAAAAGTGTTTACAGGCCTCCTATCCTCTGTTTTCCTAAATTGAACTGCTTAAAAGCAAACCTTTCTCTCAAACTAACCGTTTTTGTGCCTAAACAAACACTGACTGAACGCTGTTCTACGTGAAGCGAGAAGTCAACGTGGATTTATTTGTCACACAACTACGGCACTTTTGTAGTTATTCTAACCTAAACGGCGATCTATTATTAAAGCTAATCAAGTAGTTTTGTTGCACATATCAAACAAACCTTTGTATGAGGATGCAAAATCTGACAGAATGGCGGAAGGAAAAATGTCAGTTAAAGGTTTTTATTGATAACATTGTTGTTATCAATAAAACATTTGTTAAAAAAGAATACATCCATCCATTATACCCTTTTTTCCACCAAGAAAGGTTGAATGTTATCAATGTTATCAACAGCACCTTTAAACTGTAACCGCTGTGAAACTCTGATGGCAGTGTTTTCCATAGCAACAGCATGTTCAACTTAAACCAACTGCTGGTTGCAGAATGGACACATTTATGTCTCGTCTACACCAGGCGGAAACCTCCGGCTCTGCCGAGTGAAGTGTCTTAAAACTTGCATTGTCTCTACTGACCAGTAGGGAAAGACAATAAGAAGTCAGATTATATGGAAGTCTATGAGAAAATGACTCCACTTCTCACTCAGTAAACATTGTGAACATGAGTTTATGGTCTCAATCGCTAGTTTCAAGTCTTCTTCAATACAGCATGATGTTCATTTAGTAAATGATGGTGCCTTGCAAAGAAGCGAAAATGGCAACGGCCATATTCCAAGATGGCGACGGCGAAATCGCCAAACTACGTCCACTTCTTTTGGTACAGTCTATGATGTTTTACATTTGGGCAAAAATGACTCCTGTAAGTGGCGATAAAGGCTGCATCAATGATACGTCAAATACCAGAGAAGATTCTGAGCACGCACCGTGACCTAATTTTCTTTTGATAGTAGTAACTTAAAAACAGCAGACGCCTCAGTTCCTCCATGAAGTGGTGCAGCAATACTAAGTTAGGATGTTAAGCAGACCTAAAAAATAAAGTTGTTTCTGGCAACCCTGCTGATTATACAAAGCAACAACGGGCATGCGCCCATGCAAGAGGTTCAATTCATGATGTCATGCCTAAAACTCAGTAAAGAAAATATCACTTTTCAAAAAGATCTGTATTCGTGTGGACAGGGCCTTAAAGACCTAGTAAAGTTATAGACCAGACTTGAGGCTAAGACTTGACTTTAAACTTTAAACTGATTCCTTCAATTTTACTTTATTTAAATACACATTTTCAGCAGCCAAAACATATAACTACTGCTTGTGAAATGTACTTTAAATGTAAAAAGTTGGCAGCCCTTTTCTCTGAAGACATTTTGACCACAGTTAAAAATAAAGTCAATGATGGCTGAACTCCATTTAGCCGCTTTGATTTCAGGTTCCTGTATTGTGCAATGCTTGCTCACCGTCACCTGACTACAACAGAGCCGTCGTTGTCAGTCACACCTGTGCTTTCCCAACTATGACGAGTCAAAATGTCTGCTGCGAGAAAGGCCTGGAAAGATGTTTCCACGCAACAAATAAAACCGCGTTCCAGTGAATTTCGGCGAGTCATCTCCATCAAGATTGTGTATTATTAGTGACCTTGCACACTGACGTGACATTCCCTTTCGCTGACCAATCATACGGCTGGAAATGTGATACGTACAGAGAAAAATACATGTATCCTACCAAGGGCCCCTGTCAGCACATATCCATATATCCATAACACTACTAATAGAGCTCGCATTCAGAGGACATTTTTCTATTCCTGGCTGTTGGGAGGATACATTTCAGCCTAGAGTTGTAGTACATCTCTGTTACACTGTCGTTGGGATCAAACAATATCAACAACATGGTTGGAGACCATGATTGTTAATTATTAGCCTTTATTTGACAGATGAGTCGGAGCACATCATTGACTACCTGCTCACCTGCAGTGATGCAGCGGCTTTACTCAGACTGTGGTGATTATGCACGATAGGCCTCGTGAATACAATATCAAAGAAGTATTGATGGAGGAGCGTGCTGTCAGAGTCTGCAGAATGGGGGTTAGTCGGAGGTGCTGCAGGGGTGATCTCAAAGGAGGATGTAGGAAGTGGGAAAATTGATGTGTCCCAAGATCAATACTGGAGAGCATTTGGATCTACAACAGTGTAACCAAATCACCCTGTGGCTGCTCTCTGTCCCCTGAGCTGATGATCGGCGAGGAGAAGGTGGAAGTAGCAGAGTCAGGAGGATTGTACAAGATGGAGATCGGGGGAAAGGTTGGACGCAGATTAAGTCATTTTGGTGACTACTGCTGCTTTATCGTCACATTGTCTTGGATCAATATCCATCAACACTTGTCTTCTCTTCGGTGTAAAGGCTAAGTACCTCAATGAGCATCAAACACAGTTACAATGCTTAGACGTGCATTAGTGGTTTTGGAGTGGCCTCACCAAATTGAGTATTATCTTGACAAAAATAAATAAAGAATATCTGTGATGCAGCAGGCAGTGCTTAATGGATTCAAACCTCAATGTTCAGCAGGTTCCCAAAAAAAAAAGTGCGTCAGACTATTATATCTATCTCTTCAACAGAAGTGCTAAATACTGCAGCTGGTCATGGCAAATAGAGGAATAGTACTGAATCATCACAATAAAATAAAACGTCATGTTTGAAACATAAGTTTTAATAATATTTCTATAAACTCTCATTTACAGCTAAGTCCCAGGACATAGCCATGTTTAATAGAGGCCACTGACATACAGTGCTAAATTGTGTCGCGGTTTGATTCGGTAACGTGGAACCTGAGATGCGTTAAAATGAAGCCTTTTCACAGTGCAAATCCCTCAGTGAAGTGACTTCTACCTCATCCTTCCTTGTGAAGCTGCTGCTGATCTGAGCTCAGCTGAGTCGCCCTCCTGTGGTACATGATGACAATGCACCTTGTACACTGACTGATAGAGTATGTTTGGACTTTGATGTTGCTCAGTAATTAATTAAGACGCACACGTGTTTGTTTTGCACAGACATAAAGTCGTTAAGTCAATTTAAAAAAGGGGAGATTTTTGGAAAACCTATTCATCTGATTTGAGCAGAACAAAAGTGAATCAATAGAAAACTAGAAACACCTGTTATTCCTGCAGACCTCGAGGTTTCCTGTGCTCCGTGGCGGTCTGGTTTTGGAGTGCATCACATGGAAAGATGTTTCTAATTTTTTATAATTATTTTTCCTCTTTTATTAACATAATTGGGGAAGAAAAAAATGCAATCCACTCCAGCCTTCAGCACAGTGGCAACATTGAAACTTAGATTAAGTGATAGATACACTATGTGGCCAAAAGTATGTGGACGGTCTGTATGACTGTATGACTGTCACACACAGGTAACGGTGAAGTCATTGGATGCAGGGATGTGCTCCTTTTCAGCCCCGAGAGCATTAGTGGAGTCAACCACTGGGTTTGGTGATAAGACCCAGATCAGCTCTTCCCAAAAGTGCTGCACCAGTCACTATATATATATATATATATATATATATATATATATATATATATATATATATATATATATATATATATTTATTTATTTTTTGTGGAACTGTGTTTGTGTAAACTATTAAGTGAAAAACAGTTCAGAGATGAGCCGTTCGTAATGCTGCAAAGTGTGTCAGACCTAATGTTGGTCCTTTACAATAAATGTAAATCATTTTTATGTCACTTTTGCTTTGAGTTGGACCTCATGTGAGATTAGAGAGGGGGGGGGGGGGGGGGGGGGGGAGAGAGAGAGAGAGAGAGAGAGAGAGAGAGAGAGAGAGAGAGAGAGAGCGAGAGAAAAGCAGGTTGTATAGTCTTACTGCGGGAGTATCAGGGTAATAAACTGGAGGGTACACGTCTCTTCTCTCCCCTCTCCTCCTCCGCATTGCACTTGCAGCGTAGCAGCACTCCGGACAGGACGGTCTCCTCCTCCTCCACCTCCACCTCCTCCTCCTCTTCTTCTTCTTCTTCTGTGTGGTGGTGCTGAGGGGTGCACCGACAGCCGCATCTGACTCCAGTCCACAGGGTCCCGGACTGACTCGTGATGGTGCGGACTCATTGATAAAAACCCGCTGTCGCTGGAAATAAAATGAGTACTCCTGCTGAGCGGCTCTCCTCCTCCTCCTCCTCCTCCTCATAGCGCTGCCTTCTCTGCTCAAAGACCCGTTTCTGTGTGACTCCAGCAGGCGACGCAGGATGACTACTACCGTATCGCTGGTGACCGTGTGCGCTTTGGTAAGTAGCCCAGTCAGCAGTAACTGGAGCCGAAATATTCGCATAATGCTGACTTTATTTTTTATTTTGTTAAACTCCGTAGACAGACTGTAGGGGAGTTTCTGCTGACCTTATGCACTTTGTGATATGATTTTTTTTTAAACATTTCCTTCCACTGTGGTGCTTAATTTGCGTGGACATAACCATAGAGACTTTTATGACATAGCTGCAATATTCCTTTAATAATCCTGTTCGGACCTTTTTATAGTGAGTTGTTCTTAACTTCAGAGCTCTGCAAGGCGTTTATTACACCCTGTGATGTCTATCCTATTAAAGGACCAATGTGCCGTTTTTCTTTACTGTTAAACATGCAGGTGCTGCATAAACAAGTGATTTCCTTGTGATATTATGCCCAGGTTACATTATTTCCCCCTCCAGCTGCACACATGCAGCTACACGCACACCTTCCTCTTGGTTTTCATCCAGGGAGGAAAAGTTAGACATCCCCGCTGGGATTCGTTTCTGGAAAATCTAGATTTCTGCTTCACATTTGGAAAGCATCCAGACATCCAGGAGCAGTCTGCTGACAGGCGCCATGGGTCCAGTCTTTCAACAGCATTAATGAGACGAAGTAATTTACTTCACATTTTGTTTATGATAAATCTGGGATATTAATAAAATAAGAGATAAAGACGCTGCTGCTCTCGGAGAGTAAATTGATTTATTAAATTCACATCCGACATGAGCCGTTACTTGTTCGGCTGATTTTGACATGAAAGATGAGGCTCCTCCGATTATGTGAACAAAGTTGATTATGGGAAGACGGCGGAGCACAGAGCAGACAGGACGCATCCTCCCGGCTCTCTGGTATGTCCACAGCAGCTGGTCTAATTGGGCTGTGCAGCTCAGTCATCATGTGAACAGCCCTGGATGTGAGGGGACACTCTGTTATGACAGCTGGTTTAAAGGGTGGCGACGGTCGGCTGCACTTTGGTCGAATTAAATTTAGAAAGAAACTCTCAAATTGACCATGAAATTGGGGAGAGTACAAGGCACATCACAGCTGGGACACCGTACGTTGTTGTTTGCGAGTGTGTGTGTGAGTGTGTGGATGCATGTTCCTGCTGCTGGTGGACCAATCTACCGCTGATTTGCCATTAATCTGTATTTGCGCTGAGCGATATTCCAGGGAGATGTCACAGGAAAGGGAGTTAGGGACATGAATCCTTCCTCTGCAGATACAAGAGGGAACCTCTTGAGGTTTTGGACTGCAGCCAGAGTTCATTTTTGCAGACAAAAAACGTGACTTTAATCCTGATGATATATTCAAATAGATTCTGAGATGCGTTGCAGGTTGTAAAGGCAAGGAGGAGAAATGCACCTATGAGAGCAAACAGTGGGATGACAGAAAGGGAGGAAATGTTGCGCAAGAGGTGGGAGAGTGAGAGAGAGAGCTGCTGGCTGCTCAGTACATCTGTTTCTGAATGAAAACAGGGACAGCAGAGAGAGAGAGAGAGAAAAGATTGAACTGATGTCTCAGCAAATGTGAATTAAGTGGAAATGAGCATTTGCTCGTTACATAATAAGAGCCACAGGACATGAACGTGTTTCAGTGCAATGCTTTTCTTTGTTCTAAAACGTCTGGATATGAATTCTTTTATTTAACATTGTTGCATACACACCAGTGGAACAAGCCTCAGTTCTTTTGCCAGTAGAGCTGCGGCCGGCATTTGTATCAGAGAGGACTGAGGAAATGCAACAAGAGAGGAGGGAGGGAGAGAGAGAAAGTGCGAACAGATTAGACTCGATAAAGAAATGTAAACTGACCCATGTATGGATTTATGGTTTAGGAGAAAAGGGAAACATACAGCAAATGAATTGCAAATGTATTTACAGTACAGGCATGTAAGGTGTCAAATAGAAATGTACATCTGTGATTGATATGCAAATCGAGAGGCGAAGTCCCGCCCATTATGGTGTCCCCCCCCATGGAACTGTAGTAACGGCAAAATACGAATAATATGTTTTTCATCCTGTTTGAATTGTGCCATGAGAAACACATTTCATGTTTGTGAATTTAAAAGATTAATTTTGCAAGACAAGACAGTCGCAGCTCGTCATAAATTTGTCTTCCTGTCATTTTGTTTTGCTGAGTGAAGTATATCTCTCGTCTCACACAATGTGCATCACCGACACGGTGGTCAGCTTGGCTTGCTAGCTAGCTAGCTAGGTAACTTTGCTATATCCATAAACAAATAAATAAGCATTATCTTACCTGATGTGTTCTCATGAAGCAAAAGAACGAGCAAGACCCGTTGTTGGTGTGAGCAGCGCTTCATCAGAGTACGTAGCTTCAGCGAGATACCTCGCTTACGCCACTGTTGGGTGTGTAGTCTTTCTTATTATGTATTTTCGTGTTACTCTGCAACAGTTTTAAGACAAAATGCGCCTTCTTGATGTGCAAAAAAATCTTTTAAATGAAGTAAAATCATATGTGTTATTCATGGCACAATTCAATCAGGATCAAAAAGTTCTTCGTTCCTCACAGATGACTACAGTATATTATTTCCAAGATAAGGTCCCAAGTGAAAGGGCGGAAAGGGCGGGACCTTGTCTCGCTGTGGAAAGAGCTATTGAAAAGCTTAAAGAATCTTATTATTTGTGAAAACAACCAGTTTGCTTCAAGGCCCCTCCTAAGTTACAAAAACATGTGCTGCTGTCGTCGTGAGGACCAATTTGAGTTTTAGACCTGAAAGACATTTTTAGAAAGTGAGGACATTTTGTCCGGTCCTCACTTGGTTATGGAGCTGCTAGCGGATTAATCCTTTAGCATTTAGAGTTACTGTTATACTTCGGCTAAGAGAGGGATTCAAGCATGCAGTCGTGATGGTTAAAGTTAGGTGTTAGGGAATGCATTAGTCCCCACAAGTATAACAGAACAAGGATATGTGTGTGTGTGTGTGTGCCAATGCTGAACGGAAGCAGGGGTGGACATTCACAGCTACTCTCACCTTTAGACAGTAATTAGGACGGGCATGTGTATAATGTTGCACACACAGGATTGTATGGTAACTGCCTGGGACTGAGCATGTCATAAGTTTACTATTAGAGCTGATGTGCCTTCAGGGGAGCTATTAGGGCAGTTTAGACTTGTTCAAAGTGTGTCCAATACAGGTTGAGACAACATTATTTATGATAAATTACTGATGGCGTTTGGATTTTAAGGAACAGGTTAGACACCTGGCAGTAATCTTCATCAATTTGTTTAGCTGTGCATGTTTAAGTCTCAGCGGCCCTGTGCTTGTGTGTGTGTGTTTGACTGTGTGTGAAAGTGCCGCTCTTGATGCACTGTACATGCTGTCCCCGTTTGCCAGGTGGCGTTAGCGCTGGCGTCTAAGACGGAGCGGGCGGTGCAGGTCCCCTGCGATTCCGGCAAGTACACCACCAATGGAGAATGCTGCCAGGAGTGTCCACCCGGAGAGGGAGTGGTGAAGAAATGTGACGCCACGCAGACCGTCTGCTCCCAGTGTTTGGACAGTGAGTGGAGACTTTTTATTAAGTTATAGAGTTAAAAAGTTCAGACGACTGTGCACTGTGATCAATGAAAACACACTGGTACCACTTTCTGATAAGGCATACATGCTTTATAAGTTGTAACAAATAGTTTAATGGTTGACATTTATTAATAATTTATTCTGAAATATGGAACAAACTTTAACTAGCCCTTTGTTAATCTTTTTATAATTTATAACTGCAGACTTTCTACCAAATAGAAGAAAATAACAGACATGAGTCAAACTAGCAACAGAAAAGTTGTTTTTATTAATGTTTTATAAGTAATCTATAATAAAATCATAGTGAGTTACATATTAACTATTAATGAAGTTATTAGTTACAATTAGGATGCTATTTAATTCACATATTCACAATGCAACACCAAAGTAGATTTTTTTCTAAAAACGTCCCGTTTGGCAAATAGTTTAGCAATAAACAGATTCTCCTTTAAAACAATAGCAACTAAATTCAGTCTAGACTATCTCTAAAACATTAACAGAAGTTACAAGTTATAAACTGGTCTAATTGGAGCGAACTGACCCTTTAATAGATTGGGGAAGCAACTTTAACACTAAGAATGCAAAAAACTTGACTTTACAGAAACTCCACTTCCTGAAATGTGTCAGGCCTAAGAGCATAACATTCAATCTGGAGACAATCAAAATACAGTGTATACACATGTAAACTGCATGTCCTCGCCAGCATTACACCCGCTCACACCCGATTAATGCAAAGTTTCTGCACTTACGTCATTCTCATTTAAACAAATACATTCACTTTCTGAGCCTTTGATGGCAGCTCCGGCCCTGAACTCCAAACGAAAAGAACGCTGAAGCCAAAACAAACTCCTTTTTGTCCAATTTGTATGAAGTGTCTGCTTGCCCTCATTGAGTATCCTAAAGGAATAAGATAGGAATTCATATGTTTGATGCTTGTAAGTGGGTCCAAATGTGTTCGCTCGCAGCTCAGCCCGGGCTGTGAACCATTAGCGCTCGCTCTACAGAGGCTGGAGAGGCGCCAACAGCGCAAAATCCCCGAGAAGGACGAGGACAAGAAGAGCCGATGCTGCAAACAAATGTGTCCATGCTCGATTCCTGGCGTCTTTCTGCGTCACATTCCTGCAGCTTTTTTTTTGCCCTTTAAGATGCTGGTGCGTGTCAGTGCGCAAAGACAAAAACGTCTAGGTCACGAACATCGCTGCATAGTTCAGGAGGAGCTGAAGAATCGCAACGAGACAAACGCCGCGCTTCTTCCTCCCTTGTGAAAGCTCGCGCGAATCGTGTCAGTTTGAGACTTTGCAGGGACCGACACTGAGCAGAAACCCCCAAATTAGTCCTGTTTAGACGTTTAGAGTGCACTTTCCGTCCAGCATCGATTGATTGCATTAATCCACTCACACACATGCCACATGTAAACACTGGCAAATGGTGCATGTAAACAGTCTTTTAACACCGAAGTAGAAAACGTCAACTGGATGTCGTTTTGTGATTGAATTCAGGCCGGCAGGAACGCTCTTTGTCCAGGGGAAAGTGAGACTCTGATTATCCTTGGAACTTTTTTTTGCACAACAGATGCTAATCTCTGTGTTGTGTTATGTTATTAAGAATCTCAATGTCTGGTCTGATTTCACCTCTTTGAAGTTTCTACTCTTCGCCTCGAGGAACTCGAGAGCTGCAGCAATGGGTTCAGGGGCAGAAAGCCAATTCTCTACATCTAGAGCGCGACAGGGCCACGGGGTGAAAAAAAAGAGAGGAAAAGGACAGAGTCAATTTCACAAAAAAACAACTCTGTCAAACTGTGTCAATGTAGAAAAGGTAGTGCCGTGAAATTGGCAAAAGTGGGTTTTTGTGCAAAAAATAAAAGAGACAAACAAAGCGGGCTTGTCGTCGCTTTGCATCGGTGTTAAAAATCCAGTCCCGCCAGTAGATGGAGAGTGAGCGGGGCGATTAACAGTCATCGCCAAGCATCGCATGTTCGTTGGTTGAGTGAAGTAGCCTGTAATCTGTGTAGAAACACGCTGCAGCTTCTCGAGCGTCTGGACTTTATCTTTGGTTTGACGTCATGAGGAATTTTTCTCGCATGTCATATTCCTGCCGTCAACAGTGGCCGACAACGCGTGGATGGGAAACCACAGCTCCATTTTCATATTATGTGGACTGGCCCTCAGGATTTTTTCTTTCATTTATTCCTCATCCCACACCAGCGAATCACACCAACTCCAGTCGTGTCTCCTCTTTTCTCCATCCTGTACTCGTATTCTCACCCAGCACCCCCCCCCCCCCCCCCCCCCCCCCCCCCCTCCTCACTGTTGCTATGACTCATCGTCTGTATTAACGGATAAAATGGTATTAGAGCGCCAAGCACCAAAGGGCACGATAGCCTCATTCATCATGCATACTGTTACATCAATGCATCTTTACTCGTTTGATCCAGCTAATTAAACCATATTGAAAAGCCTATTGTGCCTCTAACAGAGAACAATTATCTCGCTCTGCAGTACAGGAGTGGTATTCACCGCTGATAAACACTCAACAATTAAGCTCAAATACCCAAGAGGTTGCTCTCAATTTCCGGTGCGAATGCATTTTCCTCGGTTTCAATATTGTTTTTTGTTTTAGCAGATAAAATCTTAACGTACCTGAGGCCCACAGGAGCACACACACACACACACACACACACACACACACTACAATAACTCTGAGTGGGATTTATATAGAAGTTAGAGGCTGAAACACTGACCTTATTTGGAAAACCAAAGCTATGAATACATTTTCTAAAGTGCAGGTTTTAATAATTGAAGAGGAGAATGCAACACATCCATTTCCTGTTTCATGGTAAATATGGGTGAACCTTTATTTACCACGACCCCCCTTTATTCCCCACTTCCTGTCAGTGCAACCCCCCCCCCCCCCTCCCCCCCCCCTCTTCATGGCCTCCCGATCCCGGCTTGGGACGAATGCCAGCGTCAGCAGCGCTGAAATATTTATCAGTCTCTTCCACTTTTCGCCGCTGTCATGGGAGACAAGACTACCGGACCTGCCTCACTTAGTGAACCATTCAGAAAAGGTTGCCCCTGCAAACTGACTGAAGATCTGAGAGAACAAAAGGCAGAGCCTCACGAGGCGAAATAGCGTTTAAGGAGAGCTGCTGGCCGACTGGACCGGCGCTCACTGGGGATTTAGAGGAGGAAGGAAAGGAGAATCACAGCCTCGTCTGGTGAGGGCTGAAACAAGAGCGCCAACAATCGCTTCCAACGGTGGATCAAGAGGGATGAAGGAAAGGAAAATGGAAATTTCCCCCGAGCAGGTCCTCTGTGGCCGTTTCAGACGAAGCTACGTCCTTACTTGGCGCCCTAACGTGGCATAAAAACAACAGCTCAGCACAAGATGCAATTGTTGAATCAAACTTCCCTCCTTTGGTCTCCTAATAATAGCTTTGGCGATATCCTAAAACACCTGTTTCAAATCTGGAGTGCAAGCTAAGTGCACCAATGAAGCGCGGCGATAATTACACACAGAAATGTTTCACGTTCAAAAAGACAAATAAAGCCGCCACGCAGCTTTCCAAATGATTTATCCGCAGTCAGCGGAGGGTCGGGAGGAAAATGGATCCTCCACTGAAACGTGGACCCCGACACGCTGCGGAGTGGCAGAAATGGCCATCGTCGCTAAAAGCTTACACCTTAAGTGCTGATTGGGGAGCTCATCGGGCAGTTTCAAGGCCGTCCAGAGCTACATTATTGATGACACTAATGGGACCGAAACACATCAGCGTTTGGAGGGGGGGTCTTCCCGGGCTGAAGTGGCACATTTTAAGTGCATCATCCCCACATCCCCCCTTTTTTTTTTTACTGCCGAACATGAAAACTTCGATTGCTGAGATGAACTGGTCATCGCTCAATTGGGGACAATTAGAAAAAGGATCATATCTTATTAAAGAAGACACTCTCCACCGGATCCTCAATGGCCTTTTACTTTCTTCTTACAGCCCCCGGATGAAAGCGCAGACACATTAAATTACACACACACAAACCACACACACTCCTCTCGGTGCATATGGTCGCATTTAGACGTGTTTACACACACACACACACACACACACACGGACTGGGAAGGGGCTCATGCATGCAAGTTAAAATTAGCCAAGGAAGCCTGCACGCTGTGGGATAATTTAAATGAATGAGCAGAGCTCTGCCGGTTGAGCCTGACTGCAAAGAAAAACAAAGGCTTCAAGCTCACTAATTCAAATAATCGTTAACCTCTCAGGCCCGTTATTTGTCCGTGTCTGGATCGTTCAGTCGGAGTCACTCTCTTCTATCACTTCTGCCTCCAGACAGTAATAAGCGCAAGGGGTGAAGCCAGGTAGAGAAGAGATAAAACACTAAATCAGATGGTGTGTGTGTTTCTATCTGAGGAGGAAACTGAACTCACTTACTTCCCTGACTGCTCAATTTCCCCTGACCCGTCCCCTTCCAGTCATCCATCAACACTTCTCTAAATCATGTTTTTTTTTAAACTCTGGTTGGGCTTCTCGCTCGCCAGCCCAACCTCACAGACTGTTTCCCATCGAGTCAAACAGTCACGAGATTCCTTCGAGCAAATCAAGTGTCCACCCTGACTCATTGGTCCTGCTCCCTACCTGTCTCTATATCATTACCTCCCGTCTGCCTGCAGAATGTGACAGCTTTCACCGCCGGCTTCTAAGCCGCGCCGCTGTTTACAAGGTGTTTAGAGCTTCCGTCTGTGCCAGCGTTCGCTTGCCAGAGCCGCTTACAACGCAAAGCGAGTGCTGGGACATTGCTGCAGGGCTTTTCACACTGACAATATGCTGCAGCTCAACACGACACCCACTAAGCACTTCCCATGGAACACACACTCAGACATATGTGTATGCTGATAAGAGGAAAAAAAGTCTCACACGCAGTCTTGTGGTGATAATTATGGTTACACCCAGTCCGGATGATTTATGTCACGCTGAGACAACGGACGTTTAACCACTAAGGACATTTCAAACCAGTGTTAACCTGCTATCTGCTCCCCTTTGTGAAATCGAGAGTGACACAAGCAGTCAATCTGATTCGACATGCATTCTTGTCTCTTCATCTCATACTGTGAAACTTGGATGGATGCTAAACGTCCCGCTGCACTTTGACTCCACTTTGTTTTCTGTATGCAGCAGGGAGTAGAACGTCACACGTTGCATCTGAGCCGTAGATTTATTTCCCTGTCAGCCTCTCTACTCCACTCTCATCTCATTCAACCACTAAAACACACTCACTGCCCCCCCCCCCCCCCCACCCCACTGTATGCATAATTCAGCAAGCATCCAATTATATTGGAAAATAGTCCTATATGAACATGTAATATTAATAGATTACTTTGAGCCCCGAGGAACTCTCAGTGTAAGAATAAACTCATTTGAGGTCATCACTTCCTCGGCGATGAACTCTCCCGAATCCTCCCGATGTAAACGTTCCTGGAGAAGTGTTTGAAGTAATTAAAAAGCAGCAGACAATTAGTCAGCACGACTTCTACCTCATTCTGTTCAACACTGTTCTCCACAAGTCAGCTGTGGTCTGCTATTTCTTTTTCTCACAACCCTTCAGAAGAAAATCAATATAATGCAGTGGAGTTGTTCTTTGAAAAGGGGCGTCTTTTGGACACATGCATTGATTAAAAAAAGACATGATTTTCTGTCTTTTTTTACATCCTTACAGAAAAAGGACACAGTCAATTTGCAGATCGACATTTGCCCGTCTGAGAAGTGCAAACCCTGTGAAGGGTTGAACAAATGTTTGACACAAACCAGAACTAAAACATACTTTTTAGCCATGCAAGCACTCATAGTCCCAAATCTACAAACAGTCATGATCTACAGATGATAAAGTCAAATACACTGGTGACCAGGTTAAAGTTTAATTCTTTTTTTAATTAGCTAATGTTAGAATGTTAACACGCTAAACTAAGATTGTGAAAATGTTAAACATTACACCTGCTAAACATCAGAATGCTAGTAATGTCACTGACAGCATGTTTGCATGCTAACATTAGCATTCATGCGGCCTCACTGAGCTGCTAGCATGGCTGCACAGTCTCCATACACACTCATCTACTATTGGAACTCTGATACTTGCTAATGCTAATAACAATGCTAATTCAGTAGTATCAACTAATCAGATGCAAGAAATGTTTGAGGTAGTTATTGGTCCTAATTATTATATGAATAAACATTCTACACAAGAAAAATAAACTTATTATTATTTTTTTTTTTCAAATATTTCTCTTTTGTACAAATGGGACTAACATCAGTAGATTCAATGGCACAAAATGTTGAATCAATTATATTTACCAATTTAGTGGATCGTGATAAATTCTTTAATGGTTATCCAAAATGATGTCTATGCGTTTAGATTAGTTTAACAATGTGAATGAACTATAGGCAACAACAAAAACAAAGAAATCACACATTTTCAGGCCTCCCAGAAATGCCCCAATTTGGCAGAATGGCTGATTGACACTCTCTTAAGCCTACACATATACCAGAGTAATTGCTTGATCGCTTGGGTATACTAAACAAGTCTTTATCATCAGCATGAGCATGTCGATGCACCTGCACTTCACTCTGTGTGTATGACTGAGATTAAAGCAGTTTACTCAGCGCAGCACAAACACGTTGGGATCAATATCGTAATGAGCACAGCAGGCTTTTGACTCGCTCCCCGACAAGAGCACCTTTCTTGTCCCGGAGCACAAATCACTAAGAGCCCAGTGGATCAATGTGTCCTCCCTTCTAATGAATGTGCAGTAAACACGATTAATGTAGACTCACTGTTTATCCCCTCATATTTCCTGCTCTCTCTCTCTCCTTCTTCTAACCTCCTTTACTCTTTGCCCCTTCTCTCGTTCCCTTCCTCTCACTTTTCCGTCTCGTCTCCTTCGACCTGTCCTCTCATCCGCAGGTGAGACCTTCTCGGAGGAATACAGTCTCACAGATCAGTGCCGGGCCTGCACCGAGTGCACCGGCCTGATGCGGATGGAGACGCCCTGCACCGACTCCAACGACGCCATCTGCGTCTGCAACTACAACTTTTTCTTCGACGGGATATTGGGCCAGTGCGAGCCGTGTACGGTGTGCCCGGCAGGCCAGGGCGTGTACTCGCACTGCGAACACGATCACGACACGGTGTGCGAAGAGTGCATAGACGATACCTACTCGGACCGGGAAAGCTCCCTGGACCCCTGCCTGCCCTGCACCATCTGTGATGAGGACAGTGAGACACTGCTGTCTGGGTGCACACCAAACAGGGACTCCGTCTGTCACGGTAAGTCTGCCACACACACACACACACACACACACACACACACACACACACACACACACACACACACACACGACACTATCACACCTTTAGTTCAGCAAACTCGCTCCAGACCACAGAAAAGAAAGGGATGGTATTGTTGTCTGACTTATTACACACAAACCAGGAGGGGTTAATAAGAATTCATATGACTGACGTGTGCATCAATCATTGGACAGTTTGGGTGACGGTCATTGTTTGTCATCAGCATCACATAAACTCGGCTACTATACTAACAGTCAATTTATCGAAGTAGTATTTTTCCAAACACAAATGTCTCTAAACATGATCATCTGCTTCCAGCTTCTAAACTCTGAACATTTTTTAGGTTTTAAACTTTTTTTTGTCGGTTGGACAAAACTTGATTTGAAACCAAACAACTTTTCGATTCATTTTGAAAATAATCATTAGTTGCAGCTCTAATTAAAACAAAGTCATGCTGCACAAATTACAGGTTTTCTCTGGTGATCACAAAGATCTCGTGAAGAAATGAAGCTAGCGTAAATTCATGCAGGACACGGAAGTTATACGCCCCAGCTGTAACCAGCTGACAGCCAGCCGATTGAATCATAGCTTCCGATCGGCCACGCACCAATCACAGCCCACTCTCACTTCACGGAGGTTTATTTAAATATGGCTTCCTTCTCACTGATTCATTCTACATCTACGCTGCTACAGACCTCACTGCTGGTGAAGCTTCGCCTCCTCCACCCCAGCCTCCACCTCTTTGTTAGTTCATCTTCTGGCAAATGTTTGAAATGTATTTAAAAAAAAAATGTACCTCTGTCCTGTAAAACCAGGGGAGTTATTGCTCGTGCTCCCGGTCTTAGCTCAGTAGCTGCTGGCTAATCCGGGGAGCATTCAAAGAGCGGAGCCATTATCGCCAAGTTTAACTGTATTCCATTTGTTGCAATAAATGGTAAAAATCTATAACGAGAGTGTTCCTGACTGAAATATGTATTTATTAGTTATTATTAGTTAAGACTGCAACTGGACCTGCCCTGTCATAAACAATGACTGACAGCCAGAGAGGACAAAAACCAAGCTGTTTGTACTCCGATATAATGTGGAGGGACAGTTGCTAGTTAAATGTGGTCACTGCAATTTAATTATATTTTAATAAGCGACTCCATAAATAAAGTAGATGCTTTTCAAGCCGTCTTGTTGTGGCTGTTTGGTCCGTATCGGGGTTCAAACGACAGCGTTCCCACGAGCCCAAGCGCACTGGCTGTCAGGAATTTCAACGCTGTTTAGGAGCCATCATATATGTCTCACTCACATTGGAACCAGCCTCCAGTGACTCCCGTATGTGTCTGTGGGAACGGGCTAGGTCAGAGGTCGGTGCCGGTCATGTTTTCAAGTTCAAAGCTCCAGCATTAAAAGGTCAAAGACTACTGGAGTGTCAACACAGAGACAATGAATAATCTGCTCTCCCACAAAGCAGAAGGAAACATGCAAGCAGAGTCGAGCTGCTCGTCTCGAGTCGGGGCAGCTTACAACCATGGAAGCTGTAAATTCCCTCATGCCGGACGGGGCATGAAATTGACCTCATCAGGGGGCCACGAGGCTCAAATCTGGGAGGTAAAAATGTCTTCCGTGGCATTGCTCTCGATTTCCCTGATAAAAACCTGCTATCGATTTTTAAAGCAATATCAGATAAGGGAGGAGTGTCAAGTGAAAATAGACATCTTAAGCACTCGAAACAGAAACAACCTTTTCTCAACAACAGCCCCGACTTCAGTGGAAGTTTGTGGTCATTGTCTGTTCCGGTGAAAAGCACTTTTCCTTCCATGTGAGCCACAGAGGCTCTTACGTTGCGGTGTGATTAAATGCTTTGACGAACGCGTTTAATAGCAGGAGCACTAATGTAGGGCATTTATCGATCTGCTGTGTGCATTATAATCATTAAATGAAAATCTTAATATTCTCGTATGAATGTTGGGATTTATACTTGAGCTGCAATATTTATCTTTCCTAGGCCGACTCGGCTGGGATTTTAACAGCATAGACGCTGGCAGGTATTTGGATCCTCAAAGTTAATGAACCTCAAAAATCTGTCAACACCCTGTTGTAGTACAGAGGATGTGTTAGCAGCGCATGGAGGGTGTAAATTCCTGTTTTAATAGAGTGTAATAGCACTGACAGGCAGCGGAGTAACGGACGAGGGAAAGATAAGAGCGGGAGCGGTAGATGAGGTGGAAGAAGGGCTAATCACATAGAAGATGACTTCACACCTTTCCTTCCACGTGTACCAAACATCCTCAAAGGCGGAACATTCAGACTTTTATCATCAATGAATCATCATCAGTTAATTTGAACACAAGCAAGAGCACCTGTGGCGTCTGCTTGGCTTAGCCCTGCATCTTAAATCGTAAATCAGGTCAAGTTGGGGGATGACCTTGGCTCAGTGGATAGCAGGGCCGTCCTGCAATCAGAGGATCGGTGGTTCGAATCCCCGGCTCCGGCTCCACTAGTCGCATGTCAATGTGTCCTTGAGCAAGACACTTGACTCCAGGTGTATAGATAGATGCTGAACTGTAAGTCGCTTTGGATGAAAGCGTCTGCTAAATGACTGTAATGTAATGTAATGTAAAACAAAGTAGATATTGTTCCAGCAAAAACGGAAAGATGTTTGGTGCAGTTTGTCATGATGAATGATGGCAATGTGAAGCCTCCCTCTGCCTGTTCGGTCCAGACCGAAGTATTTGAGCACATATTCAATGGCTGTGGGCTCTTAGTCTTGTTTACAACTTTAAATGATCGAGTGGAAAGATGATGCAAAATACGCAAATGTCCTTTGATGCAAATGTCCTTTGCACCTGGAAATGTTCACACATCTGTGCCAGCTCAAGCAAAGTTCCGTCTTGTTGGTTTTTTGTTTTTAATAATAGAAGCAAGGAAACAAAATGAATCACCCCTGCAGTATTCAAACTTTCTGAATCATGCAAGAAATTTGAAGTTGGAAGCTCTGTAGAAGTGCTGGAAGCAAGTGTGTGAACCAAATTTCACATGGTGAGATGCCAGGAATGAATGAATTTTTCCTGCTTCTTGCACAGTAATGTAGTCTAGTGAAGTCCAGTGAATGTTCCTCGGCACGGATGGAGGAAGTTATGTCCACTCTGAAAGACCCACGAAGCTGTAACGGGACAGGACTCCCAGCCATAAAAAGAAAAACTGCCCCCTAGGCTCCTTTAAACATGCAGAACATCGACTGTATTCGAGACATATCTGACG
The DNA here is from genome assembly GCF_910591455.1 of Pholis gunnellus. NCBI lineage: Eukaryota > Metazoa > Chordata > Actinopteri > Perciformes > Pholidae > Pholis > Pholis gunnellus. The sequence continues at coordinate 9,560,076 of NC_136544.1, forward strand.
TACAGTAGGCCTTTAATAAAGCCTTTTGCTGCCCATTTAGCGCCCACCCATGCAGCCGGTCTCACCTTTGACCCGCCTCGTCCTAAGCGATAGCAATGTAGCGGCAGTGACAGTTTCGAACTGGAGATGGCACGATAAGTGACCTTGTGGGCCGTTTGAAAGGAGAGCCCTGTCATGTTGCACCAGTGGGCCTGTGGGTAATGGCTGTAGTCGCAGGTGGTGGTGATGATGTTTCCAGGCCTTCCATGGTGGTCTATGATGCATGCAGATATGTTTTCTACAGCAAACAGGAAGCTGCTCGCTGGGTTTCTCATCCTGTTTGTGTCATGTTTTTTTTTTTTTTGTCAGAGGGATTCAAATCAAATCCTTTGCATTTGGTTGGACTGCTAAGAAGTGGGGTATAATGCTAAGAAGTCCGTCAACGAAGGGGAACGTTTCGTGCCTTGGGTTGTTTCATGCAATATCACTATGAATCTGCTAATTCAGCACTCACACCTCCCTTCTTGCCAAAAGTTGCAGATTGATTGATGGACATCTTGATATTATTGGTTGGAATGGTCAGTACTAGCTTATGTTCGAACAGGTCATATTTTGATTTACAAGTAAAAAAGATGATTGGAATTTGATACAAAAATTCAGAGAAATTGATTTTTTGTAACTTATTTGCATAAATTCTTAAATTTGTGCACAATGTGAAAAAAAAGGCTTCATTCCATCTAAATGCTTTGCTGCTGTCTCTCCCGCTCTCTTTCTTCCGCATTCAGTAAAAAGATGTGATTGGGGTATTTTCAAATCCCTAAATCCCCAGTTCATATCAAGCTGTCACCAAGTGTCAATTACTTGATACAATCACAGACAGAGAGAGGGCGAGAGAAAGAAATGGAGATGAAAACAGACAGTGAGAGCTGCAGCATATGTGCTGTGCTGGTATTCTATGTTGAGGGGTCGATTCGAGTCCTGGGATTTCTTCTGCTCGCGCTCAGGTTTCGCTGCATGACCTCTATGAGCACACACCATCGACTGCAGGACACACACACACACACAGACACACACACACACACACACACACACACCCACAAGCACGGTCCTCTCCAGCTTCTGAGTCACATTTTCATGAGCATCCAAAATCAATACAGCTGATAGCGGGATAACTTGGCGCGCACACACGCTCTTCCCTCTGCCAAGTGCGCTTCAACATGTACATCTTTCATTAAACTCCGGACACCGCACATGTGTGAATCTCTTTGATCTGAAATTGAAAACACCTCCTGCGTCTTTTATCGAAAGTCTCCGTCCGTTTGGCCTCGCCAGAGTTTTTTCTTAAAAGGTGTTCAGTTGAGAAGATTTGCATTTAAGTATTGAGGGTCTGTTCGAGTGTTTGTCCTCGAGAAAAAGAGAAGAAAACAGATAAAGGAAGACTTTTTATTCTCTTCATTACCCCGCTCATCACACTCACCCCTCTTCCCTTCATTGCTCTCTCTCTCTCTCTCTCTCTCTCTCTCTCTCTCTCTCTCTCTCTCTCTCTCTTCCCACAGTGGCCCTCGAGTGGCCGGGCTAGCGAAGTGGTGGAAGTGTGCATTCAGCGCCTTCACCGCTGCAGTATAATTACTCCTGCTAATCAGAGCACTTTACAGCAGCTCCTCTGTTCATCTGCACCCCCCTCCTCACTCTCTCCTAACACTCTGCCTCTCTGTCTGCCCTCCGCTCCGCTCTCCCTATTAACCCTCCCTAATAGAAGACAGAGCGCTCACTTGAATAATTTGTCGTGTGGGTGTGTGATGGATGTGCGCGCGTCCGGGCGACTAACACAGGGGAAGATTGAGACCGAGGCTGAGCTGAGAGAGACGGAGTGTTTGGCGGCTGATAAAGAGGTCATTGTGCATGTGCTACGCCCGATAGCTGCTCATCTCCACCCTGAACTGGCAGAAGCTGAGACACCAACCTCTGCACAGGACCCCGGGGTTAACTTCACCATAAAGGCCTCAATGGCTCATAAAAATTAAATCTTTTTTTTCTTTCTTCCCCCTCTCGTCCACACCCCGCTAATAAACACATCTCCCTGCGCGCACACAGCCCCGCGCTCATAAAACCCCGGGCTAGTTTTATTTTGTTTCATGAGTGTTTTAAACCCACTGAAGCCAAAATGAAATTGTTAAAGCTCCACCGCTGCCTTTAAGCTCCCATTCTGTTCCAGCTGAGGTATGCAGCCTCTGGAGGCCCAGGTTTATCCTTTGGTCTACAGCCAGTCGTGTTTCCTACCTCAGCCCAGAGAACTGGAGAGGAAAGAGGGGGAGTTACGATAAAGACGTAGTACACTGTACTTAAGCTGTAGCTCAGTGTTGAGTCAGTGTTATGTGAAGCAGACTCCCAGGAGAGCTGTCATCTTGGCTCAGAGTGAGAAAGATCATTTACGGCGAGTCCTGAGGTGCGACTGATGCATAAATACATCTGCATGAAGAAAACAGTCATTGCACCAAAGACGGGCACTAGCGGCAGCACAGGATGAATGATATCTCAGTGTGTGGTAAAGGAAAGGCTTCTTTGACAAACTATATGTCAGGCCAGACCGTCTGCACACTTTCGCTCTCTTTCACACCTCCCCATTCACAATTTATTCAATTTGTAAGCTCGTGCTGCATTGCTAATACCATTAGCCCGCCGTGCATTAGCTGGATGATGTATAGCGGAGCTGAGGAAACCTGACTACATCCCAGGAAAGGTCAAGAAACGCGTGTAATACAGACACCAATGTTCCACTCCTCCGAGCGCGCCCTCCTTTTAGACCGATCCGAATCAATAGCACCCGCTTTAAATAGACCTCTGCATTATTTCTGTTTCTAAGTATGGCACGCACATGTGCTGTATTTTTCTGTCCGCGAAAGATGCTTTCTAGCATTTCAGTAAACCGATCCCCCCTCCGGGAGGCCGGAATGCCCCGTCATCACCGCGCAGACGCAGAGACCAACGTGGATGCTTAGCGCCCAGCAGAAGGTTTTTTTTAAATATGTCCACATAAGTTGCCCATCAAGGTCCCATCGGAGTATTAAAGCGAGTAACCGTGTGTAAATTATGCAACAAATCAATGTGTAGAAACCTGACTATCTGCCATGTCAGTGAAAAGAGAATATATGTGTAGACGGCCTTTGTCCGTGAAGGTCCAATTCTTCCTGTCATCTGACCACATCACTGGTCACTTCATCCATTTTTCCTGCACAACATTTTTGATTTAAAAAAGAGCACCCTAAATTTGTAAACATTTACATGATGGTGGGACACCAATTCTGTGTGTTCTAGTAGATAGTCTGCACTTTCAGTGGTGCTGGAAAAAAAAGAGCAGGTGCATTCCATTATGTACAAAAATTAAGTAACAGCTGTTAATTGTAACGGTAATAATAACTTTTAAAATCATTTTGATTAAGCCAGGTTTATAGAAATCCATCTCAGAGATTTATGCCGTCAAGCAATAAGAATGACATTTTAAAAATTCAACATCTTGTCTTGGCAATAAAACCATGTGCCGCTGTCAACAGTTCCCATACAGAAACATTCCAATGGAAACATCTTGACAGTGAGGTCCAGGACATTGTTTTTTGGAAAGATGCACTGCTGTTGAATTCTTCAATCCTGTAAGCAGCACAAAAAAAAAATCCATTCACCTCCACAGAATTGAGGTAGAGGCAGAAATTTAGGAGGTGGATTACTGCAGCGCTAGCCTACAGTAGATGCCATTGGAGATAAAGGAGAAAATATATTTGTGAGAACCGACCCTTTGAACCATTTCTCAGTTTCTAAAATTTCAGCCATGCTTTCAAATATACAAGTAATGAATGAGTAAATGTCATTTATCGGTAACGAAGAATAGAATGCGGTCTGATTCCCTGTCTGTAATAACCGTATTGGGTTTATCCATCACACTGACAGAGTTAAACCCCTGAAAGCAGAACAATTGTAAAGAAGGACGACCCTGAACATATATATATATATAGAGCGTCCCGGTCTTCGGCCTTGAAGGAAGCCTCGGGGGTCTCCGCAGGGTTAATCCTGTGAGCGCCAGTACGAAGCTAATGAGGAGCAGCCTGAGGTTCTGCTGAGAATTACAGGCTCAGATCTGAACCAGGCTGCACATTCTCCATCCCCACCAGGCTGCTGAGCTCAGAGGAGTTTTGGCTGGACAGGCCCTCTCCTCGGCCTGCTGCACTATACCCTGAGGGAGGGACTAATCTGCAGACTGCTCTTTGAGCCTTTCTACCATCTGACAGAATCACTGCAGTTTTAGTTAAAGCACTCTTCAAAACAAGTACAATATGACAGGTCTTGTAGGAGAGATTTGATGGATAAACTGTGTTTTCAAGGACAAGTCATGCCCATCAGAGTGGGCACGGGGCTGCTGCAACATAGGAAATTACACTGACTCATTAATGGAGCTCACAAAGAAAGAGGAAATAGGACAGTTTATGAAAATGACTGTTCTCTCCAGGCTCTGCTATGATAGAAACCAGACACATCCAGTAGCACGGAGCCTTCCTGCCTCTCTGGCCTCAGCAAAGGCTACACTCAAAGTGATGACCTCTCTAAAGCCCCGGACTTTGTTCTACATTGATCCATATGGCCTTGATGTCATGCAATGTGCAGAGATCCCCAAAGATGGGGATGTGGCGAGAAGAGACCTGGCGTGCAGGGCCTGTTATGGGGTGGGCTGGTGGGTGACGGATATTCGCCCCCCCCTCCCCTCGTCGAGGAACATTCCTTCTCTTTCTGCACACAGAAACTCAGCCAGAACCCATCTGTCTTATCAGAAACAGCTGCCGCATGTGTGCAGTGTAGAAGACATCTGGTTGGGGACTTGATGAATACACCCCAACAAGCAATGTTGGTCCATCACTTCGGACCGGACGCATATATCTCAACAATTACCGGGTGGATTAAAATGTTGTACCGACATTCATGGTTTCTTTCTCAGTCGCATCTAGGCGTGTGTGATTTCTCACAGATGCTCCCTTTTCTCCCACACAGATCCTCTCCTCCCAACATATTTTACTCCCACCTCCGATATGGGCCCGTCTCCGCCCTCCTTCACCAATTACTTCCTCCCCGATGCTTCAGACAGCCCGTTGCCAGGAGAGACGACCACGTCCAGCGCTGGCTCTCCGCGCTTCCTCGGCCACGGGCTCAACGAAAACCTCATCCCCATCTACTGCTCCATCCTGGCCGCCGTGGTGGTGGGCCTCGTGGCCTACATCGTTTTTAAGAGGTCAGTTGGTCGAAAATAACGAGACGAGAAGCTGCTCTGTGCTGCTTTGTGGTTAAAGACATCAACACAATTGGGTTTTTGCACCTCATCCACAATAAAATCTAGGACAAAGAGGGTGGAGACAGTGGTTTGGTGGGTGGTGTTGGACAGTGACAGATGTTGCCCTTGGCGAAATTTTTTTAGTAAGGTGCCTGTTGAAATATTCAGGCCTGTGATGGTCAAAGAGCTTTTGACCCACTTCTAGAGAATCACTCAAATGTACCACAATGACTTTTTTGACACAAAAAAAGAAAGAAGGTCACAACACTTAATGCATTACAGAGGTCACACACACACACACACACACACACACACACACACACACACACACACACACACACACACAATTAATGAGTACATGCAACCACACATGCATGCAGGCACTCAGACAGATATAAGTCGGGGCTGAAAAGCGTCTGAAACAAGTCAACAAGCTCATTAGTGGCACTGACTGTTCGCAAAGTGCCGACCAGGGTTTTATCAGCACAGTCACGCACACATCTGGCTCATAATCCTCCTGTAACTGTCGTCATGCAGAAAACAGACTGCAATTTATGTGAATTTCTCTAACACACAATATTTTATAAGTAAACCCTTGGCGGTGTTAACTGCACAGTATCACTCAATACCTCATGAATATTTTAACCATTGGTATGAGAGTCATTCATCCTTTTAAAGAGAAGCATCAGTAAAGAATTGTTAAGCTGTTTCTGAACTGTCTTATTGTAGTTTTCTATTTGCAGACAAATGACGATATATTATTGAAATGTACAGATAGTTTTGAAACGGTGGGTTCTTGATGACAGATGAAGGTATATAAAGCATGTTCCTCCTTTATAGCGGGCGATTGTTGATTTATAAAGAGATTTTATTTTCCTCTACGTTAGCTCCGAATATCTGACAGCAATCATTTTAAAAAGCTGTTTTCCCTTATCAGTTCTTGCTTCATCGCTCATAACTGCTGTGAAATCCAAATATTGAATTACAGATAGGATCGAAACGACTGCATCATATTGAGCAGATAGACATCTTCCTCTGACATGACACTTTTTTTCCACAGGTGGAATAGCTGCAAGCAGAACAAGCAGGCCGCTAACAACCGCGCGGCTACAAACAACCAGATGGTGACGCCGGAGGGAGAGAAGCTGCACAGCGACAGCGGCATCTCGGTGGACAGTCAGAGTCTGCAGGAGCAGCAGCAGCAGCAGCAGCAGGCCCAGGCTGAAGTCCAGGCTCAGCCTTCACGCTCACGCACACAGGAACAGATTGGTAAGCGGGAAACTCACTATTTTCACGAGCATTCACGGCTGGGGGACGATCCAATATTATTGTAGTGAATCAGGTTTAGTGGTTGTGCAATCATTTGCAAAACAATACTTGTTTTTTTAGGTTTGTATGTTAGATGTTTGAGAGGTTTTGTCTGATGTAATGATTAACATATTACGATGCAATCAAATCCAGTTAATTTGATCTGTGTTACAAACTTGGCTCAATGGATAAGGAAAAACACGTAATCGTTGTATTCCACTTAAACATTCGTATTTTGTATGTAAGTCTTGCATATGCTATATTGTGAATATATAACTACAGCCTCAGTAGTAAACATATCAATTAATTCACACATTTCCCTAAAAGTTACCAAAAAGTGAACATCATGAGCTTCTTAAAGATAGATGTTACGGCGGGGCGGTTGTATTGGATTACATTAGATTGTACAGGTGTACCTAATAAAGTGGCCATTATTAATATTGTGATATAGATTTCAGTCAAATCACCCAGTCCAAGGGTCAATTAACGAAACACCAAGACGTGTGAACATATTTTCATCTAATATCTGTTAAACATAGAACTTCTGACAGAGCAGATGTTATCATTTTGATCAGATTCACCACAGAAACTTAACAAAAGACACTCATCCAGGTCCGAGTACATTCCTCCTTCACACCATGATATACTAGCTGTCATTATTGATTACATCAGGATACACTGCTGAGATTCTACTTGGTTCTCCAGCAGTGTGCGAGCCTTTTCCTCAGGGCAACACATTTCTGGGGACGGAGATCAAACACAGAATATATCACATCGGAGCAGGATTCACACCTAGCAGCCGAGAGCGGCCAAATCTTACATGCACGATGGATTAAACTGAAGGTATGTGGAGATTATGATTTAGGGAACAGGTAGTAACATGAACGTGAGGCGGATACTGAACATTAGTCTGGCTGTATGCCTCCTAATAACACATGTTGAGGTATACCATCAATATGAGGCTGAAGAATTCAGTGCTGACAGATGTTTGACAGAGTTTCTATATCAGTGTACAGGACTTAAAAAGCATGCAACACATGTTTGATCTATATGTGCCTTTACCACTCTTACTACCCCTCTTTATCTATATTTGTCTCTCTTTGACTCATGAGGTATTTTGGGTGTACGTCTGTGGGACCAACTTTGCGACGTAGTCTTGCAAGCCAGACAAAATCTAAAAGGTTATGCAAGATTAACTCCGTAAATAGCGTCTGGCTTGTCGGGGTAAAAACAGCATTATGCACTTTACTGATCTATTTTAAAGCAATTTACTATAATCTCAGTTTACTTCTTTGAGCGCATTAAGAGAGACAAAACTGATTCATTGCTTTTTAGAGTCAGTATGTGTTTTGCAAAAATAATCCAATCTCTTGTGAGATTAAAAAAAGAAAGCGGATTGTTAACAAGTCCCACAAAAAGAGTTAATACTGAAGGTCTTTCAGAACATGGGTCGCAAATATATACTTTCATTTAAAAATAAAAAAAGACTAGGTAGTTTCTGAACTGATTAGCACTGTAGTTTTTATAAAACGTTACTCAAACCGGAGGAAATAGTGCATTTGTTGCAGACGATATATATATATATATATATATATATATTTCAGACCTATTAGTATCACTCACACTGAGTACCAGCACACACACAAACAGAAGCTGGGTGTATCATGTGGAGTCTGCACCGATACAAAAAGAGGATAACCTTTAACAGCTTGGAGAATAAAAGCGAGTGTGGCAGGAGTGAGATGTGACCCCAGAGCAGTCTACCTTCCTTCAATACTCAAATAGCACTCACATTAAAGAGATGAAACCAGCGCACTCACTCGATCTATACACATAAACCTGAGAGGCTTTTTACCTGAAGAAGAAGTCTCAAGTTCGGTCATGATCTTGTTATTCATTCAGTCATTCATGCTTCTCTCCCAGACTTTCTCTCTCAGGATCTCTTATGTTTCCTTCCCGGTCTCACTGTGAATTACACTAAAGCCTAAATATAGTTATACAGGGATAATAATGTGCTAACAAGCCAAACAGCTGATAAATCCTCCCTCTAACAATCCACATGACTGTGTCTTTTCAGGGATACCCATTACATTCTAATGAGGCTTGGGAAAAGCTTATTTAGTTTTTGTGTTTTGTTTGAGTCCCTCTCTTCATTCTTCCATTCAAACAAATGAGAGCCCTGCTGCACGTCTAAGAAAAGAAGGAATTTCTTTTGGAGGAACAAATCGGCGTTGTTTCAGTAAGAAGATGACTGCCCCTTTAACCCCGTCGCCTCTCCAACTGATCGGCTCATTAGCAGGTGTTACGAGACTGGATCCAGGCCTGGTCTCGCTTCCTTTCAAAAGCTGATCCAACGCCAGCGTTTAGCACGTGCTAATTGGCATTAGCACCGTCTGCGGGTGCGGAAGCCTCTAAAAAAAAAGGCAGCAAAAGCTCTCACGCTGGGGTCCGCTGGTTCTTCCACAACCAACTGGTTCTGATAAAATACGTGAGAGGGTGAAAATATGCACAATAGATCCACGATAATCGCTGGGGGGGGGGGGTTTCCCGTTTCCAATGAACCATATTTTTACTGCTGACTAAAATAATGGTAACACGTCCAGTCAAAACAAGTCAAATGAGCCTTTACAAAGAGAAACAGAGCAACGCCGCTGTCCCGCGTTTTGACTGACAACATCCAGAGAGGGTATTCCCTGCATGACTCACTGGTGGGCGCTCCGGCGTGAAGGGTGCTCGGCCTCATTTCGGTCTGCTCATCTCCATTAAAAAAGAACCGTCTGTCTGTGCAGCACCCCTCCCCGCCTGCTCCCCCCCCCCTGGATCGTGCATATTGAATGTGTTTAAAAATTAAACTCTATTTAGACTCCAAGCCCTCAATCACATCACCCAGCCGTGCATCCCTGTCCTGAGTTTGACCCCCGCAGTCTACACAAAATGGAGTCGAGGCAATGTCAGTCAAACAACCGACTGAAGCAGGGTTATTGGAGAAATCTTGAATTTTGACAAAGAAGGGGTAGAAATGTATGTCTTAGCTTTATAACTGGCTGAAAATCGATCATTTTTCTCACGCATAAAACCGCTAAATAGTGCATACTTTAGGTAACAGTAAAGGTACGGCATATGAGTAAAGCAATTTATTATATTTAAACAGCAGAACAGGAAAATAAATGAAGAAAATACATACATTTATATATTTAAATAAACAAAACTAACAGAAAATACTGTGTTCATTTGGGATCCCACTACATTATCTTCCTTAATATGTCCCAAAAAGTTAGGCAAATTGCCAGCGAGTGAAAGGGGCTGTAGACCTTTACGCGTCTGTGCCCAGAGGGCCATTGATTTGAAATCTGGACATGGAATTTGGGGTTTGAATGGAAATGAAATAAAATAAGTTGTGCAATGAAGCGCTGTCCCCAACGAGCGATAAGTAAGGTAACAAAACAAGCAATATATTTTTCAAATTAGTAAAACAATCCCAATGTCTGTTAAGTTTTCCCCGGCAGTTCTTGTGATTACCAAGAAATCATCTCAAATTCAATCCCAATCAGCAAATTTGAAAGCTTTTATCGGGGCTTAGGGTCCAATCAGGATTGCCTGATTGCAAAAAAAAAAAAAGAAGAAAGGAAGAGAAGAAGAAGTCGGTAACAAAGCTTTGCTGGGAGTTCACTTTTCAGAACAGATTGAGCTGGTTCGGTGAAAGACAGCTTGTATTGATTCTTGGAATGAGGTCGGACTGAAGGCATCGGGGCAGCCACGTGGACACTTTTATCAGCACTGCCTCCAATATGAGGTGCACTGCAGCACTGAGGCAGAAGAGCAGGTGCAGGCCACTGTGCGAACGCCTGAGATTGTGTGTGCGTTACAGATGGCTGTGCACTGGCCGGCATCAGTGTCCTTCTGCTCTCTGTCACTGCTGATGCCTGTAGAGCGTCTGTTTAAACAGGAAGCAAGCGAGAGGAGTGCTATGGACTGTGGCCGTCACTGGGCAGGATCTATTCGGATATATAAACAGCGGGCAAAGAGGCAGCGTGGAGTAATCCAAGTGTATTTTATACCACGACAATGTGTGGGAAAAAAAGATGGGTTTTGAGGATGGGAAAAGGAAAGAAAACAGCGGGGGGAGGAGGAGGAGGAGGAGGGGGGGAGGGGGGTATGACGTTATGAGTCGACAAAAGAACCCCCCCTCTCTTAAAGAGTTAAAATAAACCCTCTTGTACTACACTTCGCTGGCACAACGTGGCATTGATGAAGATGAGAGAACACCCACCGGACTCGGGGGTCCTCTCAGGAACGCCTCTGCATTCCCGAGGCGTTTCCATGGCTTCCCTCAATTGACAGCAGGTTAAGAGGTTTGTGGGAAATGAGAGCATTTGTCTCCCACCCTCATCCGGCTAATGACTCCGGTTTAGCAGGTTCAGATGAGTGAGTGACACCACAGGGCCCCCTGCAGGGAAAAGTGTGACTATAACGGGGTTCAGAGTTTCTCCATGCAGAACGACGGTGTTTTGGTGGATAGGAGGTTATAATCTTTGTGGGCAGGGATTCAAATTAAAAACATTCAGGAGCTATTCAAGGTGCCCTTAATCAAAGGTCTTCTCATTTACTATAATGGAGCTGCTCAGTGGGAAACTGAAGAATTGAGAATATGCATAATTGTGTGAGTAAGAAAGAGGTCCATAGAAATATAACGCGAGTAGAACAATTCTACATGGCTGGATGGTCGACGCGGCGGCCATTTTTAAGTGCATTCCTAAGAACTGTGACCGCATGGGGAGCCTAATGCGCACTTTCTGGTATCACAACAATCGCCATTTTCTTTTGAATCAGTCAAATGACCACGGCTAACAGCTGAATGTCCGTTCTACTCTTTCTATGGGTTCATTATGAAAATGAACCACCGCTGATTTAAATATCCCCACACATCCCCCCGTGTACTCTTCCAGAGCCTGACATATGTCCTCTCACTTTCTCTCCACAGTGGTGAGGGTGGACGGCGGCCCCCAGCTTGACACGCCTCCCCCTGAAGTCTGAGGAAGAGGAGGAGGCGTCAGAACTGAAGACGGGGAGAGGAGAGTGGAGACTTGAACCGTGGACCAAACAGAAAGCCTTGGGGAGAGGGAGAGGGGGGAGAGATTCATATCTGAAGTGGCCCCAGAGCAAAGACTTGACTTGTATGGACCCCCCCCCCCCCCCAGCACCTTTGGGCCCCAGTGTGACTCCTCATCCCTGCATATAGAGTTCAACTCTATCAATCAGTGTGTGCCTGGACACGACCTCTACGGCAATACCAACCACTATCTGCACCAACGTCGCTGCAGATACATAATCATAGGTATATATGACGGTTCATCTCGTATTAACGGACTACTCCAGCGCTAATATTGACATGACTCTCACTAACTGCCAACTTGGTTTTCAATCGATACATTTCCCCCTTAATTCCATAATCCATGAAATATATGTGCCTGAACGGTGAGCAAGGCAGAAAGGTTCTCCATCATCTCCTCTTTCTTTTTTCCTGTGCACCTTCCTCCTCATCTTCCTCTGTGGCGTCCTGCTCTCTGATAATCCTCCGTCTCTCTCCAGAGGATTCACTCCATTAGACCCCCGCCGCCGCCGTCGTCGTCTGCGATACAAAAAGCAGCGGGGGAGCTGTGAGTCACCAACGTCTTCTGAAGTTCCTTGTTCTTTTATCGTTTTTCGCCACCGACGCATTTCATGGCATGTTGTCTTGTAAAATGTTTGCGTCACTGTTTGAGATTGGCTGCACCGACTGATACAAGTGACTCACATTTGGGAAGAAAGTGTGCAGCCCGCTCGGTAATCGACTTCCTGCACTCATCATAGACCCCATCGCAGCGACTCCAGGGATTGTCTTTCAGTAATTTCGCGCTTATAATGTAACACGGCCCAATGTTTGTCTCCTGTTTGTGGTGCATTACTTTCATTTTGTGGCTTGAGTTACACGGCCGACTCAGCAGGGTGCCTCCACGGCCCTCTGTGGAGCCTGGATGTGCAACGTGAGAGAAACATCTCTGGACTGTGGAGCTCTGCTGACTCACCGCGACGGTGTCCGAGGGGGAAGCGTAGCCGTCTTGTGACGTCAACGGTAAATCCTGTACACAGAGCTGCTCGTTAAACAGATGCTTAATTACTGAAAAGAAGAAAAAAAAAAATGGGCAAACCGGAATCCCTTCTGTCACTCTTTACGCCTACTGAGTGGGAAATTGGGACACCCCTCAGAGGCAAACTCCTTTCACTATCCTCAGCTCACTGCCACCACCACACTCTAAACACTCACTGTTACAGTCTTGCATAAAGCTCTGTCTGCGTGATAAAGCCTGATAAACAGCGCTGAGGCGCTAATGCATCGTCGGCGGCGCTCATGTCAACACGAGGGCCCATTAGAGAGAAGTCCCGGCAGGCAGGTAGTAATTACCTCAGGGTTTCAGCTTCATTTACCCTCCGCTCGGCTCAGCTCAGACACTTCTCCTCGGGATTAAAGCCGCGGACAACCGAGGGGCAGCGCAGCGCTCTTTGAAGCCTCAGCGTGACATTACGGACCCCTTATCCAAGTCCGAGGCCGCTGACATTTACTGTATCTCCATGGCGATATAAAAGCACTTAGTTGCAAGGCAGGGTGGCAACTCCCTCCCCTCCCTCCCTCCCTCTGCTTGCAGTAACTGTAAAAGCAGTCAACATAGATAGATATCTTGTAAAAGAAGTGTACTGTAGTTGAGTTTGACTGCACTGCTTTTTGCAGCCATTCCGACAGGGGTACATACTTTTCTCAGGGTCCCTCTTTAAGAAGACCAACACGCCTGTAGGGGGTTTCTGTAAACAACTTGTAGATGTGCGATGGAGTAGGTAGGTCGGCAGGTACAGATATAAAGCAGCTGTTGTGTAAGAAAATGTAGAAAGATACGGGTGGATATGCTACGAAGCAGATTTCAACATGATGACTTTCGCTCTCTTCCTCAGACTTGGATCAGAAGATGAATAAAATAATCATATCCCATACAGTAAATATAAAGCTACACTGCCAACAGACAGTTAGCTTAGCTTACTCTGGTAAAGGAAGCCAATTCGTGTTCAAGCCATTACTTTACAGAAGAGACAAGACGTGTTTACTTGTCAGCAGAGCTTGCAGGGTTTAGTGAGCGACAGATAAGAAATGTCATGAAAGACAGAAAGTGAGTCATTCTATCCTGCGTGATGCTGCATGCATCGGTCACATGGTCGCCGACATCTCAAGTCAGTAAAATAATAAAAACGCTGCTGTTCTTTTGCTCACAGCTCCTCCGTTGATGTGGGCATGTAATGTGGACATGTGACCACACGCACACACACACACACACACACACACACACACACACTGACTGTATGATTCACTCCTCTGCTGAGAGAGCTGGTGTGATTCATCCTGATCCGAGCTGTGGCAGCTTACATTTAAAGCAGACGCTGCCACAGTTTAAGTGACCCGAGTGTTGATTCAAAGAAAAGAAACCCCTCGACTCCGTCTCCCCATGAGCAGCCCACTCGTCCACCCAAAACAGACTTATTCTCTTTCTCCTGCAACTCGTGAAGTGAGAAACACGATGAAAGAATGTACAACCCGAATATAAACAGAAATATGCAAGACACATTCAAGGATAAGGTTTAGGTTTGCCCTCACTCTGTTGTTGTACATTTGTCTTCACGTTTTCCTGTTGGGTTGTGTTATGAATAGTATTACACTTTTTAGAGTCAGTATTTTTTCTAACTGATATGTTATTTTGTAGCACTTATTAGAAGTAATATGAATGCACTCAAAGAGTGTGCCACAGTTCAAGTGCCTGTGTACAGTGTCAGGTGTCTTTATGTTCAGGAGTTTGATTATATGTTTTTTTCACTGATATTATGATTTCGTGTGTATTTTTGATTAAGGTTTTTAGTAAGTCAGACGACCTTTGGAGACTCAAGCAAACTGTATAAACCTTGCACCAATATTAAGAGACTTATACACATAGGTTGCCAATGAAGACATGATGTGTGGTGACATGCTAGAAATACTGGCAACTAATAGGGTCATGTAGCATTACAAAAACATGTCACCTGAGACTCCGGCTCCAAAACTCACATATGCTATTAGTCAATAGGAATCAGCTCTACTGTGCAGAGGTTTTGCATGTACAGTATGTTTCATTATGTACCTCCATTTCAGAGGCTACCAGACATGTAATCTGTCGTAACATGAAATCTATGGGGAGGTTCGCTGATACAGACGGATCAGCACCTGCTCCCGAAAAAGCTGAATGTCACCTGTACTTACCTACTAATGTAAAATGCATTGTGTAAATGTGAATTTCTTAGAGTTGATACAAGATACAGAAATACACTATAAAATGTAAAAAAACTAAACAAAAATGTGTGCAAATGAGATGAGCATCTATAATACAATAAACAGAGATGTCGTTGCATTATTTGTCCAGTTTGTCTTTGTAGCTAAACTATGACTGATGTTAAAAGTGTTAAAGGAAAGATTCAACGTCAGTGGTGGAAGTATTCAGAAGTGAAAGTACTACTACCACACTGAGAATACTACCAGTTAAAGTCCTGCATTCAAAACCTTACTTAATTGAAAAATATTTAAGTATTATCAGCAACATGTACTTAAAGTATCAGTATAAAAGAACACCGTCTGTGTTTTATTAATATATAAGATGTTTCCAGATCAATATTACTGATGCATTAATGTGTATGTTGCGTTTTACTGCTGTTGATGTTTATAGCGGTAATGTTAACTGCGCTATATAGTGTTGGGTGGTTGAATCTACAGCAATTCATAATTTTCTGTAAGAGCATCATGTTTGTAGCGTCGCTGTCCTGTGAAAACCACGTATCTCTAAAAAAGAAAAACAGCTGTTTTCAGCATTGGGACGATGCATTTTCCAGCTGATCCAAGAGGCTTTTTAAAGTAGTTCATACAGTTTATTTAGCTTAAGAAGTTGGAGGATTTCGTCAAAGGAACACTTCATCCTTCAGTTTATCACAAACATTCAACAGCAACACATGTGAAGATATGTGGTTTTCACTTAACAGGAAGGGGATGAAAAACGGTGATGTGAGAGGTAACTAAAGCTTACAGATAAATACAGTGGAGTATAAAAGCCCAATATTTGTCTCTGAGATGTCGTAGAGTAGAAGTAGAAAGTTGCATAAAATGGAAATACTCAAGTAAAGTACAAGTAACAAAAATGTGTATGCAAGTAAAGTACTTGAGTAAATGTACTTAAGCTACATTCAACCGCTGTTCAACATTTTTGGGAAATATTCTTATTCATAGATGAGAAGATTGATACTCTTGAGTAAATATGAAGCAACAGCCAACAATAATTAACTTAGCTTAGCTTGAAGACTGGAATCAGCTCCTCTAAAGTTCACTAATAAACACATTATTTATCATGTGTTGAATCGCTAAATAAACCCAAGATTAAAACATATTTATTTCTCATTTTACAGGCGGTTCTGAGCCAGGCTTTTTCTTGGCCAGGACTATTGACTTCCTGGAGTCTCCACTTGTTTCTGGGTAATTTAACAGTGAAACAAGTCTGAAGAAATCCAGCATATGAATCCCAAATTACATGTTGTTTTTTACTTTGGTTTTTGTACAAGATGATTTTTTAGGCTGATTTTGTTACCTTTGCAGAGAGGCAGGCTAGCCATTTACCCATGTGTACAGTATTTATGCTAGGCTAAGCTAACTGGTTGCTGAGGCTTCATATTGGACCGTACAAACATGAGTGTGGTATGAATCTTCTCTTATATGTCTTAGCAAGAGAGCACATAAGTGTATTTCCCAAAACGTCAAATCATTCCTATTTCTTCAATTCAAGATCGGGTTTAGATACTTGAAGACATTTTAGGAGGGTTAGAGAAACCTCAGTGAGCTGGTACTCGGAGAGATAAAACATTTTAAATTATTCAAATTATTTCCAGAGTTGACTGTACAGACTTCAAAATCCCTCAAGGGAAAGTCCATAATGTGTTTCGCAGACTTGATGTTCGGCTATAGAAATGCACTTTTAGTTTTTTTTCCCCCCTTTTTACAAAAACACCCAAAAGCATTTGTGAAAACTACCTCAAGCAAATGATAGTAAAATGCTGAAACCAGAAAGTATGGCGTGGCAGACCGGCAGACAAACCACAGTCAAAAGCAGCACCATATGTGCGCCCATCGGACCCGGAGTGTGGTTCCCCTGCAGTCTTATCACCGCTTTAACATTCTGGGCTCCGAAGGGGGTTTCCTTCTTGCTACGTGTCAGAGATGAATCCTCGGTGATAAAACCCTCCACAGTAACAGAAAGGACACAAGAGGAGGGAAGTAATCTAAGACAGCTCAATTCGGTGGAAAAACACCACAGTTTTAAAAACAGTACTTCAGTTTTTACTTCACTGATTTTGTGGACAAGTTAGTCTGGAAAAACAAAACAAAATCAGCAGTGTGAAATGTCTCTGTGCAGCTCTTCCCCCCTCCTTGACTGGTTTCTATACGAGGGCCTGAATGCAGAGAACCACACTGAGATTGGGGTGACAGATAGACGGCAGAATTTTAATTTGATCAGCAGGGAGCACTTATATGGAGACACTAATCAAACTACGTTTTTCCCTCTGTCAAGATTAATCAAGACTGCAAGAAAGCTGAAAAGGCAGAAGAAAAAAAAGAAAAAAGAGTCTGAAATAGATAAAAGGAAACAGGCATGCCCATTGTGGAACAAGCAGAGACACATTCAAATATGCTCGGTGCGATGAAACTCAAACACGACTCAACCCATAAAGAAACGTCACCCTCGGCTAAAAGAAGATGGAAGCTGTTTTGGCGCTCCTTTGTTAATAGATGCTTTTATTGGCGATTTAAAATCAATAAATTGTTGCTCGATTCAGCCTAAGACACCAGAAAAGTTACATGAACCAACTAAAGTATTGCCAAGAGGGTTGACAGCCTCCATCTGCAACTGCTGCACTAATATGTACGCGGTGCAACATTGTGTCTGATTGTTTTACAGCCCAAAGACAGAAACACAGGAAGACATTTTTAAATAAATACTCTTTATCTTTTCAGTGTCAAATGCTCAGGTTTGAATGGTGTGCCACTTCATGGAGGACTACAGCTGTGTTCAGCTTACATCAAAGCAAAGGAAGAGGCTGTCTTCTCCATAAAAACGACATCATTGGTCATTGTTCAAAAGCCTGAAGTCACCGTGTTTACATTCACCTGATAAAACCTTCTTTTGGCCGAGCAAAAACGGAAGTAGCATGATAACACTGCAGAACCTCTTATGGCTGGATGGATGGACGGGTAACAGAGTATCTGATTTGAACATGTGCAACGGCTGTTCACATCCTGTCTCCAATTAAAAAGACGTTACACACGTTTTCCGCTCTGTATTTGCCACAAGCTTTCAGCCATCGTGCCTTGATCCTGCCTAAAACCAGATAAAAACCTTTTGTTTGCCTACATGCCATATTTACTATTTAAAAGACAGTATTCACAGTAAGCATTCCTTCAACACCCAACTTTATTCCAGTTCTAATATAAAAACAGCATCAACTTCACGGCTTAACCCTACAGTATCTGAGTGCATATGGGCTGTTATTAGTTCTTCTTATCCGTCCTTTTTCTCTTTAAAATAACTGAAGGGACAACAGGGAGGAGGGAGAAATAGTTACATCCCCAGTGACAGGAAGCACCAGTTTTTATGGGAAATGTGGCTCTCATTTTCAAAGCGTAAAACAGTACATGTCGCACCTCCAACTCTGAGTTCTTGAGCGCAATCAAAGCAGGTTGTACGGAAATCAAAACGTGGAAACACTAACACACATCTCTGCTTCAGTCGGTCGATCTACATCTGCACGCAATGTGAGCTGGCGCCCTGAGAGAGGATATTTTGGGAAAATGGCATCTTTCCACATCGTGGAGGAAGAAGTAAAGCTGTCCATCAATGTGTTTTAAATGGCTGAACTCCTCACTGTGGTGTCAAAACACCTGACAAATAAATATACAAGACGCCGAGGAGTAAAACACTACACACACACACACACAAACACACAGACACAGACACATTTCTACCATTTCTATCAAGATCTCTGCTATGTTTCAGTGTTTGTGTTTTATCCGTGTTTATACACGTCTCTGTCGGGTGAGAAATCAGTGTGGGAGAGCTGACTGCAGGCCTGCATACCAACTTGGATCATGTGGGACACATGAGGAAACCATCCGGCACAGCAGCAGTTAACACATAAGCAGATCAACCAATCCGCCCCTGGCCTCTCCCATCTGTCCGCATCCCACGTAGAAATGAGGGGACCACCCCGTCCCTACTCACTTGGTTTTATGTATAGAGACGGAGGAACAAGAGTCAGAAAAAAAGATGGAAATAAAACCTGAGAGTTTATGGCGGCCAGCTGTGGGAGCCCTCATCCTGTAACACCTCACTCTGGTGGACAACCCGACCCACCAAGTCAAACACACCCAACCACAAACCCATCATCAGTCAGACTTATTCTAATTTATCACGTTGCACTTGTTGCTGCGGGACTTGTGATGAACCTCAGCTGGAGATGAAGTTATAAAGAAGAGAGAGCGTTTTGTCTCCGTCTAGAAATGTGAACCTCTGTGTCTCACACAGCACCACATACAGTGCATCGTGTGCTCTGTACAAATCCATAAATCAAATCCATATGTATACAGACTGCATCTATTTACACCTGTGCAAAAGAAAAGGGAAATATATATTCGGCTTCACTGTATGAAGTTATGCTCTTTTAATGAAGTAACCAGCCAGAAAAAAAGACTTCATAAATAACCCTTTTTTGCCTTCGTTAATTTATTCATATTTGTATAACTCTAAAAAAAAACTAAAATATGCTTCTGTTCAGCAACTCAATGAATTTTCATGCATGGATCCGGTTTGCTTATTTCTGCTCTGCTATAAAGTAGTGTGGACAACATAGTTGACTCAGTGGGATTCAGTTCGCCCACATCCATTACTTGACTGTCGCCTTGTATCACGATAGAGATGAATAATTTCAGGGCAGGGTTACATTTGCTTTTCCCAATAACAGAGAGAGAAACATGAAAATGGGACTGTAACGTAATGCGCACACCCCATTTTATGCCCAGTACAATTTGTTTTTAAAAAATGTAGTAGAATATATTGTTACACAGTAAAAAAACAAACAAACAGGAAGTGACACAGAGAGTTTGTGCCATTGCAATGAGAAAGTAAACAGAAATAACTGATAAAAATAAACTTAGTGATTCACGTTTCAAAGAAACAATACGTGAGAAATTTAAAAAAGCTTACTTTGCAGCAAATGGGGACAATATTGAGGGCTACCTTTTTGGAATGAAATGAATGAATTTACACTTCAAAGAATAATATTCATGTTGATAGTCTTTTTACAATGTTTTTGCCCATTTCCACAGTGGTAGCCAACAGGAGAATGATTTTCTGTGTAACAATCTATTCCACTTTCAAAATGTCATCACGCCATCATTTTATTCTATAGACATTTGTGTGAAATTGTCATAATTAGCATATGAAAGAAGGACATTCCCTCAAGGTGTTCCTGAAATATTCTGTTTCCATGAATGGATCCGGACGAACGCGCCTACGTACAGACGGACAACCTGAAAACATAATGTGTCTGGTCAAGACTGTTCCAGGCACGTCAATGAGAGGCTAAAGGAGCCTAAAATTCAGCCCCAAACCGAGCGGATACTGACGCATTGAGACGTGAAGCCGGCCCATAACTGACTCTTAGCTCGCAGACTTCATTGGCTATCTTCTGTTTCTTTCCCTCTTCTTCCCTCTACATGCAACAGACACAGATAGCAGGAAAACTCAGAGAGCAAAGGTAATTAATAAATAGGAAACCAAACCCAACCTCTTCCAGGCAGAAGTCTGAGTCAGCAGCTTTGAGTAATGTCAGTGGACCCATTCCTTTGACTTGTCTGACTGGATTTCTTAATACTGGATTTACTACAGTTGTATTGGGCTGATTATATTAATCCCACTGTGGGATTGTAATTACATTTTGTAATTCTATTAACTGCTACAACATGGTGTTCATTGTTCTCCTTTTAGACAGTTCGGGCTGGGAACCATTGAGACACTGTATACAACACTGAGGAATACATAAACTCGAGTTGACTAACTGTATACACCCGACAGATGATGCAACTACCCTATAACTCACACAAACCACACAATAACAGTGCTGCACCATATGTTTATCTGTGACACCCATGGGTGGCAAAATGAAACCACTTATTGCCAACAATAAATTCAATTTTGTACACAATATTACATTTATACACCTGGTTTTATGTGCTCAGAACTTCTTCTTGATACAAAGCAAACAGAAATGATGAGACGAGACAGAACAAACACACACACACACACACACACACACACACACACACACACACACACACACACACACACACACACACACACACACACACACACACACACACACACACACACACACACACACACATGCACACAGTGTTACTATTAGTGAGACACACCTCCTTTGTTTGATTACAAGACAAGGAATGATTTCTCCTCTCTAATCATCTTGGCTTTTCATCCTGATGCGAGTTTATATATGACAAACAGATAAACAGCTCACACACACATGCACATACAAACAAGGACAAATTAAGCCTTTCGCCTGCATCCAGACGGCTGTGTCCACCACACTACCTACCTCGGGGAACTGAGGGCTGATCGGAGGCATCGCACCAGTTTGATGATTTGCTGAAAAACGAGGCAAGGGGAAAGTGATCCTGCAGCGTTTCACTGGTCGGAGCTTCATAGAGCATTGTTGATATCAGTTACATGAAGTGAAACAGTGAAAGCGGTCTAACTCTGCTTTCAAAACTGCTCTTAAAACAAACACTGAGTGGGGGACAAACAGAATCTGAGTTTCAAGCGAGGCAAATTTAACAATCAGGTTTTCCTTAATTACTTTGCCATTCTCACCTTGTAATGGACTCTAATTCTGTCAACAACAATACATTCAGAGATCTCGTATTTTCCTTGCCTTGACCCTCTGCTGCAGCTGCAGTGCCCAGATGCTCTATGCCACATGAATACTGAATACCCAGCCCCATGCATAATAAGATAAATAGAGCGGATTCCCTCAGTGTTTACTCCGTAGGTGGGTGAAGAAGATATGTGGGAAAGTCAGCAACTGAAGTGTTTCTGATGAATACGGAGTTGTAAATATGCAGAAGTGTGAGATAAGAGAGAGGCGAGGGGATGTTTTGGGAGATAGAAAAGATAGATGCTATAGAGGCTGCTATAGAGCCCTCTCCTCGGGGTCGGAGATGCTGGATACTCGCAGCACGTCTTGCCGCATCCGCACTGAGCTGGCTGCGTGGGTGACAGTAAGCAGACAGCTCGCTCTGCTCCACAGCACACCTCAGGCCAGCGAATGGACCTGGAAATTAGTTTTATGATAACGCATTATCTCCTGCATGCGCTAGGGCAGAGACTATTCCGCTGAGACAATAAAGTACGGCTGCCTTGCTGTGGAAGGAATCATATCCATTCCTCCCTGCTCTTGGATGAATAAACTCTATTTGGGGGAAGTCATCATTTATGACGGCAGTTAATAGGAGATGGCGTACAGCAAGTCGCCTCCCTCAACCAATTTTTAATACCTGAAAAGCCAAGCGAAAGGAAAATACAGCAGCGTTGCTTTTCAAAATAACAAAAACAAACAATGAAAAATCCTGTATTTTAAAGAGCCAACTTGTTATAAAGATCAGTACTGTTAGATAATCAGAGGAATGAATAAGATCAGGAGCAAAGAGCACGCCTGTACCTACTGGTCCTTCCTACTCTGCTGTCCTTTAACTGTCTCAGCTCTATCTGTCGGTCTGAAATATCTACAACATTATTGGAGAGATGAAATTGACTGCAGACATTCATGCTCCCCAGATGATGAATCCTATTGGCTTTGGAGATCATCTGACCTTTCCTCTACAGTCACCAGCAAGTTGACATATTTGGCTTCTTGTGAAATGTCTTGACGAATATTAGACGAGCACAATTAAATTTGATTCAGATATCCACGGTCTCCAGAGGATAAACCTTTAGAGCTGTGATGAAACTTGAACTTTTACTCTGTACGATCCTGAATTCTACTTTCAACCGTCCAAGACTACAGAACCCATATAGCTCATTTTTTTTCATTCTACATAATAAATACAGTGATGCAAGTTAACTCGCATCACTTCATTGGCTTATTCTGGTCCGCCATGGAAGTTCTGCCAGTTGTTCCCTCCACTTATATTAGAATAATTGGTTGAGTTACTGTTTCTTGTTCATGTCTAACTGTTTGAATGCATCACTGCACTCAAAAAGTGCATTCACTTAAAATAGTATCAATCTTTACATTTTAATGCAAATAGTTTTTACATTCTGTTTAAATATTAGCGCTATAAATTAATCATTGATCATCCTTCTGATGTTTAATAATGATGAGATATCTCCGAGATAGTTTTCATGTGCATGTGATGAATAAAAGCTATATAATATATTCTCAGCTGTGCGTAATGGATGCACGCAATGACAGCTGTTCATCTTCTCTTCTCTATAGAGTCCAAGCATTTGTGTGTTGGCAGAGATGTTACATTTATACTTACAGGTAATTTAGAGTTTACAATACATCATCCACCCTGCATGTTTTTGGTCTTTGGGAGTAAAACCCATGCAGACACTAAGAGAACACAACAAAACAGTAGGCAGCTCAGTGGCCTTTACAGAAATCCCATCTTCAACGTGTTACCTCACCTATTAACACAGCTGTCTGGCAGTAACAAAGCAGGACCCAGCAGGCCCATATATAGAAACTGATGTGGAGGAGAGTAGAGGAAGCAGTCTATAGAGACTGCCATTACATGCAACTTTTGATTTATAAGGAAAACACAAAAACAAGAGCTTAAATGTAAAAGAACAGCACGTCTAATGAAATTATGTCCGTTAACCCCTTTTCAGTTCGTGGCTTTTCTATTCTGTTGATCGCAGTTTATAAAACTTCTCAAGTCTCCGATATCTAATCAGGGAAAGCTACAGTTACGTTAAAGACACATTTTCTGGCTTAGTGGTTGTGAGAGAAGTCTTGATACCACATACTCATTTGGGTGGGTTGCGTCTTGGTAGCAGCAAAATGATTGAACATGGCTTTCATAGCAGTTATTACAAGAGTAAAGTGGTTAATCATAACTGTTCTTTTCCTTGCTCGGTTGTCCTTTCAGAAACCGTTTTAAGCATCTAAAACTCCAGTTACAAACAGAATTTGTCTCTGGGATTGTTTTTATGGTCTCACGGATTTCTGTAATGCATCCATTTAGAATTTCTGTAACTTTTGCACATTTCTGTAGCCTATAAATGGCATGTTGACGGTCCACATGTGGATTGTGGATCTAAAAAATGTTTTTATTCAAAACTGAGCTGCGCATGTTACCAATATATGTGGCTGTGTTGTTTAGCTGGAAAGGACTGCTGCCATTTAGCTAACCAAGAACGCATGACAAAAGATTGAATACAGTGAAAAAAACAAGCATTAATAATAAGCAAGCGCAGAACCAATAAAGCAGCGTATGAGGAGCATTTGCTGCTCTAAAACACACACTAGCTTGTAAAACATTAAACATAATGAAGTTGTTTTGCATAATTATCTTTTTATATTCAACCTTTATATATATAGTAAGATTGAGAAACATATACCTCCTATATACTATTGCACATATATTGATTAACATGAAACCACTTGAGGAGGGTTAAGTGATTTGGAGTTGTTGTTGCGTCGTATCATCACTTAGGTTCATGTGTAAGAGCTTATTACCTGTGATAATGAGTACACTTTCAGGAAAAACTAAAATCCCACAAATGCATTTTAGCTGACCATCCAGAGAACATTGAATATACCCGACAGGTCTAATGGATAATTACTCCTCTTGTGGAAAACCACACCAACCACAGTGGCTTTTATTGTTCCGAAAAGCCATGCTGGAACAATGGTGGATTCCACAACGCACTTGGCACGTCAACATATTGCCATAAAAAAAAGCTTTATTTTCTCACCAGAATCCTCTGCTGACTAATCCCTGACTGCTGACTCTTCTTAATGAGAGATAAAGTGGTGATTACAACAAACAGAGTCTGCAGGATCCATTACTGTGAGAAAGTACACAATACAAAGTTGAGATAAAAAACTATCTAAAGACTTAGAGGAATTGTTTTTTTTTCCAAAAAGGAAAACACCTCCATACTTCACCCTTGTGTCTTTGCAGGAAACGCGAGGTTTCACTCAGAGGACAAGCCCATACTGTAAATGAACCCCATGGCACCGGAGTGAAGGAGCAGTGATCAATCACAGCTCTGCGGCTTCATCAACACCGTGAGGATGTGGGTGTGTTGAGAAGCCTCTCCCCTCACTGGGTCAAACATAAGACGTCTTGGTTAAGAGAACTCTGCATTTGACAGTATTTCAGTATTTATAACCTGTTACTTGGTTAAAAGAATGAAGCGCTATTGTCTGTTCGCCACATGCTGCGTGGCCGGGGGGGGGGTCGAGGTTTCGAGAGTTCAGGTAACAATAAGTGGCAAAGTTATGAAGGGTTCAAGGTATTGAGTAAAGAAGACCATGCAGAACGTGAGAGCAGCAGTCGGAAAAGTTGACACAAAGTGTGTCACGTTAACTCCCAGATGAGGTCATCAATCAGCGGTATAGTGCGAGGGGGTCTGACAGCTGCTAATTTAGGGGGAGGGATGAGAGGATATTCTGAAAGAGAATATGACTGAGCTGTAAATCAAACCGAGCAGAAGGCGAAAGAGAGAATATTTTTCTTGTATTTGTTCTTTATTTTTTTGTAGCCCCTGCCTGTCCCATTTTCTCTTTCCTCCGAGCTGCCCCTCGCCTCTCACAGCATCACACTGAATCTTCCCCTTTTGAGGGCTTATCAACACATCTGTCTGGAGAAGTTAGTGTTCCCATCCATTTTTTACACCATGTTTTCCTACAGCGTCACTGGATCCCCGAACAGCTCGGCTAGCTTCCCCTTCAGGCCTCCCGGAGTAAAACAACCAGGGTGTGAAACTGAAGACCCCCGACTGACCACCGCCTCACATTAAACTGCAGAGACTCCCTATACCCCCCCAGTTTGATCAAAAAAGGCTTGTGTTGTTACAGCATGGGAACTAATGAAGAAGGGACATGGTGTAATGGATTTCACTGTAGCATGCTGACTTTGCGTGAACAGGTTGATCTATAAATGGAGTCGAACATCTGTTGAGACACAATTCCTTGTTAAAGCTTGTTCATTTCGGGCTCTCTTTAACAGAAACTCTCCTTTAAAGATGGAAAGCTTATGGTTTCCAAGTGGCAAGAAGTCATCACATATATTCATAACTGCGCCGGTAAACTTTTAAGCATTGGTGAATTTATCAATGAGGTTTTATTCCACAACACATTCAGAATGCTGTAATCTGATAGAACAAAAATATCTCACCACAGTATGTGAGACCCATTGTCTGAGCCAGCCTTAAGCTGTTTTCCATCTAGAAACCGCTTCTCAGACGTTGGATGAATATATTACTTCGCTATTGACACGTCGATACCAAACGCCGTCTGAAAGGTACTGTGAATAGTGAATAGTGGTTGTCTACCCGAAAGAAAAACAGAAAATTTGCGAGCAGAAGAAGAAGGCACATCCATCTAATCTGAACCTAAGGAGCACTAACTGACGGCCAGACAATCATTTTCTACGGAGCTCAGGGATTGGGCAAATTTGCAGATGCAGCTGTGCCTGTCGTTAGCCAGCCCACGTGGCTCCACTCACCATTTTTATGGAAGTGCTCCTACTAAATTGTATTATATTAGACTCCAGCATTCATCCCCTTGCTTCCTGTCTGGTCTCACCCTTCTTCTCTCCAAGCAGCCAGAGCAGAGAAACGGTTTCTTTGGCTCGTAGTTCAGGATAAACTCAGAGCAGCTTCTTCTCTTTGATGACGGCAGGTGAGCAGGTCTACTGGACAAACCCTGCGTCTGTATCTTATCAATAAGTGGGTGAGGTTGTAGGGACGATATGGCCGCTTCTTTCATAATTGTAATTAAGCAAAAATACTCAGAGGTCCTGTTCACCCCACAACACAGATACAGTTAAGGTGCGCTTAGAGAGAGTCATTTAAACTGCATTATTTCACTAAGTGCTGTGAGGAGAGTAACTAAATGAGCACTTGTTAGCTTTATGGCACTGGTGGTATTGGCATAGAGTCTGGAACCTACAACAACATAAGCTTCACGGCCACAGAGGTTTAGTTTCAGACAAGGTTGTCGAGGTCATGTTGAACCAACTCTGAGTGAAATCATGCTAAATCAGCAACAGCAAAGAAATTACAATGTATTCAAATTCTAACCAGTCAAGTCAATGATATTATAGCAAAATATTTCAAAAATCACAAACTTGCCTCAGTGACTAAAGCATTTGAGGAGCTCTGGAGGTGAGAATAGAATTAAATTAATGAAATTTTGAATGAAAAACTGATGTCAGCCAATCAGTGTTCGGTTAACCATCGAGAACATTTTTCGACCAGTTTATGCCAACCGGTCTATCGGTTAAGTTATGGTCTAACATGTTAACCCATTGAGCTGATCAGACAGGATGCACTGCAGCGAGCTTGGAACGTGTGTTTGTGTGTGTGTGTGTCCAGCTGTGTCGCTCTCAGAGCAAATTTAAGAGCATGCAAGAAAGCAGGCAAATGAGTTTTGTAAACGCTTCAATTCGGAATGGATGCTTCATCTTATTGGCTCTTCCGATCAGCCTTGAAAGAGACCACGTATCAAACCATTTAGAACGAATATCAGCTGATGTTGATCGGATGCCATAAAAAAAAAAATTAAATAAAAAAAGGCAAGACATTTAAAGTTTAAAATTGAATGGATATAGTGCTTCAAAATGCACCGCCAAAGCTCATTGAGTCAAAGTATTGCCAGAGTAAAAGGAAAGCGCCTCGTATATTTCATGTAATTTTGCATTGTGCTCGATTACACTGGGATCCGGTCGGATTTAGAACTTTGGAGCCCAAAGAAAACAAAGACCATCAAAATTTGGGAGCGTCAGAGATTTAGGACCAATTTCTATAACCAAAGTTATCGGGAAGCTGTTCCTGCATTATTATGGTATGTCGGGACCTTTAAACATAAAGGAGGTGGTGATTTTCTCCAGCAGCCTAAAAACAAGCACCTCATACAACAAACCATTTAGACGTGATTATTATTCAGCGCAAACAGCGATAACATTACGTGCTAAGAGCTGCATAATGCACCACTAATGCACAACATCGTGATAACAGTAATATGTCACCGTCAGGCTTGAAATGCATCTGCGTGGAGAAGGTTGGCTTAATGTACTGAAGAATCACATTGTGCAGCAAGGGCTGCTGGGCCAGATTTCACAATGTGTCTCATAGAGCTGCTCCTCGACATGAAATATAAGTGACTCATTTATGAGTGCATCGGCCGAAAGAAGCGAGTGAATGCATCAGACAGCTGGGGGAAGATCAAAAACAAAGACCTGGGTTCATGTCTGCAGGTGGAGAGTGGACGTGTTCATCATAACCGTCACCTCAAGAAATCGTTGCAACCTGTCACAACCTCAGACAGATCGCCGTCTCTATGGTGAGCTCGGATGTAAATGCAAAAAGTGCATTAATTGGTTTGGATGAAAGCATCTGTGCAGCATGGAGCTCTCTATTGGTCTATAATGAGCTCAGTGATGGCAACGTTAAGAACGTTTGTCATGTAAACTGCACTTTGGCGTCACTCGGCTGTTTGTATTACCGCGGGTCTATAATTAGGATGGTGCAGGTGTTTTATTTGTAAAAGGAAAAAGTCAGTAAGGATTTATAGTTATAAACTTTAACTGTCTAAATCCAAAGTCGGAACCAAACAAACGCTGATAGAAATGTTTCTCTGTAGTCTCCGTTGTCGCAGACTCACAGACGCCACCGTAGTATTCCTTATAATCTAGCCTCAAACATGCAGCAGGTTTTGCAGGTGTAAACCATATTCTGTGGTTCTGAAGTTTCTGCATCCTCTGCTGTCACCACGGCTGATGTATTCTGCAGCCTACAGACAGCAGCTGCTCTTCTCTGCATGGTGCCTTTGTCGTGGGGCGAGCTCATCTTCACCTCCATCCACTGACACTTTCCATCAAACCCCAAAACCAAACACTATCCAGGTCCAGAGAGAACTGCGTTATGTCAAATGTGGAACTCGGATACTATTACGCTCAATCGGTAACGGGACTGTAAAAGAGGTGTAACCCAGCCCTAGTACTGTAACCGAGATGTGTTGGATCCAGTTTAGTGGAAATTCTGATGTTGGGTATAAAAGTAGGGGAAAGCTCTCTCTCCACTCTCTTAAATCTACTCTCCATTGCATTCTTAAACCATTTTAAAGTGTTTATATTAATGAGCGCAGTCGTTCCAAGTCAAATTTCTTGCTAGTACGAACTCACTCGGCCTATAAATCTAGAGGTTATTTCCACACAAAGAAAGCTACATTCTCCTTAAACTTCTTGGAAAAGTTAAGCAGGCTGCGCGAGAGATTCAACACCCTCAACCTAACGTCAGGGAAACACAAAATATACTTGAGCAGCAATGATCTGTGTTGTTAAAGGTCAGATTTCACACAGCACACATGGAGGTAGTTCATCCAACCGTGGTTACAGGTAATAACTGTTGAAAACAAAATGTGAAAATAGGCATGGTCACCAGTAAGGGTTTCATTACTGCTTTAGTTTAACACCGCATTAAGCACAATAAAATCTCCTGACTCTTTTCTTCAAAGGTACAAAACTCTGAACCTGCCTGGATGCAATTTCAATGAAATAGTTTCCGAATCGTAAACTCAAAATCTGGTTGAAAACATTTGCAGCGTTAGATTAGCACTCGATGCAGTCAAAGCTATTGGCTAACCACAGGCCTTTCAACTGGTTTGGGGGTAGATTCTTCTTTTACTGCAGATCGGGGAGCAGTTTGTGATTCTACAAACGGCTGCACCGAAAACTATTCCCTGTAAGGGCCTGATTGAAAAAACAGAGACACGGCAGAATAAGTGGATGTCTTTATTTTAGTCACATCAACATGTGAATCCGTGTAGATGAGAGGAAGTCTCTGTTCATTTCTCTTCCTGTGTTCCTTAGTCCACTCTTTTCTTTCTTTGTCCTTTTTCTCAGCCAAAGCTGTTACTCGCCCCCCGTCTTTTCCCTCTCCTGCAATTATAACAACTCTAACTTTTGAGTAGGTTCCATATAATCTCAATGTGGTTTCCCGGTACCACTGATTAGCTCATTAAAAGGTAAAGGGATCTGGACCAGTTCCACTGTTTTGAATGTTCTGACAAAAGGCTTGATGTACTAAAATATTGAGACTAAAATTGAAACTAGACTGAAGTCTACAGGCATGCTAGCTGCTCTGTGAGGCTGTGCTACATGTGAATTCATGTCAACATGCAGATGTTCAGCTTGCATGTTTACCATGTTCAGTACAGCTGAGGCTCATGGGAATGTCATTAGTTTTGTCAGTACTTGGTGAACAGTATTGAACATTTTAGTATTTTGACCTGATAATGGCGCTAAAGGATCACCAATTCCTTGTGAGGGGAACATGAATGTTTCTACTAAATTTCATAGAAATCTATCCAATATTTGTTAATACACTAAAAACTACAAATGTCAACATTATGGAGGAAAAGTCAGGGGATCATCAAAGTTAGGATTCATCCTCCGGGGACCATGAATGTCTGTAAACACTTTATGGCAATCCATCCAATAGCAGTTTAGATATTTCAGTCTCCACTAAAGTGGTGGACCAACAGACCATCATTGTCATTCACAGAGCCATGTAGCTGCCAAAAAGGACTAGTTTTTGGTGAGGGAGTTGGCACTTCCAGTCCACTCTACAAAAATGGGTTTTCACTATTAATGCAAAAGTTATACTGGTGCACACAAGTACCATATTAGGTAAACATACCAGCATACCGATGTGTCTGAACACACACCGACAAAAGGTCATGCCCTGAAATTAGCACACAGGACCTCAGTCTTTGCCGTGTTGTGACAGTTGAAACAGCAGTGGGAGTCTGGATGGACTGACATGTGAACAAAACTCCGTTAAGTCACAGCAGGTGTTTCAGCTCCAGTCGGTGGACTAAGAAACCAAACCATGTCAGGTGTTGGGCCACGAATCACCTCAACTTTTAGTCCCGACGGGGCCAAATCCTTTAATA
This sequence comes from Pholis gunnellus, assembly GCF_910591455.1. Taxonomy (NCBI): domain Eukaryota; kingdom Metazoa; phylum Chordata; class Actinopteri; order Perciformes; family Pholidae; genus Pholis; species Pholis gunnellus. Next base: position 9,591,028 of record NC_136544.1, read on the forward strand.
CCAAACAGTGAGGTCTAGCAGGTCTTGATCCCACTGCTGGCATTTTGCAGCTGTCCAAATTGATTACACAATAGATGTAAATAGGCACCAGCTGTCAGGAAAAAGCCCTGCTTCATAATCAAGCATTTTAAACGGTAGTTATGTGAATCAGTTTTTAAATGTGAAGGTTTTGGAGAACCTATGCTCCTTATTTATCTTCATTTTCAATCCCTGCTTTTCTCAACCCATTTCCATCCATTCCCGGTAAGCTTTCCCCCCTCTTTTATTCCCCTTAACTAGGATAAAAAGCACACCAGTATGAGTTGCTAAACATCCAAACCATCACCTCTTTCTCCTGCCTCACTACATTGGTAAATATACTGTACTCCATTTGGCCTGTAGTGCAGAGACCAGTACATAATGTTGGTGTGGTTTGTTTGCGAGGCGGCATGGAGGCTGGAGGTGATTTTCTCAGTGCAGACATGCTCTCAGCCCCGCGGAGGGGGAAATGCAGTGGTGTGGAATAGAGAGCTTTTTAAAAGCCGGTGAATAAAAGCTTTGACATCCCCTCTGCCCTGTGTCCCCGTCGCCATTCCCATCTTCTGTTTCCTCCAGCCGCCCTCACGCCACAGTTTCTACCAGAGCACGTCGAGATGCAGCGAACACAATTAAGCCTGATGTAATGAAATCATACTGTGCTCTGGTTAATGGAGATATTGGTGAACGGGGTCAGTGGGTGGACTCTGCGAGTGTGTGTGTGTGTGTGTGTGTGTGTGCAGAGAATAGAGGCAGCTGTCAGGCGTTTCTTTTACGATTTTCAAATGGACCACCAGCCTCACTTATCTCAGGTTAGGGATCTCTAGTTGAAGTGTATACACTCCTATTAAAACCCCCACTTAGATATGATGTTATCTCACCAATATAAAGTATCTGTTTGACAGAGATGTTACGGTGGATCAGAGTGTACCCATTCCACATATTCTTGATTAATCTTATAAAAAATAGTCTAGTTTAGTCTGGCTGATAGACAAAGTAAAGTGTATCTCAACCTTTTAAATGCTGCCAAGAAGGACAGCTAACAAATTACCTTGAAAACGTTGTTGCATAAGCTCTTAATGAAGGTGAAGACCCTTTTTCCACAGCGCCTCCAATAATAAATGTAGTTTTAAAATCACTGCCAAGTTGCCTGCGCAAGAGCAGTCCACTAAAAAACACATTACACCGAACATAACACATCATTATGCTCTGCACGACCTTATCAAGCAGCACCTCAATGCAGAATCCGATAGATTAAATACTCATTGACATTTAATTCCTGCATCACATCATAGCAAGCCGGTGACCTCCGATCGGCGCAGCATGAGTCAAACTGCCGTCTCATTATAGGCTGTATACTGTAGATGTGAAGCCATCACACACAGGACCGAGCAACGCTCCAAAACAGGAATCTAATTCCTTCCTTGACCTCGGAGGATATTCAAGTGGCCCTTAAACTCTGTGGTCCTGAGCAGTAACTCAGCCAGATAATGAAAAAGGTCCAATACGAGCAGCAGCAGGAGCACAGGACCGGATTAATGGACCTAATGAGGTAAATATGTGGGGGGAAGTATGGGGGTATTAAAGACGTAAGGTCATTTCAACATGTTCCGGTCTGTGAAAACACAAGCATTCCTGTGTTACAAAAAATGTTGAATTAGAAATTAATAGTAGGAAGTTGTCTGTTGTATTTGGAGGTGGATTGTAGTTTTGTTTTGTCTTGAGGTTGTGATCCATCCACAATAGAAGCTGTTTCTATTTTGGATTCATGTCCAATGTTTTTAAAACCAATCAAAGGGTTGAAGACGAGGAGTCAGCCTCTGCAGTCTTTACTGGAAACAATCTGTTTTGGATAACACATTTAAAAAAAGTCTGATAAAATATCAAAAGAGTTTGACTGAAGGTTCTGTCAACATTAGCTGGTACATTAGAAGAAATCTGGTTTCACTAAAGTATGGACTATTTGAATTAGAAAAGGTTGACAGGAGGAATGACTGATCTCTCAGGAATATTATTTATGTTATTGACATTTTAGATTAGTTTCTAGTGTTATGTTAATGATGGTATCGTTAGGATTTAATCGATACTACCCAATTAATTCGAAAATAATCAACACAGCTGCTTCCCTTATTAATAACTATTGTTATTAGTGACAACGAGAGTTCTCAGCATCTACTGGAGTAAAACGTAGCCACAGTTTGGATCTTTTTCTGCTTTCTGCCGAGATGCGTGTCTCACTCTGTACTGAGTCGCTGTGTTTGTCAGAGTAAAGCACGACTCGGCCCCTCGTGCAAAAACAGGCACAGAGACAGAGAGAGGAGGTTTGAGACGCTGCTTTTTTCCACAGAGATCTCACTCCACAACTTCTAAAGTACCGATAGCAGAACCGTCAACTCCGGACCTTATTGATACTCCAGGGTTGCCCCCCCGAGTTTCGGGGCAATTATTTAGTAGTGAAAAAAACCCCACAAGAGTATCAATAAACAACCAAACCGACAAGAAGTATCAATTAGAGTACTATTGATCAAATCCTAACGATACCATTCCCTAGTTATTGGTGCCTGTCAAGCTGAAGGAGGTCCTTTGGGCTTGGTTGGTCCAGGGGTCTCCAGAAGAGCAGACAGGTACTGGTTGGCCAGAATACTATTCAAGATTATTGTGGTCACATTTACCCGACATCTTACACCAAAGCTTCAGTGTTTTTGCTGCCTAACCTTAACAACATCTTAATCCAGCAGTATCCTCTCACACACTGACATTGTAGGAATAAATTATTTTTTTTAAACTGCTCCGTACATGTTCACATCTGGCTTTGTCTTAAATGTCTCGAACGGGTGCTGAGAGATTTACAGCATCAACCGCTGAAGGTGCGGCTCTGTTTTGTTTCTGCAATTACTGACATTTGGAAAGAAAAGGAGCTGCTATTTGTGTTCCTGTGGTGCGTAAACATGGAAAAACACATCGCCCAGCAGTGTTGTACTCACGGTTTATGTTCAAATGCTTGTAGTTTATATGAATACAAATAAAAGCATTACAGTGTATAAGTGTGCTGGATGGAGGTGATTTATTGTAGCGCACGGGTCAGGTCTCTATCCCTCCCTCTCTCTCTCTCCCGACCCCCTCCCTCCTCCGCCTGTCAGACGGCAGTAGTAATGTGCAGGCCGTTGGTTACCGGGTCCTCTGGGGTATTAATCAGCTAACTGGCTGCCATGGAGGTGGGTGAGCTCCTTACACTGATGCACAGGCTTTTTAATCAGAACTTCCTGCACCATTTGCCGTGTGTTTGAAAGACTGATTAAATGACCACTTCGATCTCTTGAAGCCAATTTAGTTCTTCCTGCCGGATCGCACATGTATGCATATGTCCAAACAAAACACACACACACACACGAGAACATAGATGTGAAAATAGCACAATCGAGCCGCACACAGCTCTCCAAATACAGTTACGATTTATAGACAACAGAGTATTAACGCACCATAAAATTCTATTTTCTTTCCCACAATAGAGCCTGAGAATTGTTCTCCCGAGAGTTTGTGGGCTGCTTTGAAATCTCTATTGGAAATAATGCAGCTGCTTACTGAACTGAACGCTCAGGTGCATAATGCTGACATCCATCAAACAGCCCCTGAGTTGACGAGGCTGCATGGCTCCATACCAACGTTATTATTGCCGTGTCTACACTTAAAGTCTTACACATGGCTTCGCCAAGAAATGATTTGTCCGTCCGGCGTTCCACACTTCGGTGCGAACGCTTGAGTGAAATGATTCGAGGAGATTTTCAAAAACACTCACCTGGGGAATTGAACCCAGGGCTTGGCGATCACATGACACCTGAGAAGCTGTAGGACTGACGGAGGAGAGGGGTAATCATGAGATATGTGATAGGAGGCAAGAAACGATATCTGTCAGCGTTGGCATTGCCATGGTGTTTGGTTGGTGCCTGTCTGCTGCTCTCTGTGGGTCAAGAGGTAATTCAAACCCTTTTTTAGCATGTGTTTAAATGTTTCTCTGAACAGATAACATAAAGGTAACTTTTTTTGTTCTACTTGGTGACCTCCACACATATCTGGCACACAAGTGAGCTCACACAAACCGCAACATTTATTTGCAAATGTAATGTCACCCAGCTCTTGTGTGTACTGTTGAAACTCATCTGTGGTCCATTAAAACAGCCCGTTCAGGAAGAGTACTTCAGTTTCATGGGAAGGTTTTCTGTCAGGGCCGGTTTGCTGTAAACTGACTATTCCCCTTTAAAAAAAGTATACACATTTTAGTATACAGTACACTACATTATAGTTATCAACAAGGAAGACAGCGACCACACTTCCAACAAGCAAATGGCGCAGATAAAAAGGATCAAAACCAAATTATGGGTGAATTGAATCCCTCCCATATAGAGAGCACTTTGTACTGCAGGAATCCAGGAGGCACAACACTTAAACAAAGGAGAGAGCGAGTGAAAGGGTGGAAAAGGAGAGTGGCTGATGGAGAGGTAATATAAGAGGAGGGAACACGTTGCAGGAGGGATGAAGAGCAGAGTCTGGAGAAGATGGCATAGAGAGTGGAGAGATCTCCTCTCCCTCTCTCTTTGGAGGACTGTCTGGATGAATCATGGGGTGGACGAAATGCCGTCCAGTTTAAACTAATGGGGAGGGAATTTATGGTAACACTTAAAGAATGAGATCAATAAGGTCGGTGCTTCCAGCAGCAAGGAGAAGGAGGTGAGAGAGCTGGCCCAACACAGGGTCAATATCGTCCAAACAGGATCAGTTACAGTTCTGTTACAGAGGTCAATACCAGTTACCTGCGGCCTTGTGAACAATCTCACAAAGTGAATGCACGAACACCCTTTTGCTATTTTCAGTCCCTTTAAGTGGCACTCAAAGCACACTGCTCTTTGTGTGCCTGAAATTGCAGCATCTTTTTAAGGGTAATGAGCCTAATTTGGATTGTAAAAAGTGTCTCTAACAACTGTTATGTTCATTCAGATGGATTTATATAGTGCAACGGTTTTTTTTTTCCAATCTGAAATGTTAATGCTGTTTGGATTATGTTCATTGCGATGTTGTTTCCAGCAATGGAAGTGCTGCATTGTTGTACCGCACGCAAGTTGGAAGGAGGTGGTCAGGGTAGAAAGTGGGTGTATAAAGCTCAGGAATTTGACATGAGAGACCGGGGTCAGAGTCCTGTGCGTGGTTCGGTTTAGGCAACAAAAGCACTAAACGTTTGGGAGCGATCCTGGATCCGGTTAAATGTCAAAAAAGTGAACATCCTGTCTTGTGCTTTAAGTCACTGTGGAGCTTTTCCAATATTAAACCTAGACCACAATTGTTCCCTAATAACGGAGGATCGTGAGAGCCAAAACATGACCATAAAAAAAGTTTAATAAAAGCTTATACGAGGGAATATTGGTTTGCAAGAGCGGATATTGTAGGAAAATGCATAAAATCCGTTGTCAGTGAACATTTCACTGATGCACTCAGCATTCTCATTTTGCTACTTGCCAGATATGACACATTCTTTTTTATTCGTGATGATAAATGGACTTGAATTTATGCAGCACCTTTCTATTCTTCCACCCACACAAAGCGCTTTCACACTGCATGTCAACAACATTCACACACACACATTCACACACTGATGGCAGAGGCTGCCATACAAGGTGCCGTCTGCTCATCGGGATCTAATCTAATCATTCACACACACTCACACACCGATGGAACTTCAAAACTTTGGGAGCAATTTAGGGTTTAGCGTCTTTCGACATGCGGACTGGAGCAGCCGAGGATCGAACCACTGTTCATCGACCTGTTCCGACTCTAAGCCACAGCCGCACAAATTTTGTGACCCAAAAAAATGTGGTTTCCTTATAAATGTATTTGCTTTTACAAATCAGTACATAAGCATATGAAAATATGGTTGCAAGATCACAGGTTTTTTTTTGATTATTGCCATAAATAATGACTTTAAAACCTTTAAAAATAAATTTCTAAATCTTTTTCTGCAGAAAAAAGCTTTAAAAAAATGCAGGATTCAACATTCATATTTGCAATTTCAAAAAGAAAAAGGAAATTTTACACTTGTTTAGCGTCCAATGCCAACAGTTTAAAAATGACTTCTTTCTACAATATGTGCACATGGAAACTCTGCTAAGGTTGAAGCTACGGGCAGTAGTAACTCTTAGTGATGTGATGGGACACAAACTCTACTCTCCCACATAAAAGTTGGGTGTGCTACATGTCAATCCGCCACTTCAACCACTATTCTTTCTGCTTCACTAACTAAACCTGCGTCATGTCAGATTCACACCTCCACCCCCCTGCAAGAGGAGACCCTTACTTTCTAAGTCAGATTTTCTCCTGACCCTGAACAGCGTTAAGAAGGTGCTACAAGACACTCAGGACTCAGATTTGAGGGGGTGGAGGAGTGCAGTCTGTGGGGCTTTACTTCCATTAAAAACAGTTGTGCAGGATGGAGCCGCTGCCTCGCTCCACGGTGGAATAGTTTTCTGGTTTTCAACAACAATTATCCGAGGTGTTTCTTTTGATATTCTCAGAAAAATGTTCAGCTACAGCCATTATTGCATTTACTCAGGCAGTGGGTGGATTTTTTTTGAAGACATCAGACTGGTGACATTTAAACAATGAGCTAAAAGCTTTGGACATGAATGAACAGCCCTGGTTTCTATTTTGCTCTCTCGCCTCTTCCGTGTTTTTCTGAACTTACTGACACAATGGATCAAATTCCAATTTAACACATTGCACAATATAGGATCTACATCCAAAATTGAGTGAGGATATGAAGTGAAGGAAGAAAGGGACAGAGATTTCAGACAGCGGTCAGACATTTTATTTTATGATTTAAAATGGTCCACCAGCCAGGGTGGTAGCCAAGGATTCTGGGTCCGAGACAGAATTGTACTCTGCCCTGCCTGCCTGCCTGCCTGCCCCCCCCCCCCCCCCCCCTCCCTCTCCCAAAATACCCCTGCTTATAAACCAAATAATCCTCCTGGAATTTTTGTGGGCAATCTCCAGCTGTGGGCACCAAGAATCATGACCACCTTCCTCGCCACCAGCGTGTGTGTGTGTGCTGGATTCAGTCGTTTTTTCTAGAGAAAGCTCATAAGAAAAAATTGCCATTTACAAGCCAATTTAAAGAAGTCAAAAAGGGCATTAAATCCTTCCATTTTTGTGTATAACTTTAGAAATGTACAGGAAGAATTTAAGCATTTGGAGGTAATTTTCCTTTGATTCCATTTACAATGAATGAATATCATTTTCTGTATTGCTCCCTTGATGCCTTTGAATCTCTTAAATGGAAAGGCAATATGATACACACATGGAAAGTGTCAATGTCATGCCACCACCATGCAATTATTGTTCACTACAACCACCGTGGTCTGGAAATGTGCTGGAGAAAGAATCACTAACACGAGACAAAAGGTGTGAAGCACCATATTGTTCACTGGTAAAGTGAACAATATGGACGCTTATTTCCTCAGGTTTCATAACTTACTTCAAATATTTGCACTTAATGGGTCACATGAAAAGAAAAGGACCAAGGGCATTATTCTGGTACGTGATTGGTTCAATACATTTTGGTTTAATCTCTTTTATATAAACAATTTTAATAATAACTTCCATTTTCAAGGTCTGGAAAGGCCTTTTAAGTCTGCTTGTGATCTGCAGGGGAGCACTTTCATTCATGATGGAGTTTGATGAGAGGTCAATGCTTTCCATGCACAGACATAGTAAAGAGTCCAATAAAGCAAAGCCCAATATTACATTAGCCTGTGTCGGCAGGGGATCCAGGAACTCGGGCTGTACACATTGAGGTTGGAAACAGGGCGACATGTGCTGCGTATCAGAGGAGTTACCTGTCTGTCTCTCTGCAGTTTGGCATGTGTTTGGCTTTGGTTTGGGAGGACTGGGACCTGCTGTCTGTGTGATGGAGAGGTTTGAGCTCCGGCGGAGGAGGGGGTGGTGACAGTGTTTAATCCCTCACTGTGGCACAGACCTGCTGTCCACCTCACCGCCCCTCTGGTAAAAAAAAAAAAAAGAAAGAAGATGAATCAGATTGAACTCTTAACCCCCGCAACCCGGTACAACGATGACAACACTTGGGATGCAGGAAGCAGAGAAGAGGGGACTGAAGTACATGCGTGTGGGGGTGAAAGCGCTGGAGTGGATGTCTGGATGGACACCAAGGTTCTAGTGAGCTGAGACTTGAGAACAAAATCCCACAACTCTCCTGCGGTACCTTCAGTCTTACTGTACTCCATTAAACGCTCACTCAATCCAACATGGACCCCGGGTTCCGCTCTGCTGTACTGGACAGGACAACACCGTGCCCAGCTGGACGTATGGCATGTCTGTTTCATTTTAAAGATCTCAGCCTTTTATTGCAAGAGTTTGGGCCGGCCAAGGGACCACTCTGGGAAAGCCTTTAGGAGGTGTGTGTGAGCTGAGCCAGCCTTGGTGCGGTTACAGTAGTGCAGGGCTCTGTCTAATGACTGGAGTGGCCTGTCTGTGCACTGTAATGAAGGCAGGAGTTACTTAATTTCCAGCCTGACTTTATAAGGTGTCCTTTCAACCCCATTGGAGCAGGGATAAGTGTAACATGTCAGAGACAAATCCTTATAAAGGACTGACCACACCGAGCAGAGCTGACTACTAACTGACGAGCAACATTCAACGACGCTTGTAAGGTCAGACCCAATTGTGCCTTCATTACGAAAATGACTTGTTTTATTGTCGCACGACATATTGCATGCCATGGCAACAGTGATTGGGCTGTAAATCCAGTGATGAGGGAGGAACGGTGCAGCAGAGAGGGCTGGAGAAGGGGAGTGGGAGGAAGGTAGAGGGGGGGTTGCAATTAGAGAAGTGAAAGACCACCAGGGCGGCTGCTGCCCAAACTCTCAGCTGCCACACATTTAAAGAAAAAATAGCCGCAGTACCAAAGTCACTGACAGTGAGTGAGAGTTAGGGAGGCAGATCGCAATTTGTGTTGTACAAACATCTTTTGGGTGGCAGAGCTGCCCTGGAGACAGATATCATCTCATTGGCTGAGTTGAAGATCAGAGGGCGGAGACAAAGTTACTTTCAGGAGAGCGAAAGAGACGGTCGTCCTCTCAAACAGAACAACAGGCACTTTAGAAACAAACGTTTTACTCTAAACTCTGCCAGGTTTACTGTCATGTATGTATGTATGGAGGTCTGTCATTTAATCTAGAGATAAGAGATAGAATAATAGTTACAAGGGAAATTGATAACAATACCATCAGAACACTATTGTAGAGAAACATCCATAATATGTTCTAGGTTTAGCTTTGTTGTGATGATACAGTTTAGGGTTGCGTAATGAAATGCAGTTTGTAGCTCCCTCCATGCTACACACACAGACAATGTATGAATAGGATGAACAAGGTAGAATAAGAACATTCCCCTCCATAACAGAAGCACAGAGGGGAGAAACAGATACATTATACTATATTTAAAAGAAAGAAAAAATATGTATATATTATTTATGTACATACGCAACTGCATATACAAAGAATTATGGGAGTAGTGGAAAATAGGTTAATGCACAAGTGAGTAAGTGCTGAATAAAAGCTCAGGAAAACACAATTAAGTTAACAGAAGCAGCGTAATCTTGTTTCAAATTCAGAAACAAAAATGCATATCGGATGAAGGCATTGCTACGAGTTAAACATGAATACTTAACAAGGAGAGGCAACACGGTCTGACCTCATCCCATCCGAAATAGAGGGAAAGACAACTGCTTTTATTCAGTACTGTCAGAGGTATGATACTCCAGGCCAAGCATGTTAGACAAATTATTCACAAATAAGATGGAACTTCATTATCAAGACAGGCTACATTCACCAGCCATAGAGCAGTGAGACAAGTCTCTGCAAAAAACAATAATAATTGAAAACCGCACACTGGAAACCAGAGTAAATGGTCCTCTAGCAGATTAAAACAAATACCTCACTAATGAGAGTCTTCCAGGTGCCATTGCCATTCTAGCTTGCCATTTCCTGCCTTGATGGCAGAAGGACCGAGCAGCTTTTCTAACCTGCGTATCCCAACAGAACTCGTCTTTAACGATGGTTTTACTGCTTATTCAACTAATTAGTGTGTTTGCTTATGAAGGAAACACTAGCTTCAGTTGGGATTCTCTACAATCTTCTCACTCAGAGTTGTTGTTGACCTTTTCTTTGGGCGCCACAAGCAGGGCAGGAATCTAAAACGATTAATATGTTTACTTAAAGCACAGGCTGCTGATTGATACCTTGATTGATTGAGTTGGGGGCAAATTACATGAATCCAAAGATCAGCGCTTTCCAAACCGTGTAAACAAGTCATTACAACTGAGCCTTTCCTTCCTTATAAAGCTCAAGTACAAATACAGGTAGAGCTGCAGTCCACATTTGCAATTGATATCCTGTTGGCTTTCCATTGGTCTAAAGTCTGCCTCTGGTCTACAAGCAACCTCCTGAATGACCTGGGGTGACCTTTCTAATGGGCGACGGCATTGAAGAACGGACATAACCACCGGTTCTCCATCATGGCAGGGAAAATACAGAGGAAGGAAGTGACAACCTGGAGGGGGCTGATGCTTCCCATATGTCAGTGTTACTGGGACTCGTTTCAAATCATGGCATAGCCTGGAGACGTATATGGTAAGACAAACTTTTAAATAAACCAATCACTGGTATTATTCCCATGACGGCTATTAACATACACAAAAAAAAATGATGTATAAATGCTGAACGGAAGAGACGATGAGATGAAACGTTTAACCCAGAGGGAAGAGATCTAAGACATAAACATTCAGTTAACAGAAGGCACGAATGTGCAGCTCTGAGGTACTGCACTGCTACCTCTTGAGGAAACACTAAACCCTTAAGGCGTCAGTAATTACATCTCAAGGATGTACACGATTGTGTATTTATGGCGCTCAGAGTCAAAACACAAAGTGGACGAAGTCATCACGGTAACATCAAATTAGAGAGGCAACCATCTTGTCAAACACACTCAGGAGCAGCTTTGTTAGCGATGAGCGAGTTAACCATGCTAGATATCATCAGAGGAGGAATGCGACATCACTATTAGTCTTTTCTGATTTCCTCCAACTCCTCTCGTGTCAGAAGTACCCGGTTGTGGCGGGCGTGTTTTCACAGCATCAATTCCCTCCCCAGTGAGCCAGAACGAGAAAATCCCCGTTTAATAAGGAACCACTTAGAGGTCATGAGTGAGCCAATACAGACAATTCAAAGCAAATCTAGAAACACAACATCCCTGACACGAGGACTTAATAGAAATGGGGTAAATTAGTTTTACATGTAATATTGCCGCATGGCTTCATCGACCACATGGCGCGTGTGTAGGGGAAGTCGTTCTTCACCGTCAATATCCTGGATTTGTAGTTCACGTCGCCATCGCAAATCAATCACAAGTGATACGAGGCTCAACACATGCTGCACGGCTTAAACACGGTACTTATTTCTCCAGATCTACTACAGGATATCAGTCAAACAAATCATGGTCTGACGCATTTGCTTTGGGACTAAAAGTCCAGCACCGGGCACCTGTAGGGTTAATGCTCACTGGGCTGCATTACCGCTCAGTGGGTTACAACAGTGCTTCCTGAGACCCGGAAGCCATCAAACCTCACCTGTCTGCAGGCTGAGTAAGAAAACTCAGACTGGACTTCCGGATGTCTTTCTGGATTACCCAGCAGGTGTGTCTGATAGGCACGGGACAGGCCTGGATAATGGTTCCTCTACCAGACCCAGTTTCTGACTCGTCCCCTGCCATCTGGATAACATCCACGAGCATTGCTCGTCACAAATATGCACAAAGGATAACTTATAAGATACAAATACTGCTATTAATAATAGATTCACAGAAGAATCTGGGTAAAGGAGTATTGAAACGGGAAACATTTCAAGGTATTACAATAATAAAAAACGAGTTCTTATGGCTAAAGATGTTGGCAAAGACGAGCTTGATAGTTCTTTCTTGACCTTTGAAACAGCAGTTGACAAAACATACTCAATTTAAGCTTCACTTACTCACTTGCTCCAAAGCTTCATCGGGTTTATTAAGTAGAAAGTTTGCACAGTTGCGGATGTGTAGATATTTTAAAAACTGTCCAATACTTTGCACTGAGCCTTTTCGTCTAACCGAACACTTAAGCGTTCGGTTCACAGGATAACGTTAGTTTTACAAACTTACACGTTATCGGTGGAACTGCGCTCCAAAAGTGACCGATGGCTGCACAGTACAAAGCAATACTCAACATTCAACGCATTATTCTGCAGATGTAGTCACCTTTGCGGTGTCTGACCCGTCTTCACTTAATTTGTCCCCAGAAAAGTTATTTCTTGAATATATAACACAACACTATCAGCTGTTGATTGATAGGTATCAGCTTTTTCCTGCATAACTATCTTTAATATCGGACTTTAAAATCCACAGCTGTTCGCTCTCTACTACGGATTACTACTGTCTATGATGGCTTGAAAGTTGAGTCCAGCAGTTCATCCGCTTAAGGTGGACCTTGACATCGTTATGTTTTGCCAATTGTTGAGATTTGTTTTCAACAACTGATTCCAAGCTCAAGAATGAATCCTCAAGATCAACTGCTACGTTAACTGCGTCCCCAGTCGGACTACTTCTCAAGCGAAGCACTTTGCATTTGATCTTATTTGATGTTATCCAGATGTTTTCCCATCTCTGGAGGAAAACATCTGGGCATCTTTGATTACTGGAACATCTTTCATGGGCTTAAATACCGTCTATTAGTTAGTTCAGGCAAATTTCTGTAGTTGTAATTACATTAGCTGATCATCAACTGCTTTATTTATGCTTCACCATCAGTGACTCATTCATCAGCAGCTACGAGCTACCTATCAGGTGTACAGTGTGGCCATTACAAACTGACATGTCTCACTTTTAATCTACTCATCCACCACCCTAACCCCCTCATGTGCTAGGTTTTCTGTATTTTTTAATTTAAAAACTAATCTAATGTAGATGTATGGATAGGGGTTCTGTTCACCCAGAAAAAATATTGTTTCATATTACACTCACATTCTTTGAAAGCTCCCTCAAATAGCAAAGTTATTTATGTGAAATCGAACTGTTCAGTATGACCATTTGTTATAAATAAGATTTAAAGGGATTTAAAACAAAGTTCATGAATCGGGTGAGCGAGCGGGCTGCCAACGTGAAATAAAAATGTCATCACTGGCACATGCATAAGGCGTAACACTGAGCGATTCTCATTTAGTAGCAGAATATCAGCAATAAATAAGTTAGGCGTGACGTCCGCTGCGTCTGGCTGATTGTGAATTACGGCGCTGAGCCGTAAGCGGTGATCTGAGAGAGGACAGACGACTGCTTTATCTCGGGGTCAGCTCACTCTGCGGCGGCCAGTAAAACGTGCTTCCCACAGGCCGGCGGTTTAATGACAGAGGTGGGAGAGGCAGGCTCCACACCTGGACACCATCCAGTATGACATCCCCCTCTTGTCTCTAGCCGACTGTAAAGAAAAGGCCATTTTCTTTACTGTGCGTCAGTGCGTGGGTGTTTATAATGCATCACATTCATGACATATGTGACAGCGAACCCTCCGTGAATCACTGGAGCTTACCTCTACTCGCGTCGATGTCAGAAGAAGCGCAGAATCAACACTGTCGAACATCTTTGTGTGTGTGTGTATGTGTTTGTTGCTGAAACCAGAAGGCGATGGTCAGTGTGTAGATTTCATTGGTGCTGTGGGTATCCCGCTGCAAAGCGTGCATGTTTATGCAGTTTGGTCAGAAGTGGCATCGATTGCTCTGACAGAGCAAGTGACACAATAGATTTAATTGCGCACACACACGTACTCAAAGAGACACATAATGCTACACTGCTGTTGCGGTTCCTCATTAGTACTATTGCAGTTGTTTCATCTTTGTTAAATGGGAATAGAACAATGTTGAAAGAAAGCCAATTGGCTTGGGAGAATTTATTCAATGTTTGTAAATGTAGACAAATCTCTTATCTGGAGGTCAAGACTGTCATGATTTATTGCCTGGAGCAGCTCCACTAGCAATAAACTGCACATTCACTTGTTTGACTCATGGACTGTTTTACTAAGGTTTTCTACCTAAACAGTGCGTAATCAAACAGCGGGACCACCTATTACACACCAAAATGAGAAAAGCCATTCCAGAAAACCCTGTTGGGTTGAGCTTCTCCTCTGGGCGTATCTCTGATATTAGCTGACATACATTAAAAAATAAAATCCTCTCTGGGTTTAATGGGGACTTTATGGATCTCGTTGGGGAGATTCACTCTTCTCCTGCTTGCTTCACAGGGAGGTCAAAGGTGATGCGCTACAGAACCGCAGCCATGGAGCTGGTTGAGGTTCGGTCAATTTTGTTTCATGGATGGATATAATAGAGTTGACTGAAGTTTCACTTAGAGATTAGTTTGGGCCATAAATGTTAATGAAGAGATGTAATTGGGGGGGGGGGGGGGGGGGGGATGCTTTTTGTCCATGTGGCATAACAACTCACTTCAAGCACTTAAGTGGATGATTAAGAGTAAAACTTCTTCAAGAAATATGGGCGAATACCTATAAAAATAATATAAAACATGTATTCAGCCCAAAGCAATATAAGTGTTAAGGTGAACACACTACATGCAAGCACATTACCAGTAGATAGTGGTACACATTTACATTTATCAACAGCAAGCAAACATGAATGTAAACAACTCAGAATATTAAAAAAAAATGTTTTTGTAAATGTTTTATGAAAAAGGAAATGCATTTAACACGTTGAGACCTCACAGCATCATGCAGTACAGAATGCATTTTGGTGATGAACACTGAATGTACAGAAACCTTCACAGGGCATCTTTTGATGGACTTTGGTGCATCTCTGCGTCACTCAGCTAAAGGTTGCTTTGTATAACCATTAAACAACCTTTACACTTTACAAATGTCTTCACACTGGCAATGATTTGACGTTTTTTGTTCTGACATTAGAAACATGCGTCAGAAGATGACCTGCACAGGTGACATCTTCTGCACAAGGTCGTCTTGACTCATCTGGTTTTCTCACTAGATCTTTGGGGTGGTTTTATTTTCAGCTTTTGGGGATGGTTCCATGTACAAGTTCAGTCCATCAACACCTCCATACTGCTCCCCCAACACCAACACCACATCTCCTGTCCCATAACTCCCAGACAGACAGTCATAATGGAAACCGACCAGAGAATGCTATTTCCCAAAGAACACCACTCCATCAGTGAAAGCACTCTTTACAGCACAGGCTCGAGACAGAGCTTTTATAGACTGTCACGTGGTATATGTGGGGGTTTTCACTGGGGTCATAGTGACTAAGGTCCTCTAAACTGTGTCACATATACGAGTCCCAGATGATCAAGATGAGTGATGGATTATTCATCCCACAGGCGAAGTATAAAAGCTCCCCAATAAGGTTTCCACTCCTAAAATGCTGTTAGAATATAGTTCCATTTACTCAGTATCCGCCATCTTAATAATGCAAAACAAATGAAGTTAACGGCATCATTGGATAAATAAGGTAAATATCAATACAAATATACATGGCTAATGGTATACAGGGCGAACCCTGTATTCAAACACAACAATAAAAAGAAACAATCCCATTAGTTGAATAACAACCACAATAGCATTCACAGGCGGCTGATTGTTAGTCTGCACGGAGCACTTATATCTGTGGACATCTTATTTTTCAAGGACCTCTGTCTTTGTTGAAACAACCGCTGTCATTAAGACAGAGAGGCTCCTGCTCTGTGTATCCTTGGCTATAATAAGAAACAGGATGGATCTCCAGGACTACTGTTCTGTATGTAAACGCAATTCATCACAAACGCAAAAAAAATAAATAAAAAAATCATGCGGAAAGCACACGCCAGCCTTCCGACAGCGTCTCCCGGGTTCATGCATCTCTGCAGTCAAGTTGTACCACCCAGACAGCAGCTTTCAGCTTGTGGGGGAAGGAAGAGGGGGAGGGGTGGGGTGAGGTGGTGGGGGGGGGGGGATGAAGAAGGGAACGCATTCATCTTCTCCTCAAATGGAGACGTTATAACAAAGAGAGTAGCACATCCACCCCAGGGATTTCAGGCATTTGGACAGTGAAAAGTGAGTAGTACACATAAAAGCAGGCACACTTTCTTCACTCTGTGCCGCCTCGGAGTCCTCGAGCACGGTGCATTTCTCTCTTTTTTACATAACACGTGAGCGTTATCGCGCTCTTGCAGTTTTCGGATGACTCCGCTCGAAACACGCTGCTTTTAAAAGACGGAGCGAGGCATAATTGGATGTGACTACACGTGAGGAAAATTGAGATGGATCGGGACGCGGATCAATATCTGTAAGTGACCTGGTGTGCTGCGCCGCTCCGATGGACCCGCACTCTCCATCTCGTCTTCTCTCTCTCTCTGCGTCCAGCTCTCATTTTCACCACAACATCATAACCCACTACTGGGTGTCTATATAGGCTCATTAGTGGCTGATGGGGAGGGGGGGGGGGGCTGAGAGGAGGTAGAGGGGCAGAAGCCATTACAGGAAGCACCTGCCCTCTACCCATCATACACACTATATACCAACCTCAATACCATCCACTTAAAAGCCCACTCACTCTCTATATCAGAAATCCACTTTTATAAGATTAAAGCGAGGGAGGCGGACCAGACACCAGCACAGAGGAGATAGATGATGGGGCAGGAGGGGGAGGATGTGGTGCTAGGGGTGGTTGGGTTCAGAGGAAGAGGAGAGGGGGCTGAAAGTCTTGAGTAAAAAAAAAAAACGCGAGTGGTGAGTAACAAAGTGGCCTCGGGTAGGAAGCCCTGTCATCTACAATGAGGGTGTGGGTCGTGGCAGAGAAGGGGGAATGATGGAGAAAACAAAAGAGACAGAGGGGTGATTCAAGAGCCGTAAATGAAATCTTTATGAGGGCCGCGATGTGTCGAGGAGGCTCCTAAGATGTGTGATCCATCCATGATTTTATAAGATGGGAGATGAAACCGCCCGAGGGCTTTTTGGCTCAGAGGGGAATGTGAGACCCAATGTATGTCATGAGCGGATTGGCACAAAACTTCAGTGTTAAAAATCAACGTCGGGTGAAGCATGTGGCACACACATTTTTTTGAGCTGACCATGAAACAGTCATTAAACAGGAAAATGACAACACTTGTAAACAATGAACATCCCAAAGCTATTTATGGACATCACATGACCAAAAACAAAGAAACAGCTTTTTAAACAAATACGGTCCTGTTCAAATTAACGTCGCCTACTCAAACAAATAGGGATGATTGTGAAGTGATGCATTATTCATATCTGGTATAAATTCCGAAAATTGACCGTGACAGCTTGATCAAAGACAACAGAAAGCCAATACGTAAATGTAACATCATATGGCCGTCATATGATTTGAATAAACAAAACAGCCAACACCAGGTGCGGCAAGAAAAGCGAGATTAAATCAACATGTTTCTGACATTTTCATTCCCACCCGGCAGCGACTACAATTCAGACGAATGTCGAATTGAGGATTTCATGGCTTCGACTTTCCATCTGCTCAGTGGACCTTTTCGTCGGTCAGAACGGTATCCCACAGTCCAGCTCCGAAGAGAGAGAAAATACTGGAGACATCCACTTTCCAACCGTACCTCATGGGATAAAAGCTCAATGCCATCTCAGTATTGTTCTTAGTCCCCTACAAGAACACTGTTTGGATGGAAACACAGATGTGGCTTCACTAACTAATGAGTAGCGCACACACAGACTAACTCGCATACACCGAGATGCACACGAAATATACAACGAGCCTTTCGTGTCTCATCCCTAAACACTATCCGATCTTCAGCATCTGACATGCAGTGGGTTCAAGATGTTAGGAGAAGTGATTTAAAGCAGCTGCAAGTGTTTCCCGAGCCTCTTTAAAGACTACAGGGATCCTCTGTGGTAAGGGAAGCTATTCAGAAGCTGAGAGCTATGGACATGTATGGACTGTATTCACATTTTGCAAATCCACGTGGAAATTCTGCCTCAATCACATTAGTTTTACAGGAAGAAAACATGCATTTGGATATGTTTTACAGTGCACATTTCTTCAGTACACATTCATTTCTTTATTCCGCTCTATAGCAGTTACTTTGCAGTGCTGTATTTCATCAATTCAATGCACACTGTTAAACCTCATTTGTGCTCGTGTTATAAATGACACATCAGGTTTAAATGCTATTATTTGCCGTTTCCGCTTCATGCATTTTTTATATGTGCAACACATGCTGTTGTAATGATCCAACCAGAGGACATTAAAGTAGTGCACAGAAACATTGCAAAAACCTTTTATATATATATATATATATAAACAGTTTCAAAAGTTTTAAAAGGAAGTCCTGACTCCATTGCCCAGAAATCATTTGATGTCACACACCTGAAGCGTTCTCGCTAACAAACGAAAACCCAAAGTTCTGACCATCTCTGCAGTATAAAGCACATCACTCCCACACTCTCATCCTGAGGAGTCACATTCATTCTTGTCCCCCAAGTCACCATCCCTGTATGAGGGAGTCTTTCAAAAAGATTTCAATGGAGTATTCATACACACAAGTATGTGCAAAAGCATACTACAACCATTCTTGTTATTGGCAGCTGGACAAAGCAGGTCAATCATTATTATCGCGACTCACTGCCATTCAGAAGATGATCTTGTATTGTTGTATTGTCCACAATTTGTTCCGTAAGAACCATAAGTGAGATTGATAATGAATTGGAAGCACATTGTTAGTGTGGGTTGTTCGGGTTGTAAGGAACATGGTGGCTCTTTTCTCTTACAGCCCAAGTCATTTGGACCGATAAGTCTAATTTAGGGTGTGTAAAAATACATCCTGTCTGTGTGCAGAGTCCTGATGTTAGCTGACCGTGTCCTTTCATCCTCAGGACCACAGGACCACAGGACCACAGGCGGGGGAGCTGGCAACAATAACATTAGGGCCCAGAGGTAAAGCAGACTAATTTTCACGGCTGTTCAGGTTGGCTGTGATGGACAGTGCCAAGGTGCAGGCAGTGCCAGCGCCACACTGTGATGAATGGGTCCTGCGGTGCGTCGTGACTCACTCCGCCTCGAGCGGGCACTGTGCCCACCCCCTCTCTCCTCCACTCCTGGGTGCTCCCCCCCCCCCCCCCCCCCCCCCCCCCCCTCCTGCAGCAGCAGATGAGTCAGAGAGGCTGGTACAGTAGGAGAGGCTGAGCAAAGAGAGGGAATTAATGAAATAATAGAATGAGAATCCTGCCATTAGGGACCCTCCCTGGCACACACTGATAGCACACTTGATTGAATTTAGGATTTAAATCTAAGGAGGGGCACTATGCTTTTATATCTCTTTTTTCCCCGGTTTCTTGGCAGGCAATATTTCAAACTTTCCACGGAGTTGTAATTGTTTTAAGCGCTTCCTGGGCAGGTGTCAGCCCCGGCCGCCTCGCTTTGGAGGAGAACGAAGGGAAGCGGGCACGGGCTTGTCTACCGCGCTGAGGAGAATGAGCCGAATGTGTGTCAGAAAGTGTTATGAACCACGTGAGATGTGAGACATCGAGGGAGGGCTCGGGGACTGTAATGTCTAACACCTGACAACTATTGAAAACAGACTAGCATCAGCCAAGTTGTCGGTTATATTCAGGACTCTCAGCGCACGGCCACATGTCCTCTCGCCTCACACACACATCAAAGAGTGTTACTCGTGTTGTGGTTAACTTTATGACCTTCATCTTCATTGCGTCCCGTCTCTACCGAACAGGTGTTAGATCACGAGCTGTGGGGGCTGTGGGGTCGCGATGAGGAATTTCTCATTTTGCTGGTGTTGACTGAATGACAGAGCTGTCCACTCTGACATAACTAGGATCTAAAAGGTGGGACAGCACCAGTGATACTAATAATATCAATGTGTTAGTGGCGATAGCTATCAACGACAAGCGTGGAATCCACACGTGATTATATTCACATCAACCTGTCATCATAACCATTTCACAAGAGGTAAACAAAACTGCATGAATACAAAGGACGACAGGATAAAGGACTATAGTTGCCAACACAAACACAAACAATGGGGCCGGGTTGTATTAGGTTGCATGCCAATTAGCAGTTTCCTTAAACCTATTGTATACAATGATTCACCAGTTTATTATCTACAGCTGTACAGTCCAATACAATCCAGAGAAATATTGAAAGATGGCTCTAATGTTCCGTCCACCTAGTTCCACATGAAGTACACAAGGGGGTAAGAACACATGTTATTGCTGGGCTGTCTTATTGGATCGTATTACATAATTAAGATAATAAACTCATTAGTGAACTGTATACTGTATGTTGTCATGTCCCTACGTATTATCATAATGATCAAGTTCCTCTTTATATAACAATTTTGCATTTAAAACTCGTTGAATCAATATGCTGTTTGCAGAGCTGTTTTTGATACGTGTAGTATCCAGCAGCAGTCTTTTGGTCATCTCTCGTATATCATTTCTCATCTTTAATATAATTTCTTTTGTCTCATCTCATGCATCAAATCTCATCTTATATATTTAATGTGCTGTCTTACATATGATCCCATCTACTATCTAATGTCTCACATTGCGCGATTCAGAACCAGAGAATTACAACCACGAATTAAATATCCCACTCGTGACTTTTCCTCTCGTAAAATGTCCATTCTTAAAACTCCAACAGTCTCAACAGTCCTGTAATTCTAGCTCAGGCAGCCACCTTAAGAACAGCGGAAAGTCTCACTGAGGTTGACAGCCAGACATGGATAAAGTTAAATTTCCCCTTTTAAAGAATCCAGGCAAGACTCTAAATTGCTGTAATGAGCAATCCATCACCTTTGGTCAGCTCATTAGAGCAGAGCTAACTCTGACGTGTACCTGAGCTTTCATCTAGCAGTTTGTTTAGAGTAGAGTCAGTGTCAAAGGAGCCGGGGTGTTACTGCACGGTGAGCAGCGGTGGTAAATGAGTTCATGTGTGTGTGTCTTTGAGTGAGTTACTCCATGTGCAATAAAGGGAATGACAAAGTGTGCATCGCTGTGAGTGTGTGTTTATTTTCCAAGATGCTTGATCCATCATGTTCAATTGAAACCTGCAAACCGGCACCCCTTCATCCCCCACTACGTAGAAAAATAAACCTTGGAAAACAAGAAAATCATTCCACTTCCTCCAGGGCCTTCACATTCTTCACTGACCCATGTCGGGAGAGGACCGGGCTCCATTCGGACCTTTTCCGCCCCCTTCACAGCGGCAACAGATCCATGTGCCCTAAATCACAACCCAGGCCCTTGACAGCGTGCGATGGTGCTGAAAATATCTTTCCCAGCTTGTGATTGTGACAGATTAGCCCGCGCGTAAATCATACCAAAAAGGAAGGAAAGTTGTCTGGGAATACAACAGTTGGCACAAAAGAGGGGGGGGGGGGGGTGCTTTAATTTCACTGATGAAATGAGACCTGTTTTCAATTTCAATTCAGGAGAAATCACAAACTCACTAGAAATGACATCTAAAGACTCAAGCCAATCTCTAAAATGACCACCTACCCCCAACACGTTATGCAGCTGAGCAATTCCTGACGCTCACAATAATCATAAAAATGAGATACACTTCCAGGACAAAGGTCAGCATTACATCATCGTAGTCGTGAAGGGATTCATTGGCTTCCCCCCCCCACACATACCGTCAGGACCACAGTGAAAGACCTAGTGTTGTACCCTGTGTGTTGTGTTAAGATTTGGGGACTCTCAGTTAATATTAGCGCATAATTTGACACACGAGAGAGGTGATGCCAAATTATTGAAAGCTAATAAATAAACGTAATTGGTTGCAAATCATCCTGATCGTGTGAGAGTGCGATTGATATCAGCCAATCTTTCACACGCTGGGGCTGTTTCCTCTTAGCGCAGCGTTTGATGCATGTAGAGTCTGTCCGTACGAGACAGAGCGATGAAGGGACAGATAGTGTTTGTATGTGTGCGCTCGCAAGCATTCCTGGAGATATTACTGAAACTCTAGTGAGACAATCATGAGAGTGAGTGGGAGCAGCAGGGGTGCTGATTGGCCAAACCGGTGCAGAGAATTGAAGCAGGCTGTTTCTTTAGGGATCAATTCATTCCCTCCTAGTCCCCGACCGGGCATGAAACACATGGAACCGATAAAAAAAACCTGAGAGTCGTACGTTGCTGAACAAAATACACATACTACGCGCGGGGAGGCACACAGAAAAGAGAGATCGCGGGGGAGGGAAAGTAGTCCATTACGATGTGTTCAAACTGGTAGGATTGTCTTTCACGTATATATCTCACAGCAACAATCGAGTCTATTCTCCTTATCTACCGAGGGAAATAAGATGAAGGAGTTTGTGTGGGGGTCAGTGAAAGCATGACAGCTTCCATTGGGTCAGCCAATAATGCATTGCCTTTTAGATAGAATCAGCCGATGAAATGTTAACCCTCTGGGGAGGAGATGCTGAATTTATGAGAAAAGAGAAAATAAATCTAAGTAGCTGATTAAAAGGGGGCAATAATAAAACTCAAAGCACACCTTATTCCAAGCATTATTGCAAGCAATTTGCAAGCAAAACACGCAACTAATAAAGATTCTGTAGGGGAATTCGGCACATTACTTCACAGAAAGGCTCCCATGCGTTTTCACTTTCGTCTCTCACCCTTACAACCGTAGCAGAACGTATGAATGTCAAAGCCTTTCATTGCTCCATATGGCAAACAGTTCAACCAAAGTATGTTCGCAGAGTCTAATCAGGCTGACGTATAGTTTACCTTGCCCTGCTTACACAGAGCTAGCTTTTGTCACAAATATCGCTCTAATGGTGTCGGGGCGACAGCAGAGAGACGTAACGTTTATTTTGCAGGGAGTTGTCGGTACCACCCGTCGGTACGGACGGAGGCATCCATCAAATACACCTCCCACACTCATTTGCGACAGTGCACTCTGCAGCTTCTCCGTAATCACATTCATATGTGGAGCAGCAGAAGGTGTAGATGGGAGTGGAGCTACTACAATTTATCTGTGACTAATGTGAACCTTCTCCCTGGTGCGGAGGGAGCTACTGGTGCCGGCTGACAGCTGGTATACCACAGGTATCATCTCTCAGACCCTGAGCTCGGATCAAACGCAGTGGAGGTGAATGGGGAGCGCCTCTCTGCCATGACATTGTCTAAAAACGTTACCTCAGTTCAGAGGGCTTTAAAGAAACAATGGCCGGGGGGGGGGGGGGGGGGGGGTCACAGAGAGCCCAACCATCATTTCTACATTGAAAAGATGCTAAAAAAAAAAAAAAAAAGACTTGCTGCAACATTAGGAGATGTCTGATTATATTAGACAAAAATCTAATTTGCTTTTTTGCTTTTAGTGGCAAGTAATCGGATACTTCTGCCACCCTCACAATACAATGGGATTGGTTTTACATTATAAATTACACTCAAAGGCAATTATTTTTAAGACAAATGATGTCCTGGTTACTTATGATGATCCAGAGACGTCAATATCAATGCTATTAATAAAGACTATTCTCTAAGTATATTACCAATATTGTAACACGCTGAGCACCATGAATGCAATTTCACACAGAGCCCCGCTGTAATGGTGAGGCGGCAGAAATATCTGAGATAATATCGTAAAAATGGGGAATAAAACCAAAACTATCTCCCCAGCTACAAACATTTTTTCCAACGTGAATGAAGTGATCCTTTAAATATCTTTCTATTCTTTATTTTTGTTTTAAAAACTTTAAGTACGATTTTTTTCATATTGTGATTTTTTCATATTGTGATTTTTCCATTTTTTTAAAAACTTTTACCCTTGTGGATGCTGTCTTTATGGATGGTATGGTTATGATGAAGGCCTCAGTCTCACTAATGAACATCTTTGGAGAAAGGTTACTGTATTTTTTCCAATATTTGAAACTTGTGAAACTGCAGTATAGATGTATGCGTGTTTTGGAAGCGCATTGATTGTACAACAAAGACAAAAAAAAAGAAATAATGTGCAGAAAGTTCAATAACATAATTTCAGGATCTGGGAAACAGAGGGCAGCAGTGGAGTGCGGATGATAAGTTGGTACGTGCTTTAATCCATTGCCCAGATGCAGGTTGGCTGCTATTGCAGGAGCAGATCTCAATCGATGGCAGCACCCCGGATTGAATTACAAATTGAGTTTAGCGGGGCTGCTTTCCCCCTCTTTATTTCTGCAGTGTCCCCCAGTGAGGCTCCACTGCAGGCTATTTACGGTGCCCTCTTCCTGGGTAAGTTAATAACGGGAGCCCAGCCTGGACGCAGCTCGACACACAAGCCCAGCACCGAGTCATTTGGGCTGGAATTGCTCCGACACACCCAATCAATCATGAAGTGGGAAGGGGTCATCCCCAGAGCAGCCCCACCCGTGCACCTCATGGCCTCTCACACCGGTCAATACCAGGCATTATTCTGATCATAATTGCGTTAGATTTTTCACAGCACGCAGCAAAACGCCATCCCCCCCTGGACCTACTTACTGGCAAGAGCTTTAATACGCTATTGTTGATTCATGTATTTGGCTAAATTGCCTTATTGACCATGCTCATTGACTTTTTATTAATGGATTCCGTCTGTTGCACTTATGGTCAAATCCACTGACTCTCCACAATCAAAACGTCTAGTAATTATGAAAATGAGGGATGTGGTGAACCTGAGGGGGCTCTGAACAAAGCCGAAGTCCAATAAGAGTCTCCGACTAAGCCTGCAGGTGACCCAGCACAAGCTGCTCCAGGATCTGGACTAAACAAATCATGCATTACAGCGTCACTACAGGAACACACACAAGTGTTTTGGGGAGAATCTCCATTGTCTTCAGGCAGCGGTATTTGAGCATATATGCACATAGATTACCAGATTTTGTGAGTGTAACATGCCGTACATTTCATTGATTTGAGACTCACGAGGTGGTGATGTTGGCAGCAGATGTGAAAGAAATAAAATGCGTACCGTCATACCGCCAGGATTGTTGGGTTTAAATGCCCACTTTGAATTTGATGTTTCAGCATTTTTATTTTTTTGCAAACTGGTGCTCATAACTGGATGGTAGAAGGTTTGGCTAATAGCTATGTGATGTGTATTTAGGTTATGCGTGGGTGAGGAGTCCGAGGTAAATACTGTGTGGCTCACTGGGGGCCGCATACTGCAGCTGTTTATAGGCTCCACCGCAGGAGCCTAATGAGGGAGATGCAGTCAGGGTAATTACACTAAAGGTCGTGTTTCACCACCATCAGAGTAAAAGGTAGCGCGAGAGAGAGAGAGAGAGGGCATGGCGGTGGGCGTGGAAGTCAGGCCTGAGTTGGTGGTGTTTTGGCAGACAAGTGTGAAAGAAAGTCAGCCGAAGCAGCCAATTTCAACAACCTTTCTTCACAAAGCCGAAACCACAGCCGACCCACGGGTTGCATGAGTTAACCCAGACGCACCCTTGTCTTCCTTTATGCCAACGCCCACGCTGCCTCCAGTCCAGCCTGGAAATCACATGACAAGACAGGGCCCTCGCTCCCCGAGAGGATGTCTGGGGGCTGAAACCACATCTGCCCACCACAGAGTGGTGGTGAGCGCCACTCTGATCACAAACACAAAGTGATGAAAAGGCGCTATGACAGCGTGAGAGAGAGAGAGAGGGGGGGGGGGGGGGGGGGGGGAGAAACAGCATGAAGAGATCGGTTTGTCAGAGAGTTCTGGACTGCGGCCGCTCCGTGTGTGAAGAGCAGAAGGGGATTTTCGCTGTGGCAAACAAGCGCAGAGCGGCCTCTGTGAGGGTTGTGGTTCTAGTCTGTAGATTACAGGACGGCACATGAGTTCGGGAAACTTTCAGAGGTCGTGTACTTTGTCGGAGCTTCTTTTTTTTTTTTTTGTCTGACACATTTCACTTTTTTATTCAGGAAATAAATATACATTATCGTCTCCATGTAGCAACATAAGGTCTCAAGTGTGCTAAACAATGTCTACAAGATGATCAAAGAACTTTGCATCTCATTGTGAAATCGTCCAGGTCAATCAGCAGTTTTGACAAACGTCTCTGACTCACCTCTACTTTCAGTTTCTATATTGCTGTATTATAATGTCGCAATAGCTATTCTGTCTCCTGCTATTTTGTGGTTAAAAAACAATGCCATACAACTTGCTTTCATAGTTTTCAGTTTGTAATTGTATCATTGTTGTCACCAAGTTAATAATTGATAATCTGGATTAACTGTTGTAAAGCTTATTTACAGCTCGTATGAGAGTTGGACTGCTTCTGTTTCTTTGTTGTAGCGATGTCGCCAGCTCTCAGAAATAACAGAACCAAAAGCAACGATGGACAAAACCACAAAAAAAAAGACCCAAGTAGAAATACACAGGTTTTGATTGTGTCGCACTTTTGTTTTGTAAAGTTCTACATAAATAAATCTGTGCTTTCAAGCAGAGCAATTAACAAAACCATTTAACGAGGCACATGTATAGATTTTATAAATGAATACTGAATAAAATAAAGTATGCAACTATAAATCTTTCAACCTGAACCGTGAATTTTCAAGCATGAAGAAACTGCCAAAAGCTGATCCCGATGTGCAGAAAGTTGTTCATATGTCATCACCATCAATGCGCCCAGGGACTGTTTCAGGCCTGAGGTAGTCGGAGACTGTGAATTGAGGGGGTGGAAGGACGACGGACGAGCTGTATGCGATGGGGAGAAGACCCACAGTCTCCTCAGTTCAGCCACAATCACCACCGCGGTCTGCCGTGTTGTCAGAGAACATAAAAGACGGGTCACAGGTCAAATGTGGACACATTATGAGAGCGACCCCGAGATCTCTTAAATCAATAAGCCGCTCTGCTATCACATACTTTGATGTTTATCTTAGAAACTCACCATGGAAACCAATAACATGCAGCTCTGCATAATTGCATGAGAAAACTCAGGGAAAGTCTGCTGATGGCAGATTATTGAGAATGGGGGGAGGCTTTGGAGGTGATGGGGGGAGGGGGAGGCAGACAAATTGACCGGCAATTACAGTAATCATCATTACGGATTTGTGTGTTTCATCTGACTAAGAATGACAAAACCTTGTTATTACACAGAACTGGGACCAGGTGAAATGGACGTGTTTGTCAACCGACCAGGCGAATAATAAAGAGAGACAGATTCAAAGACATGTCAGAGAGACACAGAGAGCTGGACGTGACCATACCTGATCGACAGCTCATTCCTGTGTATACGTCTTGTGAGTGGAAATCATGGCAGACACAGGGATGAGTCACTGCCTGCAATCACAGATGGAGAAAGAATAACTGAAGAGAGCTGCAGACAGAAGCTTGAGGTTTCCACCTTTTGTATTTTCATGCAAATCATGCATTGAATTAGACAAGCTGAACGGGAGCTGCAAACTAGAAATACCGTTTTTAACACGTCCTCATTTAACAAATGTAAATTTCCACATTTAATAAATGTAAATGAGGAGTAAATTGTTTTTATTGTTAAGGAAATCAATCCTTCGCTTGATTTGCATGTCAATACGTGCGTTTCCGAAGATGTCAGTGAGAGATATTCCAAAGGAAATAACAGGTTTCTGGAAGAATAGTTATGAAATATCAGAGAAAAGTAGAAGGAAAGGACTACAATATGTAGTTGAGAGCTACATTCATAATTTAATTTGTAATTATTATTATTACAATATAATGAGTATTGTAATGACGAGGCCACTGAAATCGAGGGAAAAGCTCAAAAGCGCATCTTAACCTTTTTCCACAGCAGGGTATGTCAATATATATATATATATATATATATATATATATATATATATATATATATATATATATATATATTTGTTAGTTGTGACTCCCTTTCATTATCCATTTTAAAAATAAATGTTCCCACTTTTCTATTTTGACCAGATATTGCTCGCACATTGTGCGATTGATTCATACTGGATCTCATAAATTAATAACAATTGATATTCAACCGTCTTTGTTTGCTAATGTGTTAAGCTAGCGAACGTTATTAGCATCTTACCTTGGCGCAAACAAGCTCAAAAGCAAAGAGAAACTCAGATTACAACACACACACAACACACACACACACACACACACACACACACACACACACACACACACACACACACACACCCACACACAGTGTGTGACTTCATTCTCTGCTCAGAGCTACATTACTCCACTATATCTTTACACAGCAAAATAGTTGTTTGCTACTAATTTAATGGTCTGAATAGCGAATTTAGCACCTTTGATGAATATAACTCTACATTTACAATATAAATACATTTGGACTTTTGAATGCTCTGGAGTTATTAGAAATGGTTGGATCACACATGTCGGAAAACATCCTATGCAGCCACCACTGTAATCACATAATATAATACTACTCAGTGTTTCCTCTATAATCATTGCTCTGCTGTAGAACCGTGAAGGTCAGCTCATCTTAACTTTACTTTGGGGCCCACCCCCTTCATCAGCAAGGGACTGTAGCATTTATTCATTTACAAACAAACTGTACACACACACACACTGCTACCGCTATAAACGTACTGCTGACTGCATACTCATCTCACACACGCTCTCTCGACTTCACACTCGCTAACGATGACTGTCGACTAGGTCCCTCAACAGGTACATTAGAATCATATAGAAGGGATCACAGGAGGAACGATTCCAGCTCGTGAAAGAGGACTCCGCAGGGAGCCTCTCAGAGCCGTGATCGAAGCGCACACAGCCTTTAAAAGTTAACAATGTTTTTTCTGTATACTAAACGCTGCCTCTCACATTAGTGCCTGCAATGATCTAATTGGGCCCTATTAAGAACTGGCACACGACTTAACAAGGTCACGCTCCAGCGAATCCCCCCCAACCCACCAACCCACCATGCTTTGATTGCCACCAGTGCCCACCACACACATGATGCACAGTGAAAACGTGCACCGGCTCACCCACTCGTACAGTAAGGAGACACTCGTACTGCAACGGACAGACACATTCACACAAGAGCAAGTTCTTGGGAATCAATATAGTGTAATATTACAGTAAAACATGAATACGATATGGATTAGGCAGTTATGTTGACATATTTCTTCATTAATAGAAGTTGACCGGACTGCTACATGACCAAGGAGACATTAAGAGCATCGAGACATTCGAAAGGATTGGAATTTCATCAACTAATCAAATCTTTGTACTTTGAGTATATTTAGGATCGATATTGTAACACCGGAGATATACTTTTCGGAGAATGTTAAATTATACCATATTACAGTATGAAATAGAACTGATTATTACAATGCAATACCATCGATTAAATCATGATAGTAGAACACATGGGATAGTATTATGAATAAATACATTTAGGAGCAGCCTTATAGACAACGTGCTACCTCCGCCACATACTGTCCACCTGATGCGATTAGAACGCCACGGCCATCTCCAGCATGAACATGTGCATGGCACCACAATCCACTGGCTCGCCGTAGCCCAGATGGATCTTTCTAATTACCACAGATTAACACGGAGTGGAAATACCAGCCGAAACCTTCGGGAGACAAGCACCCGACGCTGCCAACTGCTCAGACCTGGTAGCTGCAGCCGAGTGAAATCTGCAGGCCGCGGTGTAACGTTTCGGTCTCAAGCAGCAGCGGTCTGAATTGCGGTCAAAACACCAGCGGCAACCGCATCAAACGCACATGTTGAAACAACCTGAAGATGTATTGTATAGGGAAATGGCTGCGGGTAACGATGCAAGACCATGGATTTCAGATGAAATATAAGGCAGGATGTCACTTTTGTGAACTGCTTCTTTGCGTTTAACCTTTTTTTATAATTTTTTTTACGCTAAGTAAGCTTACCTTCCAACAAAACCGGCTTCACGTTCACACAAAAACCCCCACACTCCTCAGTGCAGCCTCAGACTTCAGTTGATCGTTTAGCAGCTCCACTCGAGCGGTTGAGGGTTTGGAGGTGTTTTCACACTTGAGCTGATTAGCTGGTTCTGAAGTTAAGATCACTTCAGAGGTGTTTTTTTAGCCTCTCAAAATTTCCGAACCACAGTTTTGATTTTTGTGTATCACTCCAACTCAACAAAGGCACTGTTTTTGTCATTTCAAGTCAGCAAACAAGGAAGAAAGGCCAGAAGAAATTTCTGTTTTTGTTTTTGTCACAGTGGATTTCATCGAGAGCATCAATTATATTGAGGTGCGTTTACAACCCACTGAAACGGCACGTAGTTTTGCACTTTTCCCCCTACGCATGCACGTGGAGGTAGGTTTATGACCAAAAACAGTCAGTGCAAGCTACAACAACTCTACACTTCCCTAACACATTATGTAACAAGAGGAGAAACTTTACAGTATGAATTGTTTTATCCTTTAACACACATTTCAAATGAACTTAGACCATAAGGTTTTGTCTTTATTTAATCCCAGTCCACTTTTCTGGACTGCATCGGAGTTCAAAAACAGTTCCCAGTCCTACACACATACAGCCGCTCATGTGGAAAACATCCCAAAACACTTTTCTGAAGGGCACCACAAGGACGGCTGATAAAGAGCGAAGCTACGTTATTCATCTCCCCCCTCCCTCCTCCACCTACCTTTGTCCAAAGATTCAGATGCGAATAATTTGGTTACAAGCCCACAATTAGAATAAATCAAATTCTCTAATGCATAATGCAGCAAAACACTCACTTGATTAGAATTACACTTGAGTAAGACGGGCTCACCATGCATTAAAACAGTCCCTTTTGCATAATTAATGAAGCACTTGCTTACGAGTACCGATTACGAGGGGTACAATGGCGGAGTCCAAATGAACGCTGCAGCCATCTGCTCCAGAGAGAGGGGCATAAATAAAGCTGGATCAGCCGGCCCACATGCACACCCAGACCAGCTGTGTCTTTGTCGATATGGAGCCATGAACAGGATGTTTCCGACTCGGATGCAGAGACAGGAGGGAAGAGGAGGAAGAATAGGAAGGAAACATGTCGGGACAAAGAAGTGAGTTACAGTGAGGACATGTGGAAGTTACTGAGAGAGAAGGAGCCATTTAGCCCACTTGGAACAATTAGTCAAGATTTGAAAATGCCATAACATCGTGGTGAGATTCACATTCTACACGTGTTGTCAAAACCAAATAGGTGATTTCTTCGACACTACTGTTAGAAATTTGCAAAACAAATACATACATTTCAAAAAGAGAGCTATTCGAAACCAGAAATGTAAATTTTTAAATTCCTAAACCACATCCAAATCAATGCAATCCATGTTAAAACAAACAAAAGAGAAGCCAAAACAAACAAAAGCGCCAACAGTGAAAACATGGGGACAAACACACGATGGAATAACAAACAACCCTTGGAGCCGTGGAGAGGCCGGGACAGATAAAACCGCTCTTGATTGAGGGCTGATCACAGACACCCCGATGAAGAGATGAGCATTAAAAAAAAAAAAAGAAGAAGTTGAAGCCACGACGTTCCACCTTGGCAGAAGAAGAGAGGAGGCGATAAAATGGCAGAAACTAAAAGCGCAGGGTCTGTTGGGATAGCTTAGTGTGTGTAGTTGGGGCTGGCTGATGGAATGTGTTCGACAGTAAATCACTTCCTGTGAGGGAAAGTGAAAGCATAAGGGAGGATCGGAGGAGAGAGGAGACAGAGAGGAGGAGGGGGAGCAAATCAGAAACATCTTTTGATTATTTCACTCAATAAATGTGCAAGGTATGCTTGCAAAACAGGAGTCCGTATATACAGAAACATGATGATGTCGCTGTATATGACTGCGGTGGTTTAAATTGAGATAATCAACAGTGATTAGTGTTCAGCAGCAATCCCTCTTTGTGAGCACGTCCATCAAGCAGCAGCCCGAGTCATAATACTGCAAATCCACCCAGAGCACCGGCAACACACGGAAATCTAACGGTACGCAAAAGTCAGGAAATCTAGCATTTGGTAGCAAAACTTGGAGCGACTTCAAGCCGAGCTCCATGCTGAGGGCGACCGCAGTAAACAGACCTGCGGACAATTGCAACCATCCTGAGCAGAACTCTACTGTGTTGCAGCGTCAGGTATTTAGACCCAAAGTGAGCTTATTATATGGATTACAGAGAGGGAGCTATGCTGGGATGAGTTTTCACAAAGACAAACGGCTGCACAATAGATGGTGCTGCCTGCAGAGTTTTTTTTTTTTTTTTTTTTTCCCTCTTCTTTCGTAACGTTGAGTCTTGGATGGCCGCCTTGCTCAGTTTAAACAGAAACAGAAGACTGTAATGTAAACTGGCTGCTTTTTCCTAAACAAAGGCTTGAAATGAAAATAGTCTAATGTTTTATTTTTTTTTTTTAACTCCATCACTTTTGATCGAATGCTGACAGAAGAGAGAACATGAATTTTTCTCTGACCATGTGTGTATTGGCTTGGAAGATGGTGTTACGAGCATGACGTACGTGTGTGTGTGTGTGTGTGTGTGTGTAAGACGTAGAGGACCATTAGATCCTCTAATGCCCGTGCTAAACCTATTGTCTCGGCCTGATCATCGTTCACTCTGATCGCCATCAACAGCAGAACCCTGTGAGCCTTTAAAAACAGATTAATAAAAATAATTTTCTCCTCCCTCTGACAGCAGCCTGGAAGGCATTACAGCAGGCAGGCGAGCAGACCTCGGACAATCTCCAGGAGCAGGATTAACAGCATTAACCAGACAAATTAGGGCCTCGGCTCCTTCACAAAAGGCAAGAGAGAAACTCCCTGACATTCATAAACAAATCTCCCCAAGTTGTTAATCTAACTGCTATCCCACTTTTGAGGCCACCCGTGCTGAACGTGCCCTTATCCCTCCTTCCCCATTGGCTGCCCGGCTCAGCATCCTGGAGTCAAGGCCGTGTTCGTGGTTCAAGTGATGGAAAAACAAATAGGTGAGCGTAAGTGTATCGAGCAAAACTGGGTGTGAAAATAAACGACAACAACAGACATTACGCACCGCGGCAGAACAGTGCTTCATCTGTAGCCAAATTGCTATTTGCAGCCTTATTTGCTTTATCAGTCAAAGTTTTAAAAAAGAAAAAAACTCTCCCGGCCCTCACAGATGTGACATTGATCAATTCTAAGCTCAGGGCTGTTCTCATTTACATTTGCATTATAATGTCCGTGTGAGCAACGAGAGGTCGTATTACGCCGCGTATCAAAGAACGCGGCTAATGCCACATCTCCGAGTGGATTTCTTGGCGCCGGAGAAGCAGGAGGTTCTCTTCAGAGAGGCTGTGCTGCCGCTGATCACAATCACAGCACCTCTGCACTATCCATCACGGGGCAGGGCAACCGAGGCTGTCTGAGCAGGACAGAGGCCTCGAACCCAAATAACATCCGGTGAGAGAGTAGAGTGACTCGTGATGAATCACCTTGATGAAAATCTTCCCCTCTACCTGCAGGAGGTGAAGAGGAGGTGCTGCTGTAAACAAAACCTCACGACTGGTTTCACCAACATGCCTCAATTTTTCTGCAGCTCGTTTGTCAAATATTGACTCTTTGTGCTGACAGAGTGACTTCATTTCAGTGACCGGCTAATAAAAACTGTGCCCAGGGTCGGTTACTCGTGCCAAATGTCTCTGGCTTATACTTCCACTAAAATTCAAAGTAGCTGTTCATATTTTGAGTTATTCAGTTATTGATGCCAATATAAACTTAAACCGGCTTTACCAAGACGCACGCATGCAGATAAACAGCTGGAAGTTGTATGTGTGATTTCTGAAGAGTGACGTTGTCAAACAGTGCTCTTTCTTTTCTTCACATTGAATATTAGAATGGCAGGAAACACGAGATCTGTCACCTTGCATTTGCATCGAAGTCAGACCAGAGA
Organism: Pholis gunnellus; assembly: GCF_910591455.1. Taxonomy (NCBI): domain Eukaryota; kingdom Metazoa; phylum Chordata; class Actinopteri; order Perciformes; family Pholidae; genus Pholis; species Pholis gunnellus. The sequence goes on from NC_136544.1 coordinate 9,625,002, forward strand.
GCTTGTTATTCGAGCCTCACTAAACCCAATAACGCAGCAGTGGTTCCTATTAAAACAACACAAATATGGAAACACAGAATTTGCTTCAAAATACGTAATACAATACTAACAGACGTCATAGAAGTTATGATCGTACCTGAAATTTAAACACAGCTGCCCAACTGGCTGTTTGATTAACTGTGTTGTTCGTGCCTGAAAAAGTTAAGAATCACTAGTATATATCAGTCAAATAAGAGCTGGAATGTAAATAGAGGATTCACCATAAACACTCCTAAAAATAGGGTAGACACTCGAGGGAAGTCAACACACAGCTGAAGGAAAGAAAACTGTATTGACAGAGTAAATGCAGCAGATTTAACCTGCTACAGGGTGAGATGTGCTAACAGACAGAAACAATCAAGAGTAGAGAATCAAATAATCATGATGAAAAAGCTTCAACAAGGTCGTGACACAAACTGGTGCGTCGGGGCGCATGTGACGCATCTCCTGCCAAACCACGGGAATTATGGGAAGATAAGGTTGGCCCGCGGCAGTAAACCCACGCTGTGCCCCGAATGCAATCAAACAATGACTCTAAAGCCACTTCATATTCTTTAAACATAGCCAGACTGCAGTTGATTTTCGCTCGGAGGAATAATCAATCATACTTGTGAGTCACCATCAACATCATAAGCACCTAATGAGTCTTCGGGGTGACTAAGTGTCTCGACAACAATTTCTACTCCCATCAGACAGCTAGCCACGTACGACTTTGTCATTAGTCACCACGTAGGGCCGGTTTAATCAGCAGAAACACAGGCAGGCATTCAGACACAGACACACACACACACACTAACATTAAAGGGGCAAGGCTCTGCTGCTCCTCAAAGTTCTCCTCCATCAGCAGTAGAAGAAGAATCAACATCCCTGGACTGACATGTGGAGCATTTCATACCCTGTCTTGTGCCCAGCAGGTAGCCCACTTGTAATCTAGTGTTGAGAGCCGTCGGGGGGGAATCTCTGCAGGATCTGGATGCAGTCGTCATGCCTGATTTTATCATTCGAGCCACATTGGTGTCTGACATTCTGTGGAATGCAGAGCAGACCGACATTCCCACCATGAGAGGCATGGACCACGGGATAGATGGCTCATCATATTGGAGGATAATACCCGCTTAAATACATATTTCAAACACAAACACAAAGATTAAGCCTCATATTAAAGTCGTGTTGCTTGTAAAACGTCTCCGGATGCATTATCAACAAGCAAAAATATACAGAAAAATGTTTTTAATTAAAATGTATTGATATATTTAAAGTATGCCCTCAAGTGTTAAGATAGCTGCCAGATGCACATGGTCATCATGAGAGTACATCTGTAAGGGAGAACAGAAGATGTAATGATGATGACAGGAAAGGGTACAGTAAGACTTTTCTTTCCTCTTTATCTGATTATTTTTGTTCTTGACTTATTCTTTTATTTCTGCGGTTGTATCACAGTGTGGTGGGAAACATATGGAGCCTGATGCCCAGAGTGAAAACACACACGCATGCTTAACAAACCACACACAATGCCGGAGAGAAGCGGAGCACTGTTTAGGTCTGTTGTGCCGACTGTAAAATCAACAACATGATATTTTAACTGTAGTGGGCAACTTGGCATGTCAGCGGCTACAGTGAAGTGCAACGTTCACAAGAGCTGTTTGAACTCAGAACTCATGTGATGTTGTGTCAGTAAACTGACAACAGCGTGCTGATGTTTCACATGATGGATTAAAGAGGCCAAACGGCTAACCCTGGGGCGCCCCGTTTTCTTTGGATCCACTTTTCTATTTGGATTTCACTTTTTGATTTCCTGCCACAAGTAATATGAAAAACCAAAAAGGAATTTTCACAGAGGGAATCTACATTGTCAAAACTAAAAGCCTAAAGTGAAGGAATGGATTTAACAGCGCGTCTGTTCTTATGTAAGCAACACATGTTGACGTATCCGGCCAGCTAGCTCACTACCTTCTACTAAAGTAACTATAACGCATCGTTACCTCGTTCAAGATAGTACATCCGCATGTCTATGTGAAAGAGAAACATGATTAGCAGCAGAATGACTGTTGGTTCTGAACACAAATATGCATTAAAAGAACAATGCTGCTGATGTATTGCTTTGTTTTCTACCTCATCAGCTGGTGAGGATGTTGAGCATCAGCCTTTAAGTGCAATATTATGTATATTTAGCCGTCAAGTTTATATTTTCTGACCCTTTTACAAGATTCTTTTTAAATGATTCAGCTGGAAACATTAAAGAGCCAGCTGTAGACCACGTTGTCTTCAACTAAATCAGCTTAATTAGTTGCAGCTAATAGAAACGGCTACTGCCAGAAGATTGACAGTCGCTAGCAAGCAGCAAGCAGACAGGGCCAGAATTGTGTCATTATTTAAGTAGATAATTCCGGTTTATTTTACATTAAGGCTTTTGCTGGTGAATCATTTTTGGACATCGTGAGTAAAAACATAACTCATCTCAATATTGGTCAGAAGCCAGCCTCGTGTTGTGGTCTGGGAAGTCGTACAGGCAGATGGAGGACGTGTCCTCTCTACCACCCACACCTCCACAGGACTCACTCAGTGCACAGCATGCTGGGACAAAGCTAAAGTTGGGCAACTCTTTTAAAAAAAACTCAGTAAATTGTCTTTTTCTCGCTCTGTGTGTGTGTGTGTGTGTGTGTGTGTGCTTTCTAACTTTCTAATTTCCAGTTCCTCTCCCAAGCCTTGCTCTGTTTGGCTGCTGCGCCTGCAGAATAAATAAATACACTTCAGTGCTATCGGTTTTCCATACTGCACAGCTCTCCCAGTCGACAGAAACATGTCACACCGCGCAAATAAATAGCTCCCCTGTAACCCAAATAGCGTAATTGCTCAGATCCTGCGCCCCTGCCGGCTCTCTTCCTGGACATAAGAACCTGCCCAGAAACAGTGACTCCGTCTGCCCCAAGCACTTTAATTAACACCTCCACCTCTTCCTCCACCCATTTCTGGAGCACGACTGGGGGGTCCAGTTCACCCGTACTACCAACCAACTTCATGTCAAGCACTGTGCAACATCAGTTCAAATGGACGGGTAATATTCCCCACAGGGAATAAAAGGCTCCCTCTAGCAGCTAAAGAACATATACAGGCCTAACAGCAGAGCAAAGTGGGATCAAACATTTCACAAACAGCGATTTAAACTGTGAAACAAATCACAGTAAATAAAACTGCACTGATGAAATATATGTAAAATAATTAAAAATACATTAAAAACACAATATGCAGCAGGCCAAATAACACATTTACAGCATAAAGACAACCACTACAATCACTAAAAACAATTACACCTCATACACTTAACAGCTATATATCACTTGTGGATACAGAATGTGCAGATTGGCATCATGGGTACATTTACGAGCTTGTCAGCTGCAGCGTAATCTAAACAGATGTGAGTGAAGACACTCAGTGCGGCGGTAGAAGCAGTTAAACGCACAGACCTTTAACCTCCACCTCTTTCTTTAACTCTGGCCTGCACCTGAACCCAAAACTCACACCTTCTCTCCCAAGTTGCTGCTTTTACCTCTGGGTATAGCAACAGAGGGATGTTTTCCCTCCTCGGTGATATTCAATAGCGTCTGTGGAGATAAACTGTGGGGCACAGTAGTTGTCCGCACCAGGCTCAGACCTTCTCTATGTGACCCAAGAGGTCACAGTAAAGCAGGTCTGCTCCACTGGACGTCTGTGAAAGTCTGGGATCATTTACCTTCTTAGGGAAGAGAGCGCTGTGTGTGTGTGTGTGTGTGTGTGTGTCTGTGTGTGTGTGAGAAAGAGAATCAGGATGCTCCTCAGTTCAAGCTAAGGAAATGAAAAGTGTTTTCAAATGTTTTCACAACCTGGGGGAAGTTTAAGGACCTTGCTAATCACAACCACACGTCCCTAAACCTACAGTATTTTGAAGCCCCTAATAGACAGACGCCTACACACTGGATTACAGTACAACCTGTACCGTGTGAAACCATAGCTAACCGATGCAAAACTCTCGCAATCTCAAATCTGGTTTCAATGAATAACGGTCAAAATTGGCTAACTTGAATTTCCTAGCTGGGGCCAGTGTAATGTAATATGAACTTCTGTACAGTGCAGCTGAACATAGCTGCATGCATTTCCTCCCAACATGACATAAAGAAACCTGGGAATCCCATTTATGCCATCATCTAATCAGACCTCCCCATGCCTCGCTATGAATATGTATGCTTTCCGGTGTGTTCGGGTTAGAGTCGTACACCGTTTTCACTGGGGGGCATATGTCCGAGACGCGTAATCGTTTCCATGCACGTTCTTGGTGTTTACGTTACAGAGCTTTGCCAGCAAAACAAAATGTTTTCGAGACGTGTAAACACATCAGCTAATGGCAACAAAGATGGTTCAGCAGCAGGGTTATTACATGAGGTAGTAGAATAATTTGGTTAGGTCATCTAAAATGAAAATGTTCAACTCACTTTCGTTGGCCAGTGGACGCCACGATGACCTCTTGGTAACATCTTTTGTGGGATACATTTGCTCAGGTTATAGTCTGAGCTGCAGGCAGCCCGAAGCACTTCCATCAGCATACATATCCTGACTCGCCACAGGCGCGTCACGCTAAAGGAACCAACATTACAGGCGGTTTATGAAAGACGGCTGCCTGTATCTTTTCTATTATGTTACTGTACGGACAATGTGAAAAGGTGATGCTCACGGCGATGAACCTACGGAGAGTTATCAGCAGAATCTGCAGCTCTCTATGAATATGTATGCTTTCCGGTGTGTTCGGCTTGAGCTCAACGTTACCGTGTTGGTTCCATCACGGCTCTCATGGCGTCGTATTCAGACACAGCAGGCAGCTGTTTTCAAATTTTAAAAAAAGCTTGAAAAATCTGCACTGCTCTCAGATTAACTGGTGAACATAATACAGCATTTAGCCACTAAATACCCAGATATTACACTCAGGAGTTGGAAGCTTGGCAGTTGGTTAATGTTGTACTTTAAGAAGTTGATATGTCAATTTTGTGTTCACAACCTGTTTACGTTGCCCCCAAGTGGCCAAAAACAATCAGTTATGTCAGGTTTCAGTAAAGGATCCCGGTACATTATGAACCTGAAAGGTGCAGTCTGTAGACATTTTCATAAAAACAAGCCATTCTAGTGCCTAACAATACCTCTGAGTTAGTATGAAAATCAGGCGGAAGCAATACATTTTCTGCCATCTTTGCAGTATGCCCGCGCAAAACCAGTCCGTTTTCTTGGCACAGTTGTCCTGCACTGCTCAGTCTGCGCCTCCAACCAGCCCAGCGCCGCCCCCGCCTTGCCCCCGTTAGTGGCACACCCTCCTCTAAAAGCTTTTTTAATTATGGCAGCCATTAAAGCAGCTCTGGCTCTGGGCTCTGACTGATAGCAGTGTATGCACCGCTGCTCCTCTGAGCCAGCCACATGCTTACATGCACTTATTTTGACCACACATATGTAAAGCACATACAAATAAGCACACATAGGACATATACACAGACACGCATATAACTGCACTCGTGGAAGCAAAATGCTTTGACCAGACAACCAAACTGGCTCCACTGTCAAAAAGAAAAAGAAAAAGATGATTAGACAGATTTTATAAGTCTGCAAAAGTGTTGGTGGCGTGCCCTCATCTACTCATGAGAGAGGGAGAGGACAGCAAGAGAAGAGCAAGAGAGGAGCCAAATTAAGAGGAAAGACGGGGAGGAAGACAGAAGAGGAAAAAGGGCACGAGGGAGCAGAGCTATAAAACACTCTTTCCATGTGTCTCCCTAAAGAGGAGGTGTGTGTCTGCTGCTAGATTGTTGAAATAAAGAACTGTGCTCAGAAATAAATGCATGGCTAAAGATAGAAAGGGCGGCACAGCGGACTGGATGACTCATGCATTGAAAACAGATAAGAACACTTTCAATTATCGACCCGCTATCATAAAACAGCAATGAAAACGGTGACATCATGCGCTTGACGAGCCACACTGCTGTTGCCTGAACATAACTGGTAAGTTATCTTGGGTTCCTCCGAGCCAGGCAGCTAGAAAGAACACGTGTACGTTTAGGATGTGCGAGCGCAAGTGCTCCCAGGCTACTTCTACCTGTGTGAATGCGTCGGTGTTCATGGGATCCCGAGGCCGTCTGGTCTACATAAGACACTAATCCAATTGTCACCGTTCTTGGAGACGTATTCGACCCCGGGGCTTCACGGGGTCACGCTCTCTTCCTGTTTGGACCAATGGGGAGACTCCGTCAGTGGTCTGACAGGCTGCTACAGCCACTCTCAGGTTACACTGCCTGGGCCCGGGAGGCGCAGTGCTCCCAGGGGTCGTTTTCGGGAGGTGTCCATATGTGATGTGTGTAGGTGGGGTTCTGGGAGGGTCACTCGGCCACAGAGCTGCAACCCTACCCACTTCAAAAAGGTCCCTGTCCTTCTTATCCCTGAGGGCGCCCTGCTGCTCTCTCCTCTGAGCCCCCCCCCCCCCCCCCCCACACCTCACAATGGCGGATGACGCAGGGCCCCGCTCAGTGGCCTTGAAGTCTGACACCTTCCCAGCAGCCCTGCTTCATGACCTTCCCCGTGTGTCTGATGCTCAGAACGTGGCTGCACTTTGATAACAAAAAAAAAAAGCAGTGTAACTTGAGGACGCCACATCAGGAACACTCCCCCCCCCACCCCGACACCACCATATAGACCATATGGAAACACCTGCTGTGAATACACATCCTTAAAAAAGGAAGCTCTTATGTTATATGTCGGTTAAGACATATTGCAGGCCTCTCTTATCTGGCTGGAGGACAAAAGAGAAGAAGACACAATGACCACAACAAAGCCTCACCTGTTCTCCGGGTTATAACATGTGAGAGAGCCTGGTGACAGACGATCTATTAAAAAGGTGTGATGAAAGATTACCATTATGCGAAGGCTTTTTATGATAACCTTTGTTTATTTCGGCTAGCTTTAAGTCTACACGTCCATCTCTTCTTTGCATTTTCTTAGATTATAAAATGCAATCAGTATCGTCAAAGAGTACTTTCCTAATTAAAAAAAAAAGACATCTTTAATACCTCCTCGTGTCGGATGAAAAACAACTTCATCATTGCAGATTAGAGTCTTCATTTTATTCGGTTAAAGTTTGTTTTATTGCCATTTTACCATGTGCTGTGACAGCATTGTAAGAGAACTGAAGAAAATGGAGACCAGAGTTACAAGTTAATGGGCCATAACTCTAAATGCTGCTTTAAACTCACACTTCCCAGGTGATGGATAAGTTAAGCAGGCCAAACCACCTTCATTTGGGAACACTGGAGCATGACCTCGTGACAAGGCTTCTATTTCTCTCCGTTGCTTAACCGATAGCGATGGCCATCACTCACGCTGATTAAGTAAACCCCAGTGCTAATAGATTTCCTCTGGAAAGGCTTCGGACAAAAATACAAATGCATTCAGGCTGAGGCCCCTGAGGCACAGCGCCGTGATACATGGCTCCAGTAACGGTCCAGGAAATGTTTACGAGCGGGCCAACGGGCTTGTTTAAGGTCAAAGGTTACACAAAACCCCAGATTGGTTTAAACTGTGTCCTTCGATTGACACTACGGGAGTTTGAAGGAAACCCATCTTGCCTCGCAGTGGGAAACCCAAAACAGGGATCCCTGAGATATTTGTTTTTACTATTAGAGGGAGGTTATACAATATAAGCAGTGGGGAGGTGCCAAAGCTGGTGGTAAGACTGAGTCACTCTCACCCCCCATGTTGCCTAAACCCAAACAAACAGCAACACTGACTCACTAACAACCTCAAACACGCCTGGACCCAAGCCTTAGCGGTGACTGGTCAGCAGGCAGAGCGAGGTTGCCGTCAGTCTCTTCTTTCAGAGAAACCGACACCTATCATTTATCTGAAAACTCTGCTGACAAGTGTAAAGGAAACCAGACTAAAGGTCTATCACAATGCTTCCCAGATCTATGAAGCTGTGATGCTCGTTACACAGACCGTCAGTCTTAGATTGTAACCATTGGTGGGTTTGAAAATGTATATTATGATAAGTTCAGCCTGATGGTAGGCCATGCTGTTATCTAAATCTGTAGTGTGGACACTTGTCAGCCTCAGTTGGACTTTACACGTTGTCAAAAGTTCTTACTGCTTTGGCACTTCTGCTTTTTGTCATTGTCAAAGTTCCTTCCTTTTACAAATTGGGACCATTTCTGAACAAGGGTATTTTGGCATTCCTGGAGCCAACAGGCCTTTGATGCGGCTCTTTAAATAATATTGCAATCTTTCAGACCTACCATTGTACACCCACCACCTCCACAACACCATAACGTCCAGGTTGTTCTGGGAGATTTAACCTGCTGGCTTAATTTCACCTCCACCAGCATCCTGGGTGTTTGATTGTCAGTGGGGGAGCGTAGGGGCTTAATCAGTGAAGGCAGGTGCTAAACATTTTGCGCCTTTTACTGCCATAAAATGAGAGTCTGGTTTCAGAGTTATGTGCATACGCGTGTTTCCTGGAGCCTGTATTTATGCCTCACTGTGTACAGAAAGCAATGAAACACCGACTGCACACAGAACACCATGCAGCCGTGCACAGTTACATAAATCACTGTTGTTATACAGGCAGAAGCCACAAAAACAAACATTGTTAATGCGTTACAGAACACAAAACGATACGTTGGGCTCACAACATCAATATGATTAATGCCATGTACTATCAAAAGTACTATTGATAGTGCCATGTACTATCAAAATGTTAGAAGTTGTAGCCAGCAGATAACAACCACTTTCCACACATCCATCACACGTGGGTTAATAAGACACCACTATTCTCCAAACATGCATCATCCAGTAAGACATATACAAAACAACAAAAGAGCAAAAAAATGACACAATGACATTGTAGAGTAGTTCTATATTCTTTCGAATAACATATTTGAAACTGGAAAAGCAATTTCTGAAGGAATTGCAATGTGAATGCTGTATGCTGAACAGCTGACGCTGTAATGCTGGTTTAAATGCATAGGAATGTGAAGTATTAGGAATAGTTCAGAAAAGTATAAGAATGGGATTATTCTCTGAGAATGTCATTGAAAATTTGAATAACACAATGATGTATAAAAGATTTGAAATATTTAAAGATTTTTTTTGAAAGCTGACGCCACACTACACTGTACTGCTGGCTGGCTGTAGTCTGTATGAAGATAGAGAAGTAGGGATAGTTGGAAAAGTAGGAATGGGTTTGACTAAAATGTAATACTACCAATTGTATTATTTCCTGTTAAGATACAGTTACCTTCTGTACAGCAGTGGCGAGCAGTGGCGGGCCGTGGAGTTTATACCTGGGCCTTCAGTGTTGTCTACACTTCTAATAAACTCATTATGACGTCACAGCTACGGGTTATTATTTGTTTCGTGTAAAAGCCGCATATTCACATAACACTGCAACATTTGACAAATGAAATAAAATGTTACATGAAGCTCAACACCAACAAAACACGAAATGCAGAGTGCAGATACATGAATACGAGCATGACGGGACGCTGCGTCATCAACGGACAATATAGTCCAAATCAATGTAATTAACACAATGACAAACTCACAAGAGCAGTCGCATATATTCAAAGCATCGTGATACGGCCTCAGTGACACGTGTCCATCAGGCATGGATGGGGTTGTCAGTAACGTTAACGTTAATCCCGCTCACGTTTTTCTTTAAATTGTCTCCATCACAGTCAGCTTTCACCCTATATCGTTTTACTGGAACAACACATCGATTCTCAACACAACAAAAATGTTTCTTCTTTTTGTTTTTACTGGTGGCTAGCATGTAGCTTAGCTAGCTAATTCCTCCAACCGTGGCTATCGCAGACAAACGTCTTTCTCGCTGTCACGTGAGCTATAAGCAACCAATCAAAAGAAGAGGTCACCTGGGGTCGATTTTTAGCTTGATAAATTAGCCTATTTATATTTTAATATGTATGGATATTGTTGGATTCACATTCACATAAACGTTTGCTTAAAAAAAAAGGAATTTTGGTCCTTTTTCGTGGGACCCCTTGCCGCTATGCCTGTGTTTTCGTGTCCTCTCTCCTTTCTTCAGAGGAAATAGTTCTTCTATAGTGTCTAATCACTAAAGTCTTTCTCTGCTGATGACCTTAATATATAGTATGGGATACTCTTAATTGGTCTGCCCTCATTCAATTATAGCCTATAACTCTAAACTGAAATTTGACAGCCTCAGCTGTGCTTAGGCTCAGCTACAAGCCTGCTAAGCAGATGCTGTGCCAACAATTGGCATGTTTTCATTCATGTGAACAGCTATGGGATATCATAATGCTGGTGTGAAACATGTGGCAATTTAGCTGTGTTAAAAGTGTCCCGTCATGAACTGAAGTGTTGACTTGTTTGTGACAATGGATGAAAGTAGAGGGGGGAAGTCTCTATCCTTCTGGGGACCATGAATATTTATACGTGATTTATTAAATACATTTCATAGCAACCCATTTGTTGTCTGCTGAAAGAAATTTCATTCTGGACCAACAGACTGGTCAACAATCCTCACCACGAGTGTGGCGAGAAAGATTTGGAGAAAGATTTCAATGGAACCTGCCTCTGTTTCTGAGCCTCCTTGTCAAGGTCTGGAAGTAATCCACTCCTCTTCAATAAGGAAAGAAAGGGGAAATTGTAAAGCTAACAATTCCCAAACGTGCATCCCTTCCCTCCTGCAACTCAATTAACTCGTTGTGGTACATTTAAAGTTAACATCAGATCCCAAAGCAAAGCTAGAAGGAGAATACTCAACTTCGGAAAATGTTTTCTAGTGGGGTCGAGGGAGAGAAAATATACACAGGTATTAAAATACAGAAGCCATGTTCAAAACGTATTGATCGAACAGTTGATAAGAGAATATTGGTGATTATAGGAAAGACTAACAAAAAGAAAACTAAAGACTTTCTTTTTCTTCTTCTCAAGGAACAAGGAGGAAATGAAACATAAAGAAAAGGGGGATCTGTGCCGGATTAATGGCTCCTGAGTGTGTAGACCTCCCCAGAGCTGGAGATTTGATTCACCTCCATTCATCCAGACGTCTTTTCATCCCTCAATCCACATTTAAACCTCCCTTCATCCCTCGCCCCTCTATATTTTAGTGCAAGCGTCTGTCATCACTCCTTCCCTCCTGACCCGTTCTCTTATTGTGCCCTGTCCTCTTTTCAAGAAAGACATTGATTAGCAGAGGACACAGTGATTGACTGCTCTGTCACAGAGCAGCTCATGGAGATTCAATCAGTCCATTGTAAGCCTGAAGTGCCTCATATATTTATATCTGGAGATTGAAGATTAAGACGGAGTGGTGGGAAAAGGCTGGGACATAGAAAGAGAAAGTAACTGGTGTTAATCTGACATGTCTTCACAGCGAATTCACTCTCTCCTACTAGAACTGTGGTATACAGATGGTGCAGGATTGAGTCACACTGAAACAAGATAGATATGTTCCAGACTTGAAGCTTGATACGATCTATATGTCCTAGACCAGAAATAGACAGATTTATTTCCTTTCAGCCAATGTGCTCCTCACAATAGAGGAAACAGTTGCAGCAAAGCAAACACAACACCCTGTTCTTGTTGTCAGACATCAGTCTCCCGTGTTTGACGGAGGGTTATTGATACCCATGCTATGCAAGAGGAGTCCACAGAGCCAGAGGCGTTCATGAACTCCTACATGGTTTCCTTTGATTACAGCACCCCCTAGTGGCCTCAAGAGCTCAGAATGATTCCCCACTCTTCAATCACATCTGGATACACGCAATACTTCAAGCTACAAGCACATCTGTATCACATATAAATAAGCGCTGTGAGAACAATCTGCAAATATAAATACAATCCGCAACATCAGAAAAATGTGAAACAAAAAGAAAATTAAGAATTTGTAAGTCTGATTCACTGGGTGTGACTCGTTTGGGGGTATTTAAAGGGCAGTTCACCCAAATGACAAGAAACATATTTTCTCACTTAGCACTTGTGGTATCCACATATTTTTGGTTTCATCACACCAGGTTTTGAGATAATTGTGTGTGACATTTCTGCAATCCCTTAATAATAAATGTGAATGGAACCCATCTTGTCCCGCTTAAAGCATTAAAAAATCAACTATATCGTGGTTACTCTTAATAATATTGTGAACCATTTTTATTTCTTGGATCTAGTTTCTGCGGGAGAAATAGGCCCAGTTCTAGTGTCCCACGAAGCCCTAAATCCTCACAGACTTTATCTGACATCATCTGAATCTTCAGCAAAGAGAGATAACCCTGACTTTAGCCCAGGGCTTGCTGGCCCTGCTCTGGAGCAGGGTTAGCCTCCAGAATGCTGGCTTATCTTTTAAAAATCAACTTAAAAAGTTGCCTGTGTGAAACAGGATTTGAGTAAAGGATGGAATTTTCGTTCCATCAAACATTTAACTGAGTGCTGGTAGAAGTGCAGTGGGAATCGTATAGCCCTGAGCTAAGGTTAAGTTTGGGTTAACAATGTGTGTGTGTGTGTGTGTGTGTGTGTGTGTGTAAAGGGGCTAAATTATCCCAGGGTCAACTCTTAGTCCAGTAAGGATAGACCTGGGCTAAGAATATGTAATGTGAAAAGTAAGTTTTTCACTGAACAGCAGAGTTTTTTGGTCTTTTCCTGTTTGTAAGACAAACTGTCACTAACTGTTGGCCCAAATAAGTCCAAAGCCTTATACTTAATAGAAAAAGAGTTCTGTATTTTATTGTGTTTCTTATACATCATAGTACTATTTACTATAGGTTATCCCTTTGAACAAAGTGTTGTGGACTTCATGAAAGTGTGTGTAAGTACATAAGTATGAGTGCTCACACTGTTGTGATTACTATGGATAAGAGTACACTTATTCAGGAAAGAGATGCTGCTGTTGAAGTTTAAATGTTAATGTGCAATGCTGTGAGCACCTCAAACTAAACTAAATCCACTTCCTTTGCTTAGGGGTAGCAGAAAAAAAATCACAGCGCCGGATATCTCAAAACCCGAACAAATAAAACCCAAAACTCTGCACACTTAATATACCACTTGGGCTATTTGACATTTGGGTGAAACTGACCCTTTAAAGAACCTCCGTCACCCATTACTACCACCGCTTCGGAAGCTGTGCCTCCATTCTGGGGCTGCAGAACAGACAAGAAAACACAAGAGGGCAGCCAATACTCATCTATGAACCCTGCAGTCCAGGTCTCTGACATCTCACCGGGCTGTCTGTTGCCTGCAGCTCCTCATTCAAACTGAATTACACTGTGAAATAGGATTACGTGTCGAGCAATGCAATGATTGAGCACAATTGTTGGGAGTTTGGCAGGAAAGCGGAAATAAAAAGAAAATACACAAACATGCATTCCTATTTGTCATGCTGACGAGTCTTCTGTGAAACAACATTATAAGATAAGTCGATCCTGGGTGTCAAATGATGGGTATCTTAGCACACAGCCTTTTTTCTTTCTTCAAGTGAGTAAAAAATAGCTGCCGCTTGTCTGGCTCCTCCCCAGAGAGTATACAGACTGAGTTATGGCCCTATAATTATGTGCGGGAGTGAAAGTGTGTGTATGAATGAACGTGCTCCGTTTTAAAAGGCGTTTTATTGTAGTTGCTGTTTCTTCAGATTGTGGGCCGGGGAGCGGATCTCCCTTTATGGGTTTGCTGTTTCCTCTCCCAGAGAGCTCCCTGATACCCCGGGCAACTGAAGAGGCTGGCTCGCATTATACAGAGACACGTTTAGCTTCTGAAATAATCTAATAAAAAAGAAAGAAAGAGAGAGAGAGAGAGAGATCAAGCAACCTCCTAAGTCGATGAGCTCATTCCCATCTTTCATCAGCATCTCCTGCATCATAATGAGCAGTGAATCTGTATGTGTGCACACAGTCAGTTGGGTGGGAGAGAGCAGCCGTCTTGAAGACTTCCCTGCAGCCATACTCTTTGATGTCTTAGTCACACTGGACTGACAGGGCCTCATCTCATGGTGACCCCCCTCAGCCCTGACCTTGCACCTCCAGGGGGTCAGGTCCCTCAGCGTTAGGCCCCTTCGAGCCAATTAACCCCTGAACTGAGATCAATTAACCCTTTCACACAAGGGCCAGCAGATAACACCCCATGCATTATTAGCAGGTGCAGAAAAAGCACCAGATCAAAGGGTTTAAGATGTGCTGATCCGAGACAAAACAACACTGATAGAAAAGGGTCTGACCTGGTGACAGACAGATACAGACCAGGTCTTCTTCTGCGGTGGTTGTCGGACTGAAGAGGAGGCTACAGAGGAAGAAGAGCAAATGGAAAGACTCAGCAAGATGGACGGAGCGAGAGAAACTCATCTATGAGTCTAATTAAGCAGAAATGGAGCTGTAGGGAGCCAGGGGACCTGCGTAGAGATATCTTGCATTTCACTCCATTAACCTGCTCCTAATGAACTGTGTGCTATTGGGGGAAGTCTTTATCAATCAGACCCCACTGGGGTGACGGTCACTGGTTCATCGGGGCTCACAGGGAACGTCGATACTCTTCGGCGGGGCTCCGGATTCACAGGCCGACCTGTGGGGAGGACAAACAATGCTAGAGTGAGACTCAGGCTTTGTGACAAATTCCTGTCGCTGCAGCTTCAACATCCTCAGCTACCACATGAGACAGGAGTTCTGTGCTGTTGTGACAAGCAAAACGCATCCAGTCTTTCCCAATCAATGATTTTCACCCGCCCATCGTGATGATTATACTTAATGACAGGCTTGGGGATGAGAAATGCCTACAATGTTGTCAGAGGATTAGTGAGGCAGACTGAACAAAAATGATGTCAGATATATTGGTTAGGGATTGGAAAATAGAGGCAGATGCCCTCATACAAGTGGAACAGATGTTTATTGTTGTGTAGCTACTGGTTATTGATTCTAATTTTTTTTTTCTTGATTGTACGCAGAATGAATTGAGTGGATCAGAGAAAGTGGCTGAAAGAGAGAAGGAGGGAGATGCTGGGTATAGGTGGAGAGAGATAGAGATAAGGGAGGGGGGAAAGAGAGAGAAAAGGGGGGGGGAGAGAGAGAAGAGATTTCATAGCGAGAAAAGAGGAGAGAGGCACACAAGGAGAGAGGGAGAGAGAGAGAGAGAGAGAGAGAGAGGGAGTAGAAACTGTTAAAACGTGTGTTCTCTCTTGCCAGTCTCAGCATCGCTCAGTTTCTGCAGGAGGCTGCAGCTCCATCACTCCTGGATCTCCACTGGCACCAATGACCAGATAGCATCTACTCACCTCCAAGTCAACCCATTTCACTCTGAGCTGGGATATATTTGTTTGTTTGCATGGATGATAACAGCCTACCGCACATTCATGGATTTCTCATACCACAACTAATTTGACTCAAACCCGGGATTGGTAAAAAAAAAGAAAAAAAAAAAAAAAAGGCAAAAAGGGGGGACTCCAAGTGGTTTCCACCGGTGTTTTAGGTTTGTGGAAGCTGCAGTTGAGCTCTGCCTTGGACATGGGACCGTGCGTCAGCCGAGAGGGATCCGGTGCCGGAGGAAGAACATCTTCCTGAAGGAGGAAAAGCCCGTGTGCGGGAGTTTTGTTTTACATTTTTTTGTATATTTGCTACCGGGGAGGGGGAGCTGTGGGTTTTACGCGCCGGAATGATGCGTCCCAACCACGGCTTCATCCTGCTCCTTCTAAACGGAACCGCTTGTTTGGTAAGGAAAGAGTGGGAGTGGGGAAAAAGTCACACTGTAGTCTTTACGCGTCTTGCTCCGATTTACCTTTTATCAACCATGTAACACCTCGTAGCCTACCTGCGTCACGAGGAACGGCGAGGTGCCTGCACCCCCATTTGCACCATAAACTTACAAACTAGAGAATATAAGTGTACTAAAATTCTGCTGACAAACATGTGAAAACGGTAACCGAGAGCTGAGACGATGTTGGTCAAAATGATACATCACCAGACGTGCAGGTCATTTGCGTTTCTTGCAGAGATGCAGAGATAATTCTCGACTGCTGTGCTTATATTCGCTGCTTCCAAACGCATGTGTGCTGATGTTTTGTGCTATTTTCGCACTAACTTATAATTATGAAGTAAGTCACATTTACGTTGACCCTGCTCGGCTCAGGTACGGCGGGTGCGCTATCACTATTCCCGGCGGATACTTATACTGGCAGCGCTTAAGCGCACCATGCCGCCGTTGTATCTACAGTGTGCGTGATTTAGAGCCACATCAGCCTTTTAACCCAATATTCAGTCTACATGTGTGGGTGACTTGAAGGCATCACTGCACACGATAGTCACAAATTCCACCTAAATAATTACACGGAAAGTGAATTAAACTGCAGGCAGGTGTTTCCAGCTTTTTTTCTAAAGCAAGAAAAGAAGCAAAATAAAAAAATGTTAAAGCTTTTCACCAGTTTGAGGTATGCATTGAGTGCACTTCAATACACACAACTTGTGTGCGCCATCTGGCTTAAAATAAAGAACTTAGACACAAAATATTTTTCAGCAGATGTATTTGTAGCAAACAGTGCAACCATAAGGTTGTAGAGTAATGCACATGTGGTTATACTGCATGAGACTTACTAGGATCTATAAGACAGAGAGGATGGAGTACTACTTCATTAAGATAAGGCAAGCTGCTCTTCTTAGTTAAGTCTTTATTCTGAAGACTCACCGTCTTGTTAGATATGGTTAAATACAGGATTTACACTGTGGGTGGAGAGATAACTTTGAACCGAATGAAAATTCGCATCAAAACCTCTATTCTCTATTGTGCTAACTTAATAATAAATTAGGTAATACTAAAAACCTAACCTAAATACGTCGTGTTCTTCCCTAAGGACCTCCGCTGACCTATAACACCAGATGTGTAAACCTGAACTGCTCTGCAGTCTGAATGAATATCTCGAGCATTATATAACCACACTATCAAATTTGGATCACCCACTCCTCCTTTCATGTACGCTCGCAAGATTTATTAAAAAGCAGCCTTTAATGAGAAATCAGCTCTTGATTCACATGAGAAAACTTGAACACCCTTCTGCTCGGAAACCCCTGGGCTGAGTATTACAGGGCCCAGGAAATGAGCAAGATCCCCAAAAAATAATAATACCAAAAAATAATGTCTGTGCAGTGGAAATATTCAAGTGTGGTTGAGTGCTTGTTCGATGCATCCGTTTGTGTCAGCATCCCTGAAAGGATGACCTTGTGGTTTTCATATTAAAGTATTCAGGTGCTCACAGGGAAGCAAATGGGCCTTTTGGTGATTTGAGGTCTGACAGACAGGTCTTGTAAAAGACTAAACACACAGATGTATTTAGTCGGGAGACAGTTTCAACAGATCTGCGAGAAAAGAGACCACACGGTGACTTAAAATTTGGGGGATGAGTGCCTTTTCAGCCATTGTATAACTAGATACAAGAGTGTGGGATAATAGGCTTAACACTGGCTCTTGTGTTGTCTTGGTTCTGGGAGCTGCAGGGCTACAGCCTATTGTAACCCAAAAGGTCTGCGGCTAATGATAATGATAATATAATTGGGCCTTTTCCTCCCTTTCCAGACCATGTATTTATGAAAAACGTACATGACGTCCCTCAGCAGGAGATCTTGGGTAATTCATTAGCCCTGTGACATTGATAAATTATGGAGCAATTAATAAATGAAGTAACTTTTTACTATGCAACAGCTTCGTGATTAATAATCGTATAAGCCTACTATGCATTAAAATTCGATTTGGATGATTTTCTGTTGTAATAGCTCCGCAATTCCCAGAGAGGGTTTGGGTCTCGAGGGGCCTTTACCAAATGACTGCTAATATAGACGACAATTAACACAAGGTGCCACTCCAGTTGTTGTTTATGTGATGAATGATGTGTCTCAAATGTTAATTATTCTCTGTATTTGAATGGAGGGGTTGTGAATAATATAAACCATCTCAGTTGCATAATTGACTGCTTGAGAAATGATGTTTATTTTTGGCAGCGGTTAGAGTTATTTTTCTTCTGTGGTGTTCGGCAAGCTGACTGGATTTTTTTAGCGAACTAAGTGGCTAATATGCATATATCAGGATAATAATAATCTGTGGGATACTTAGGAGGATAGTTTGAAATTTAGTGTTCACTCGCGGCCAGTTGTTCGTTAAGCAGAGCCAAGATGTTAAATATAGCTGCAATCGACGCTTATATTCATGACCAATTCATCCGCTTTTTCATTTAATAATGAATGGCTCATCGTTTGGTGTATAAAATGTCATAACATTGTGAAAAGTGCTCATCAGAAAGCGTCACATTTAACAAGCTGGAATATCAAATAATATCAAATGTTTGATTTTTGCTAGAAAGTTCACCTAAATGATAAATCAATTATCAGAAATGATCAGTTTTAGTTCTCATGTAAAAGTTGCAGTCTTTTTAAGGGCAATATATCAATGAACAGATGCAGCAGATGAAAGGTGAACTGAGCTCACACAATATGCAGAGGAATGTTATAGGAGAGACTTTGACACATTGAAAATAGAGCAGGTACACTAAAGAGTGGTGATGAGGGAAGTGAGAGGAGGCGTGGATAAAGAGCTAAAAAAAGGAATAAGTTAAAAAATCTGCCTCAGAGGTTTATACACCTCATTGACAGTCATCACAGATTCCTTCTTCCCTTTGCACAAAAGCATCCAAGAAAATGCACTTAATCCACGTATAATTACAACTGCAGCAGTATGGCTGAACCGTTCACAGCACAAGGTTTACAATCTGAATCCACACGCCAGCTGCTGAAATCTGGGAGGGCTGAGGTCAACAATCTAAATCACAACCAATAGAAGAATGAAGTGCAACAGAACAGGGCATTGAACCCGACTGCACCAGTGAACTCCCTCTCCCCTGCAATTACTCCAAAATCACACCACTTTTCCGAGAAGCAAATATTCATTCTTAATCAACCTCAGTCTGGTCATTTCAAATAGGTAAAATGTTTTAAACATATTTATACTTTCACTCAGCACTCTACAAGGAGACACAAATGTTTGCGCCTAATACATCAAAAGAGCTTATTAATTGTAGAATTCTGACCTTGCATGTGCTGTAACCTTCGTGTGTAGATGAAGATCGCTGGGGATGCAGGCGCTCGGCTCTTCATATATCCTCATGGTGAGCTCACAGCTGCTCTTTCACACAGGTAGCCTCTCTGTGGCCATGAGAGACAGGACGGCTTTATACTCCCTCTGATTGCTTTCAGTGCACATGCAGACGCTGACCATCGTGCCCGATAGCTGAATTTCACCTCCGGAGCCCCGAACAGAATGTTGGTTTTTGCAGATTGAATTTCAATGAAGACATTTGTATATAGACCAAGGTTTCTGTGCATGGAGGTAGTTTGAATATATAAAGAAAACATTACACTTGTATGAATTTGCAAACAAGGATCCAGCGCTGTTTCAGTATGTTTTCCACCTTTACCTTCACCCTCTATTTGACATTGCCATCAGCAAGGAAACAAGCACTTATTTAATACGTCAATTAAATACAAACGCTTACATTGAAAGCCTCACAGAGCCAAAATTCCTTTCATGACAAAGAGGGCATTGTGATCAGGCTGTACAGAGAGCACCACAGCAATGGGACACTTGAATCATAACATAGCAGTTCAACGACTGAGACAACAAAAGGCACAATCGAAGCAAAAGTGCCTGTAGTTTGTCTGGAAACTCCACCAGACAGCACGGCGCAACAATGCACAAACACACACTGTGCACACCTGAGTATTTGAGTGTAAAAACCAGCGGCTGCCCTGCGCTAATTCTAACCTCATCTCTTCGTTTTGGCCAGTCACAAAGCCTTAGATTCATGCTTCTTAGGGTACCTGTCCTCCTGGCAGGGTGGCGGACCTTGTCCACCCACATACATCCCCGGTGAAGCAGAAATACCACCTTAATCCTGAGTAAACAAATAGAAAAAACTCACTGTCTGATATTGCACGCAGACACAAATGTGAGTGTTTTTTTGTTTTGTTTTGGGCTTTCTCGCTCTCTTGAGTCTGCCTCTTTGCCATCGCTGTTGCAATCTGCATGTCAGAGCTCATAAGCTTCCACTCTCCACCTCACGTCCCACACAGGTGCAGGAAACCCAAAACTCATTCACAATTGTAACATTTCTATCATAAGGGAGAATTGGGCTGCAGAACCACAGTGGGCAGTTAATTGTGCTGACGACATCTGTCCCCTTCTTTCCCCCATAAGGGGGTGATTTGAGAGGGACGGTTATGACGTCATGGCATCTTCTTCATGAGTAGCACAGTAATTTTGTTAGCCATTGTTATAACAATTGCAGTAAATGTCTTATAGTTTTATCTTGTGTATGATACAGTAACCACAATGGTGCCCATTTATAGCGCAGCAATGATTAGTCGATAGTCACTCAACATAATGTATTTCAGCAACTATTTTGATTAACCGTTTCAGTAATTTTTCAAACAAAAATGTCCTCTTCCAGCTTCTCAAAATGTGTTTTTTTGTCCTTTGTCCTGTTATCTTTAGGTATTAGACTGTAAGTGGGACAAAACAAGAAAAAAGAATACTGCACATTTTAGAGATAAATCTAAATTAATCGAGAAAGTAATCGTCAGTTATTTAGATATATAGATATTAAAAATAGTTCTTGATTGCATAGCCATTGTACCAGTTCTGCCATCGGCATTGTTTTATGAATTCCTCAAACTGCGCATTGTTCAGTTTATACATTATCATTTCAAAAACACTCAGCTTCGGCCATGACATTTATGAATGCCAACTGCTTGTACCCTTTTATTGTGGACCTACATTTATGAAAGAATTTCACTCAGCAGAGACGTGATGTAGAGTGGACAATAATTCATTACATGGTGCATGATAAGATGAATAGACCGTGACGTAGTCTAGTCGAGACACTGGTGGTGGCGGTGAAGGGAGTTGGATGAAGATCTGATGATGGGATATGATGGAGGAGGATGGACGCATCGGTTCGTACTGACATGACAACTGACAGCTGCAGAGAGGAAAATTCCTAATTTGACAGCAACGATATGATTGGCTGAGGGAGATCGTGGAAAAATCTGGTTGGTTCAACTTGGAATGAACGCCCATAGTGAGCTGAGACCGAGACTTCCACATAAGCTTTATTTGGTTTTCACAGATATCTGCATGATTGTTGTTTGACTCCTTAAATTGGACGTAAAGCCACATAATTGGCCCCTTAGCTTGTTTGGGCTCTGCCAGCATATCTGGTGTACCTGTATGATTGGGTTTTATGCTATTTCACTTTTTTTTTTTACGTTGATTTCTTTTTTCATATTGATCAAATAAACAACCCAACATTGAGCAATCATAAAAACAACACATAAACACGACGAAGCGGCGAATGAGCAGGGCTGCTGGTGTTATAATGGACAACCTCGTGGCCTCCTGTGGTGTAAAACAGCTTGAGTTATGCACAACCACAGCAAGAGTGACCCCAGAGGTGCACCCCTTCCCTCCTGACCACCCGCCGAGGAAGCCGGCAGGGGAACGCCTGTCTCCCCCCCCCCACAGACACACACACACACCTCCCCTTCTTCCCCCTCAGGCTCCCAGCAGCCCCACAGACAGAGAGAGAGACAGAAAGAGTCTGAGAGAGACGGACAGAGAGGAAAGCATGCTCCCTGACACACTGACAGCCCTTCAAAGTGAAGCGCCGAGCTGTCCTGAGACAGGAACACGTTGTCTGCTCAAAACCAGCACAATCTATTGTGGCATTGCTCTCTGGGAGACTGCAGGGGAGGGAGAGCAGATCCTGGAAGACTATCTGTAGGTTTGTCTGCTGGTTCGGATAGTGGAGGGTGGATTACAGTGCACAGCTTAAAGAAAAATGATTCGTCGCCTTGGGTAGAATGAGTGGGTATAACTCCCAGGGGATCCAGATAAAGATGCGCTTGACTTTCACATGAAGGAATAACTAAGGGTGGGAAAATCCATAACAGACGTTTTAATTTCAGAGAGCTTCTGCTGTAACTGACAATAAAGTAGTTTTACTGCGTTGTGGTAATGTTATGGAAAGTGTCAATATAGAAAGACATTTCCATCTTTTCAAGTAGGCATCCAAACAATATTAGAAAGGGCGCTGTGGGATTAGGGGACGTGGGTTTATTTGAAGGGGGGGGGGGCATCAGGCTGTCAGTGCAGTTTAACACCGAAGGAAACTCAGGCTTTTCTGATGCCGCAGGCTCTGAGGATCATACTGACCTCATCGTGGTGTGACTGGAGCCGCTGGATACCACATCAGGATGAGGCCGGGGAGCAAGAGCCCATTTATATTCTCTCACAATCTGTAAACAGTCTGTTCTGCATGAATGAACATGTAGTGTGCAGCTCACCAGCGTGTTGCCCAGTGATGGTACAGTGATTTTCAGGGTCAGAGTGGTGCACATGTCCAGACAAGGCCCGCTGAGGGTCTTTTGGGGGGTTTCCAATTAAAGCAGCGCACAGCATAAGGGATTTGGCCAAGCTTGAAAGAAGTACTGTTTCAAGTACGATAAATGCATAATACAAACATTTATTTCTTTGTTGCAGAGTAATTTCTGAATTGAATTGAGAATATAGGACAGCAATTATCGCAACCTTTATTCATCCAGCATTCATACACACAGTCACCCTCTGAGGAGCTGTAGTGTTTTCTATTTATTTGGAAAGGTTCGCTGACCTTAAGCGCAAACAGATCTTTTTGTCAGTTCATTAAAAAGTAACATGTTCACCACACTGTTACCTGTGTAGTAAAGGTCTTGGTTAGGTTTAGGCAACATTAGCTGTTCGGTTAATGCAATGTATCATTTCGTGGGATATCTACGAATTAGGGCGCACTCTTTTTCGTAGGTATAGATACAAATGCTGGATGAGAACAGCCTGGTTAATGTTTAGGAAAGATTGCGTTCATGGTTAAAAGAAACCAACATTGACTCTTGGAGGGAGACACAGGATGACCACAGTATGCAGCGTCAAAGTCACATTCTGTGTTGGTCCAAACATCCATTCCCAATTGCGTCATTTTAGTGGCAGGATAACAACAGCACACAACATTCGGTTACTGAATTAGAAAAATTGCCATCATCTTTATGGAGAGGGCAGTTAGTGCTGGAGGTCACTTGTCACTTAACACATGGGTTGTTTTTAAGAGCTCGAACAATGTCGTTTCCTCCGGTGACGCCCTAATGCAGACGAGAAGGACTGCGGTTCACACCTGTTGTCAGGATGCGTGTCAAATGTTTCACAAGTAAGCACTTGTGATCAGATTTCACTTCCCTGCTCACATTTGGTGTTGTCCGTTAGAGAATGCTGCTAAACAGAAAAAAAAAAGTTAGACTTCAGCTAAAGAAGCAGATTGCTGCGTTGGTTTGGTGCTTTGCTGTTGTCAGAGCTGTGCAGTCCTATCATGTTGCAACCTGCAAAGCTAAGCAGAGCTTCAAACCTATGCTTTGCATTCGTCTTCACCATACAAATGTGAACACATCTGTCAACCACATCCATATTTAAAGGTGTCCAGTAACGCCCCTTCAGTGCTACTTTCAACGTTAATCTGTTCACACAGTTACGCTTTTGTTGCATTTTTTGCTGGGGATTGAAACTTGTAACTGTTCAGGTATTCGTGCTTTCAAGTTCTACGTGTCAAAATCCAACAGACAGACTGGAGCATTAAGTCAGACAACCGGCCTTGATAAGACGGCACTCAATTGAAGCTTCTCATACCTGAACCTCCATTAGACAATGGCAGCGTCCTTCCAGCTTTTACTAGACAGGTGTGAATGATGTAGCGGCGCTTTAATCAGCTCTGCCCCATCAGTGCAGGCTTTGTTTCCTGCTCCCTGGAGCCAAATTGAGGAGAACCTGGGGAGGAAGAGTCCCCTCTGCTCCCTCCTTGCACCGCCAACTTGTCAATATCCTGTTAATGTAAAAAGTTTGATAGTCAATTCAGAGCCCGGCTTCTCTCCGAGCATACAAAATGAGCCCAACTCCACTGGGACCACACAACCGAACCTGTCCAAAATCAGCCGGGAAAGCGGGTGGAGGATGAAAGAATAGATCGGGACAAGAGTTTAGAATAAAAAGATTCAGTGTCGAGAGTTTGTTCACCGACTGCAGATCTAAGCTCCAGTGACCCCCAAGAAGCTGGAGTAAATTATTCATTAAGAGTCAAATGGCTTGTTTCTTGTGAAATTACCTTTCCCTCCCTCACCTCTTCTTGGATCTACACTAGCCAGAAGAATAATTAGTTATAAGGGCACAGCCATTTTCAGACTTTAATCATGTAACAGAGAAGTCTCCTGCAGTGAGCATATTGGATCTGGAAACAGGGAGAGCAGACAGAGAGAAAAAAAAAAGAATAAAGCATTGACGAACACTTAAGAAATCTGAGCTGCCTGGGTCTTTAATTAAAAATTGATGTCATATTATAGATGAAGAAAATGTTCAATTCAACAGCCAAAGAAAGAGTGCTTATTGAACTTGTCAGATCCCCATGACAAGCACATGCTTTCAGCCCCGCTGGGTGGCTCCCCAGGAAGATTCCTCTGTATTAATCAGTTCATTTACTTTAATCCAGATTACAAATCCATAAAAATACAATTTCAAACTCAGAACAAACATCACACCAAAGAGATACATACAGTACACGGTCTAGTAAGCATGTTTCTAATAATCGGAATAGTCTGAAGCTTAAATAAATGTTGAATTGTATGTCATGTAACCTGCTACATGACCTAATGATGACCTAAACATTTAAATATTGTCACACACAAAATCTATTTTTAATCTTCATATCTAGATGTCTTTTTACCGGCCATTGACCGAATCAGTGCTTATTGTGATACATGTGTAACAGTAAAGAGGTGATAAAGACAATAAAAATAGAAATATCAGTAACAAAGAAAGAAAAAAACAGAACCTTGCACCTCTGTCTCTATTCGAGCTGAAATTACTGTTCATCTACGGTTTATTTTCTTGGTAATTAGGCCTCAATCTGCAATAACTTGGGGGCAGCATTGTCAAGACTGCACATTTTCATGTATTATGTACACTGGTGAAATAAATATTTGATCCATTACTCCATTAATACACGACTACAACAATGTAAAAGTCAAAATCCTTTATAAATCTGCAAAAACTGGGTTTTTGACCACTTGGGGGCAGCGCAAACGAGTTGTGAATAGAATGTCACCTTTTAAGTAAATACACTGAACTTTTGAACAAACGGTTGTCTATTTACAGAGCAACATAATTCATTTGGAGTCGTGTTTTTGGCCACCTGATGTAAATCCAATATTCACTCTCTTTTTAGCTCTAGTTTGGTCTCTACCAACTCCCGAAGGAAATATCTGTCTCTTTAGCTGCTTATTGCTCCACTATGTTCACCAGTTATTAACTTTTTCGACGCTATAAGAGCGGTGCAACTGAACCGAATCAGCAAAGCTTTGGGCCAAAAAAACTAACGAGCTGAGACTCAATCGCTCTGAGGGAAACTGCAAAGTCAGGTGATGATTCTCTGTCGGTTCATCACTTTGAAGGACTTTCACAATGAGCATGGTGATTTTATCCATTGTTATTTTTTTAAAGTACTGTTAAATGATGCTTTCATTAATTAATGATTTGGTCTATTTAATTAAAATGTTGTAAGGCCCAAGGTTATCAAATTGCTTGTTTTGTTCAATCAACCATCTGAAACCCGAATAAATTTGATTAACAATTATACAAAAAGGGGACGAACAGCAAGTTCTCATTTTCTTTTTGCCAGAAAAATTACTTCAACAATGAATCATCGATCAAAATAGTTTTTGATTGACTATTCAATAATTGTTTTAGCTCCAGTCTCCACCTCTTTGAAGTAAAAAGTGTGCAGCTCTTGGAGGGATGTCTGCAACCTTCATTCAAATGAAACCAGTATCGTCTGAATGATCAAACTGAAGTGGGAGTCTAATCTTGGAACAACATCCTTTGGTTGACACACTGGTCTGTCGCCTCTCCGCTGCTGCTGTGAGAGAGTTTTGGCACTGGTTTGGGCTAAGTGGCTCCCTGATCTCTCTGCTGCATTGTGGCCGTAGTGTGCCTCTGTCACCAGGGGAAAAGGGGTTAAAAACGGTATACCTGTCACTGTAACAGGCTGATTATTGCCTGTGGAGCTGGCAGGCTTGTGAGGATCGCTCCCCTCCCCACACTCCCTGCTGGGAGAGAGGCCTGGGGCCTGCGCTCACTGAGGCTGAATGACTCACAATTACCACAGCGACGGAGCCTACAGCCACCTCCCATCCTCTCCAGCCGTTTCACTGACTCACTTAGCGCACATGACAAATGACAAAATCACCCGAACTTCCGCCCCCTCACTAAGACCTGATTGCCCATCGCCCACACTTTGCCTACAGTACTTAAAGCGGGGATACATCTTGCCAAGCTTCATGAAACTAACTTAGTCTGAAAGTAACTTCTGGACTTTTAAAAGCAACATTTTATGATGTTACACGACGTAGTTGGTGCATATTTTAGTATGGCAGAGTGAACAGTAAACCTTTGACATTAAAGCAGTAATTGTTGAAACACAAAATGTTTTAAACCCAACAAAACACCTTTTTAATGCAACAACATGGGTAACTGAAAAAATAGATATTATTTGAGGTGCATCGTCAAAGGATGACTTCTTGTACTGTGTTTTAAATATGAAAGCAAGTGGGTGGTATAAATACCCAAGGCACACCACATTAGTGCTCAACTGTTAACAAAACAATGTTGAGGTGTGCATGCTTAAATGTGAGAATATTCCACCACAGTGAAGCAATGCATTCATCTTGTAACATTGTGAAAACAACAGTGAACGCGGGGTTTTCCTATACGCCATCTCAACTTGCTTACATTGCACAAGTGGAAGGAGAGAAGCATGATGATAGTTAAATCTTACACCTCATATACTTCCCCAGTAAAATGCAGAGTGGCGAGAGAGTTGTAGCAGTATGCAGTTTTTCAGAGTGGAGTGTAAAACTAGTGATTGTTCTAATATTTAATGATGAAAAATAACTTATGTGCAGCAGTAGAACATGTGACCTCTGCGACCTCAGAGATGCATTGACTGTCCACTAGATCTCCACGGGTTTGAAAACCGGCAAAAAGTATCTTAAAAGTGATACTACACTTTATTCACCTGCAGAAATTAAACCACAACTGCATTTAGCATCGCGGAGGTGTGGACAACAGCATGTGCTCTCTCACTGCAATAATAATTGCAGCTCTGGCTCAGCTTTCAGTTCTTTTTTTTCCGAGCCACATTAAGCCCATTTAAAAATGTGTCTTTGACAATGATGCTGCACACTGAATCGGACACCTCCAACATTGCCAGACACTTCAATCTTCTGTTCAACAAAAGCACACGGCTCACTTCATCCCCCCTACTGCAGCCTGGCCTCTCAGGCGTTCGAATGAAGACTGTGCAAAAGAGAGGGAGGCATGCCTTGCTCAATATGTAAGCTACTGCATAGGTTTCTGCAATATGTTTTTGCGCAGATACGAGTGTTGGCGCCATCTGAGAGTCACTCTAGACAAGCGGCGGTGTTGGCAAAATGATCAGGATCTTAAAAGCAAGGGGCAGTTTTATAGAAATCAAAAGTGACAGATTTTTCAAGAACCCTAAAGGGCCTTTTTGATGGACACCGCAGGGATTCTTAAGTGTTATCGGGAGAGGCAGGCAGAGTGCTAGCCTCTGTGCTGCGAAGAGAAATCAAACACAAACTAGTCCTTCAATAAGATCTGTGGGGAATGGTGTATTTGTCATCAAAGTCATCCTGCCCGGCCTCAACTCCCCCGTTTGAAAAAAAAAACCACTCTGAAAAGATTAAAAACAATATGTCTTCATCTTATCCAATTTGTTTTGTTCATAATTAATGACTTTGGGATTCTCAAAGAAGCCATGAGAACTATCTGATTCAAGAGGAAGGAATATTCGTCGAGGCAGTTATCGGCCCCTGTGGGGAGACTGAAGGATCTGAGCGGCAGTGTAGCGTAGCAGCAGACAGGTAACTAGAGGAAGAGGGCGCCTGGCTTCTAACACCCTCATGGTAATAGGGCCAGATTAGAGGAAGAGGGGGGTCCTCTCAGCTGAGTCCAAAACCCCAGACCACAACCACATCAGCGGGAATCCTCGCAAAGGCAGTTGAAATGCGATACACGTTGTTATGAAAGGAAATACATGTTTTTAGAGACAGACAATCAATACCGCTGACTGACTGCAACGCAAGTGAACAAATCTGAGCCGGATTGAAAACCCTGCATAAAATGGAATGAAAATGAGTCAGACTTAATAATCCTGACTAAGCCCTGTATAAGGAAGCCCTTGCAGTCAAGACAGTAGATGGATCAGAGCACAAGACAGGAGTGCATGAATTATGCATCATCTTAAAATCTCTGCGGGTAGAGCGCACACACACACAAACTTATCCCGCATTTGCATCACTTATTGTTCACGTTTACAACTCAAAATTCAAGAAACGACGCATGTGTGTTGTGTGTGTCCTCCCCTGCCGTAGCCAAAGGACACAATAATGCTGTTAACTTCTATAGCGCATCAGACAGAAGCTACCTTTAATAGATCATAGATCATTACCGTTAAATAATTACCCATTACTTTGCTCTTACATTCACACACAAATCTACTGCTGAGCACAGCAGCACTGTCTTATCTCCCTCCCCCTCCCCCTCCCCTCCCCTTAGCTGATGTTAACATCTGACAGCTTTGTGTGTGTGCCGATACAGATTATTTTCTTTAATTAAAAAAGTCTTAATTGGACATTACACTTTATTCTTCGGTCGCCCGCTTGCCCACCTCCCCTTCCACAAACACTTTGATCCTCCGACCAAATCTTTCGAGGCAATAATAGTTTCCCCTGTTTTTCAGCCTCACACCGCAGTGCTAAAGAAGCAAAAGCTCACAACACGGCTTAGTCTGCTCTCTACTTTGAGTTTCTTCCTTTAAGATTGTATACAGGAACAATTTCTCTCCAATTAGATGATCTTCAAGTGACCTTATGTGACTTAATTTGACTGAAAATGAGATGAAACATTGATATGGCACCATGGATGATGTTTAGGGAATGTAGAAATGGTTCATCCAGACACTTTATGAGTACATAAATCAACCTCCAACCTCTGTTGTCTGAGAAACAACCTTAGAAAGCATTTCGTAATGACAGAGCTTTAGTGTTTTACAGGATTATAGACTCTGTAGAAAATTGTCCGCCCTCACAAATATTGATTAAACTGCCCAAGACCATAGGAGTAACGCACTTTATGTGAATTCAGTTTTGGTGTGGATTTTCTGTTTGAATCTGTTCTTTGATCCCTCTGGTCTCGAAGGACGCATACGATCCCATTACGAGGGAGCTTAGGGAATTACATCGGCTCTGTGAAAAGTAGACATAAAGGAGCATTTTCTCTCACGGCCGGGGTAAACAAAAGAATGTAATAATAGCAATACCTGCAAAATTTCAAGCATTTATTTATATATATAACATTGATAGAATGTCACGGTTGCTACCACTAGAGGTGTGAACAGTAAATTAAGTATCGATTAAGCCTTTAATTTGTTTTCTGTCCACATTTTCTACCTTGCTGATAACTGCCTACGTTCTCTCTCTATTTTCTTCTTCAATCCCCACCTCCACCTCCTCTCTCTAGGTGGCCTTGGGTCAAGAAGACGACTCCTCCAGCCCCAAGAGCTCTTCAGACGACTCCTCCAAGACGGTGGGCCTCCTGAGCGGGCAGGCTCCCCTCTCGCCCCTGAGCCGCTGGATGCTTCACAGTAAGAGCAGAGCTGCTAACACCACCTCTCTGGAGCTGCCCTACCGCTCCCCGGTCCCTTTCTCCAAGCAGGAGTTTTCTAAGCAGGAGTTCTGGGAGATGTTGGGGAGCGACCTGCTCAAACCCGACGCCTCCAGCTCCAGGGTCAAGCGGCGGCCCATCGTTAAGACCGGCAAGTTCAAGAAGATGTTCGGCTGGGGAGACTTCTATTCCAATATCAAGACGGTGAGGCTTAACCTGCTGATCACCGGCAAGATTGTGGACCACGGTAACGGCACGTTCAGCGTCTACTTCCGCCACAACTCCACGGGCCAGGGCAACATCTCCGTCAGCCTGGTGCCACCCGTCAAGGCGGTGGAGTTTGACCTGGAGCGCCAGAGCGTGGTCTACCCTAAGGACTCAAAGATCTTCAACTGCCGCGTGGACTATGAGAAGGTGGATCGCAGCAAGCGCACCTCGCTGTGCAACTACGACCCGTCCAAGACCTGCTTCCAGGAGCAGATTCAGAGCCACGTGTCCTGGATTTGCTCAAAGCCTTTCAAGGTCATCTGTATCTACATTTCCTTCTACAGCACGGACTACCGCCTGGTCCAGAAGGTTTGCCCGGACTACAACTACCATAACGAGATGCCCTACCTGCCCTCGGGCTAGACTTGGAGGGGGGAGGAGAGGTGGGAGGGGAGAGGAAAAGGGGGGTGATGGAGTGACTGCAACACATGAGGAGAAAACCAGGGCTGTGAATCGTCCTAAATGCCATTGTGGCAGCAAGACACCTTAAACTAAAAAACCCTCTCTGTAGCCTGACTATTGTAAGATGTAAAAACATATATGCAAAACAAAAACGACAGTATGCAGATAATGAGGCATTTGGAATGCATAACTGCAGCATTCATTAACTGGACTGGTGGTGAAAATCAAACACGCACATTCTTACCTCAATCCAGTTTCCAAATGCCAACTTCTCGCCAGCTAACTCTCTCTTCCATTAAGTCATTTGTGAATGTGGTCTGAATGTCCTTTTAATCGCCCTTTACTATATTGCTCTCTTTTGAAAAGTCACAAGGCAGCATGTTCAGTGAAAGCGTTCATTTAAATGCTGCGATACGAGTCACTGGAGTGCTGTATACAAATTCAGACTTATTACAAACATATTACAACGTTTCACATCACACGCTGTAAATGAGAAAAACAAAGTGTGTTTTTCTCACAAAGAGCAGATGAATGTAAAGTGTAACCAGCCACACGATCATTTGGGTTACACTCAAAGTACTTTTAAAGGGCATCTTTTTTTATGTGAACTTTAAGTCCACCCCAAAACAAGTTCCTCTTCCTACCCGTCGCCGTCCATTGTCAATGTGTAGTTTACGTTTGCAGCCTGCCAAATCAAATCACAATCTCTTAGTTATGTCAACCCCATTTCAATAAAAGAGGGATGAGAGGAAGGGAGAGAAAAAAATACAAAAATGTGCAAGAAAAAGCAATTCAAGGATTCTGGGTAAGGGCTTAAGACAAGTTCAGTGTGAGGGAAATAACTAGATTCTGCATAGAGATAAAATTGGCCCTCCATACTTAAGAGAGACAGAGAGAGAGAGAGAGAGACAGAGAGAGAGAGAGAGAGACAGAGAGAGAGAGAGAGAGAGAGAGAGAGAGAGAGAGAGAGAGGTGGGGGAATGAGAGAGGAAAAGATTCAGTGAGCTGTTTTAATTAAAGTGGAGAAGGAGACTTAGAGTATGCAGCTCCTTCTATTGTCCCCTCTGTATGAAAAAGATTACATTTTGTTGCCGTCAGGATTCCTGATTTCACGCCTTGATAGCTTTGACTGTGTGAGGCAAATTGCTCTCTCCCGACAAATACTGTGTTCTCTAAATTCGGCCCGTTATCTTGAATAAATGAAAATATTATCATAATAATTACATATAATTTAATCTCCTTTAGAACTAATTAAGGTTTCAACGAGAGGGCGAGATGTATTCCTAGAAATCAAGTCAGCGGGAAGGAGAATAAGAGGACGTTCTCGGGCACATCGGTGTCTTTTTGCGCGAAGCCGGCAGCCAAAGCTCAGCCCAGAGTTAACTGCTCTCATTAAGATAAATGGCCACTGGCTGGCCCATCTCATGTTGCTCTCACAAACAATACCAGGGGAGGGAAGTGCACACAATGGAGCCACGAATTATAGCCTGACATTTTGTTGGCGGGAGGGGCACAACGACTTTTTTTGGTGAACAGTCACAAGACAGGTGTGAAGAGTCATTAAACGGTAACCGGTTTGATGCTAATGTGCTGTGATGTCAGGGATTTAGCCAGTGTTTGTGCACACTTGGCTTGGACTGCGCAGCGATGTCCCAGGTGGACCCGGGCAGCAGTGCACGGTCAACATGAATCCGATGAATCCGTCCTCCTGTGTTGGGGGGGTGGGTTGGGGGGGGGGGGGGGGGGGGGGGGGGGGGGGGGGGGGCATGAGGCCAGATATAATTGCATCGCCTTGTGCAGCTCTGTGTGAGATTGGGGAGAAGGAGTAGGAGGGGAAACACAAAGTCGCAGGGCTAAAGATAGTAACAAAGACCTGTAAATCTGCACATCAAAGCTCTGCGTTTGGGGGGAGGAGGGGGGGGGGGGGGGGGGGGTAGCGTTCAGGGTGGTAGCTCCTCTCTATATGTGACTGAATCAACTTGTGGCCCAGAGCAAATGGCAGCAGTGCACGAGTCTGTCTGGGGACAGACAGCCATGATAAAGGCTGTTCATCTGTCAAACCTCCGTCTCCTCTTGCATGTGATTGTTTTAATGGAAACAGTGTCTCACAATCAAAATCCTCACAGAAGGGGATTTTCCTAAAGAGGCCGCCATCAATCGGAGTGCAGACTATGAGAAAGCTTGAGCAGATTCTAAATTCCTGCCACATCATAGTAATGCAGTATTTATTTGAAAACACGCATAAAGAGTCCCAGTGGAACATGCAATATAGATGTAGGTCCTGTCTGCTGGATGAGATACAAGCTTGTAAAATGCATATCAACCAGCATGAATGAACCACTGCCTCTTGCTCTGTTCATTCACTTCCTCGTGCTCCATCCCTCTCTGCCCCTTTCCCCTCCATGCGTGTTACTCAGCCACATGCCCCGCCGTCGTCACGCTGTTGTCCTCTCTCCCCGTGTGTGACCCGGCTCACTGGCCTAAGCCCTCCACGCCCTCTCTACCTCCCTTACCCTGGCGTTGAACCCCCGCTGTGGGGAGTTCCTCACTGCTGCCCCTCCCGCCCTCCTGCGCACAGCGCTGAGCTGAGCTGGCTAATCTCTGTGAGCTTAATGCCGAGCCAACTGAACATCAGCGGCGAGAACTCCTCTCCTTCTCTATCTATCTATTTCTCTCTATATCTATATACCATCAAACAAAATGCGTGTGCACACACAGTCTTAAGATGTTCTGGTTTAGGTATTTCCCCCTCTCCTGTTCAAAGCATTTTACATAAGCCCCTGGATTGTGAGGACACGAAATCTCCTCGAGAGCATGCCAACGGAGTGCCCGACACAGATACGCCTCAGTAACCTCAATACTCCTCTCCTCGCCTCCGGCAGGGCGTCCGGTGAGGAGCTGGATACTCACACATGTTGGAATCAAAGCTGGGCAACATGAGCCCACGGCACTGAACTGGTGCAGGAAAAACCAGGACACGTCTTGGACTACATGTTGGGGAGGACGCCCCCAACTCTGCTTCTCACCGATTCTCTCTGATTTACAGCAATACTCTCATTGAGACTCCGCCCTCTCCGCCTCTCTCCGAGGCGAGTTAAAGAAAGGCTGCTGGACTAAGATTAACAAACGGTCATGTTGTTGTGGGATGGACGCTGTTGTCACGGCAGCAGCCTTACTGTTGACCCATCTGATGCCAAGAGACATGTGGATATTTGGCCTTAGAGACTGCGAGACAACACTGGTCCCCTCAGCAAAGAACAGTGAAACATAAATATACATATATATAAATATATATATATATAAAAGCTAAAAGTCCTCAGATCTGAATAAAGTTGTATTTAAATGTGGGTCATGCAGTGAAGGTTGTCTGTTTTAACTTTTTGTTCCTCATGGTTTTGTTTCTCTATGTCATGTGGAGGATATACTGTATGGATGATATGATGGCAATTACTGTGGTTTTCAACATTCTAAAAATCAATAAAGTACACAGAAGTACTTGAACCACTTCAGTTGTAGAGAGACGGACTCTTAGACTCTTATATCTGGTTGTGCTTCATGTGTAGGAAGAGGGTGTCAACAATGCTGAAGTCTCTATTTTCTCATATTTGCATACCCATACTGTGTGCCACTGCCAACGGCAAAGAAAAGATGTGACTTTTTTTAACATTTTTTGCTGAGGGCGCTTGCAGATATACATGCAGAGAGAGAGAAAAAAAGAGGAAAATGGGGTTGAGAGGGAGAGGAGGAAAATGTTTCAACTGGAACGATGCATGAACACAACCCCTTCCCCTAATTAGCAGCCCCCTCTCCTCCCTTTTGTTTCCTGGTTGTGCATCTTCGTACGCCTCGTTCATTTGAAGATGTAACTGACATTAAATTCACGCTACTTCTTAATTAAATCCCAGAAAACTGTTAACGAGGGCATGGGTTCAAACATTCAGCTCACAACATCCCTTTAAACAAGATCGATTAAGGCATGGCTGCCGGCAAAGCCAGGCCCTCCACCCCTCCTCTACGCCCCCTTGTTCCCATAAAAGTGCTGCTTGCCTCAGGATAACCTTGCCGGAGATGATGAAAGGGAGGCAAATAAGTCAACATGGAGACAGAAGAATGGAAATCTAATTTGGAAGAAAGCAGGATTGAGGTTAATGTGAAATCTGTGAGAGCAGCATACTGGGTCAAAGATGTACGGGGACACACATACTGCAACATGTGCACAGACACACGCAGAGGGTGGACACTGCAGGCGACAATCACTGATAATGGGCATGTCTTTACAAGAAGTATCAGAGGCTTTTGGTTGTCTCCGAAAGAGAAAACAATTCAGGAGTGTGAGCTTCTCACAGAGGAAAGGGCATTTCAGCATGAGTAATGGGAAGCTGGACGATAGTCAATTGAGAAAATAACTAGTCATGGCGCGAGGAGGCGGGAGAAGGCGTGCAGAGCTTAAAATGATAAATAGACATTCAGAAAAATAACCTTGAGGTATGAAAACGTGTGTGTCTGGAGAAACTAGACAAAATATGTAACAAGAGACAAGGAGAGCGAGAGAAGACAGAAGGGAATGGCGCTGACTCAGTGTTGGCACTTTATTTTGAACAACAAGAGTATCAGGTTTGTAATTTCATCCTGCAGAATGATAATTATGTGATTAATTTGACCTCCATGACATGTTACGCCACAAAGTGTAATACTGCTCTGACGGTAGATATTGCACTCTGCAGCATCATCCCCTCGCAAACAATGTTGACAGATTCGAAACTCACGCGCGGCGCTCTCATTTCTTCACACTTTAAAATCATCAACGAGGATTAGGCTGGTGTACCAGCTTGATGATATACAGAACCGGAGTGATACTGAGGTTTTATTAAAAATCTGATTTCGTCAGTCATCTGTAACTAATATGATACAGGTTTCTCTGTCAGCCTGGAAACCCTTCAATAAGGATAATCTCTCGCATAATTTTGCTTTTTAATCTGTTTTTGTAAATTACTTCTTCATTTAAATGACCAATATATCCCCAAATCTCTTTCTATATTGAATACGCCTGTTGGGTCGGCCTGCAAACCCTTCTGAAAATGTCATTAGTCTGGGGTTTCAGAGATTTTTGTGTCTCATTATAGTGTACATGTGCTTTCAGTGGGCTTTTTCACTCGGAAAAGAATGAAATTCTGCGCATATATAAATACATGCGTCGTACATAATTATGTTTAATATATATATACATAAAAAAAAATAAAAAAAGACCAACCTATATATATTTTGTATGACAAAAACCTAACTAATAAGACTCTGTAATCTGTTTCCAAATCATGTTGCACACAAGTCTGCAGATCTTATAGAAGCTGAGAAGGGTTTTTGTTACCTGGATACCTTCTCCATCCAGATGCAATTTGTCATGCCGTGCCTCGCTGCACTCTTGCTGAATTCAAATACACTTGATGTTCTTTGATATTCTGGATTGTGTGTCGGGGTGGTCATGGTCATGCTCTTACTATACGGGCACAAATGTGTAGAAGGAAATGTACACATTCACTTGCTGCCCACACACACACACACACAAACACACTCATAAACACACACACACACACACACACACACGCACACACATACACATTAAGTGGTTTCATGCTCCAGCATCCTAATAGTCTCTCTGCCCCACCATGCCAATCATGGAACCCGGAGAAGAGCGGCAAGCAGGTGGGCCAAGACTCTGCCACAGAGCATTATGGGAGACGAGTTACATCAGACAAGGACAAATACAGGATCAGCCTCTCAACCCCTCGCAGTTCCTTTCATGATGGAGGGCTGCGGCCCCTATCACTGTATTTCCAGACAGAGTGGACACGCGAACGCAGGGCACACATGCTCCACGGAGGCCGTGAGAGAGGCTGGAAAATTATAGTGCAGCGGAGGGGTTGAGTTGATGAAACAGCGGGAGGGCGGTGGAGGCAGTGGGAGCTTGTTGCAAAAGAAAGCACAGATGGCCTAGGGCTACAACATGGTGGGAAGAGGAAAGAATAACTGAATAAACTAATTAGAGGGGCAGAATTTCACACACACCTCCATCAATTCAGCACTCCCTACCTCCGCTTGAAAAATAGTTTTTTTATCTACAAATCATCCTTACGCAAAGAAACCTAGACTTTGAAATGGAAATACTAATAACAAAGCTCAGGGTTCGACGCTTTGCTGCATCTTGTAACACGAAAACAGGAAGAGTGGAGTTTGGACAGCAAATTGCTTCACACGTCGACGTCAATGTGGAAATTCTGTGGGCGTCTGTGTCATGCAATGTGGCGGTATTAGCTGGAGGCCATGATGAAGACATTAGGGCTGTGATCTCTGTATTAGCCCGAAAAAAAAGGACATTTCCACTTAACTAAAGGAAGCGCTGGAGAGGAGGGGTAATTTAAATTCAGTGACAAGGCTTTAAATACCAGCCAGGGATCACAGTTGTGCCCTTTGGCAAAGTAATTATTCACTCCCTAAGAAGACGATCAGGTGTGGATGTGTGGTCATGCGCGTGCACATGCACATGCGAGGAGTGTGTCGGCATCTGTGTGTGTGTTTGAGTGAACCGGGAGGGAGCGAGGGAGGTGTGAAATGTTACAGCTTCTCCTCTTTTCATGTAACTGAGAAGTGTTTATGCCAAACTCTTCAGAGGAGAGAAAAGGGTGCTCAGCTACGGGCTCATATCAGGTTATAAACGTGCAAAGGAAGAGAGAGGAAGGCATAAAACAAGAGTTGGTAAAGGTTAGCTCTCCACTGCTCCATCACTGTCTCTTACCAGCTTGTTCCCTCTTCCTGTCCATTTTCTTTTTCTTGCTTTATAACCTTCAACCAGAGGCGGCGTGATCTCAGGAGGAGGAGCTATCTTCTGCTGTTGCCAGACTGAAGTCCAGCCCTTAGTTGACAGGATGAGACTCTCACTGAAACTGTCCTTCAAAATCTGCATCTTGACAGATTTTTTTTGGCCCTGGTTTTGCTCCTATCTTTCTCCAACACTCCATATCCCTCAAGCTCCCTCTTTTGCCTCTAAGTTACCAACTAGCCCCAAGAAACACACGCGCGCGCGCACACAGGTTTGTTTCTGCTGACAGTCCAGTCCTTATGGTACCGCGGGACTGTTGCTTGATAAGTCAAAGACAGATTTGGGGGCCCTGATGCGCCTCATTATCTTTGGGGCTGTTCACAGGGAGCTACCCCCTGCACGCACACACACACATACACACACACACACACACACACACACACACACACACACACACACACACACACACACACACACACACACACACACACACACACACACACACACACACACACACACACAGCACTCCTGCATGAGATCATCACAAACCCAAAGTTGTGCAGACTCAGCTGCAGACATTCACACAACACCTCAATCAGTCTTCATTTGCCTCCTCTTCCTTGTCATATTTTCCTGCTTATTTGGGGAAGAAGAAACAGGGAGCTCTCTAGTGAGAAGCTATATTTTTCCTTTCTCTCTCCTCTTAGTGTAACAGTTGAAATATTGCTAAAGGCTGGTTGTGAAACATGTCTGAGGCCCGTGTCCTGCTGGGCTCATAGGTGATCCAAAACCAGCTGCAGGCAGTGGAAGAAACAGTCACCTAACAGCAGCACATCCCCCTACAGGCACTCGCTGCAAACGACACATGAATGAATGCTATAAAAGTAAAGCTTCGCTCAGATTGCACTAAAATGCTCTCGATGGACAAACAGTTGGCTCACTTCTGGAGTTTTTTTCCCAAAAGACGCAACAACAAACCCTATAAGAGCGTCTTTGTATCAAATGAAAAAGTCCCCTCTGTAAAATGTCTGAATAAACTTCCTGCTGCAAAGACCTCGTTTTATGGCTCTAAAGTGAAATCAGAAGCTGGGCTATCCCGTTTACAACTCAGTAAAAAGAGAAAGCTACGATGGAGAGCAGGTTCACTGCAGGAAGGTAATTGGAAAACTAGACTTTAATGTGACCTCTCAATGACAATGGACGGTCATGCAGTAAGTCTCAGTCTTGACATTTTAGCAAATTAGAAGAGGATCACAGCCAGCTGTTGATTAATTATTTCACATACTGTGTTGGAATGTCTAAAATGTCGGCCAAAAAAAGGACAAAGACTTAACGACACCTTTGCAGCTCCTCCACTGTGAATGATAGTGGTGGAAACACCACACTGACATACTGTCATCTTAAGTTAATATCAGGGACATTTGCAACATTAACAAACATTAACATACACTACAAGCACACAGGGAGCTATGCATGTGTCCACCTGACGAAAGTAAGTCCAATATTCTCTCTTCTTTTTGCTCTCCGTCATCTGGCTTTTTAGCTGCTAAATGCTTCACTGTTCACCAGATAATTCCTAACTTCATCTGTTTGCCATTTGATGTTGAATACAGATGTTTTTGGGGTTATTTTTCTGAGCTGAAAGAAATTAAAAGACACTAAAAAAAAACCTCTTTGGGTTTGTCACTACATGTCACATCATCTCTCACAAAAAATGTGATTAGGGCCGGTTTGAGTACAATTTCAAAAGTACTCTTTATACAGAATTTGGTTGTGTTAAGTGTTATTGTTATATAATATGTTTTATCTTAAATCATGAACTGCATCGTAACAACTATAGCGCTCAGATACAGTAGAGGAAGTGGAGTAAAAAGTACAATAAAATGTAGTGTAGTAAAAATATACAAAGTAGCGCAATAATGCAAAAAGCACAGTGACAGCACTTCAACATTGAACTCAAATACTTCAGCAGACTTGAAGGCACAAAAAGAATTCAGCTAGAGAGTAAATAATGAACTGAAAGACGACAAAGACGCTGCAGCAGAATGTGTACAGACGTACTACACTCGGTACCTCAACATGCATGGAGTACTATCCACGTTTTATTTAGGTATTTACAGCCACGGTAGTTTTGCCATTGTACCGATTCTCAAAGAGTGTTCTCTGTAATGTGCTGACACGCTGCTCATTTCAATGATAGATATCTCCATTCAGCAAATATTTTCCTGCTCATTACCTGCAGAATAACGTCAGCTTGTATCTGCTGCCTGTACCGTCTCAGACCCCATCTTACTGTAAGACAGGATTACAACTACAAACCAAATCAGCACATCGGTCCTAAAATAACAGCCCAGTCGCCAGGAAAAGATGTTGGCGCTGTGCGTTTCTGCAAACCACGGATGTGTTGAAGGTCGCCATTTTTGCATTTGTTCACAGCAAGAGACGTCATACTACAAGCACAGAGCAGAGAAAGAGATGTAGTGTATCGATTGATGGTTACTGAAAGTTACGTGGTATAATAATGAGCATAACAAGTGAGATCAGTCAGTCAAACAAACACAGGACCTTCACACAGGACATCGCTGTACGTCTCCTGTGTTAAACCAAAAGCAAATGTTATCTCTAACATTGTTACGTAACGTAACAAAGTCCGCTAAGGGCTGTTTTTACTCATTCATGCTAGTGACATTATTATTATTATAATATATATATATAATAAGAAGTAGTCTTGTTGCCTAAACCTAACTAATCATTTGAAAATGTTAATCACGTGGCATCGTGTGCTGGATTTCTGGTTCAGAAACTACGACATTCAACATATCCGTGGTTTGCAGAAATGTACAACGCCAACACTTCTGTTCTGGCGACAGGATTGTAAAATGCTCTGAATGTCTCAGGATGTTATGACGTGATCCGGCCAAACATGACTTCATTCGCTGCTCTGGGCCGAGCTGTAAACATGACCTCAACAAGGGCTCCCTGTACACGTCTTGATGTTAGCTATGAAATACTGCCACTGGGAGTTGATGCCATTTGCCTTACAATGCTGTAATGTGTCGACCTTCACCTTAAAGATTTTACCACACTGCTATAACTTCTATTTTGGCTTTTAAATAATTGGATTATTGAAGTTGCATGGGCCAGGGGATTCTAATTCATCGCTGGATGCCTCCTGCATTATGATGATTAATGGCTGAATCTGCAGAGCCCTCATATTGGCTTCAGGTTGTCTTTTCAGACACATACATATAAAACTGCTTCAAATATTTTCTACAGAGCGGTTTTAAATTCCGGGTGCGTTTCTGAAGATATAAATCACGGTCACACACACACACACACACACACACACGCAGTATATGGAGCTGCTAGGGGAAGGCAATTCCTTGCACTGAAGGATTTCTTTCTGCATCAAACAAGTCAGACAATTGGTAGTATGACCAGGGTCAATGCTCCAGATGAAACAGCAAGTCTCTCCCCTCCTGCTAAATTCACTTTTCACCCTCCTCCCGCCTCGCCACTGTCCTTGACTCCTCTTGACCCTTCCACCTTGGGGGAAATTGAGTTATTCAGTGGTACAGCTATCACCCTTCAGCCATAACTTAACTTTGAAAGCTGACCTTACCGCCTCTCGCAAACATGGTTGCCATATCGCTGGCTTATTGATGGAGGCTCTTTAACATGGTTCCTTTGTCTCTGCCCGGGGCAGTCAAAATAAATCAGCTTTACCAGTGTCTTCTTAATCCCCCTCCTACATCTCGACAATCCAGTAGAAGCTGGCGGTTACCTTGGGTCAGGGGCAAAGGGCCTTCACGGTCGCTGTATATACACGCAGTGACATATCACTGCTGGAAACTGCCATACAATCTGATCTACGGCTCTCACAGACATCTGATTGAGGTGGACGGAGGTCCTTTCTCCTCTGACTCCATCCATCATGACTATCACACCACAGGAAGGGCAGACTTGACGCACACAAATACAATCATGTCCACGCAAACACAAATACAAATGCCTACACATTTCTACATAAAGACATCTTATGTGCCTTGAGTGCTAAGAAAGACACAGTCGCAAACAGAGACACTTGCAGGCGACTGATAAGTCAGCGGTGGTGTGTGGGCGGAGATTTAAGGAGGGAGGGGAGGGTGATTTTGTGAAGGAGGTGTGTGGGTGATGTGGGGGAGGGCAGCATAGGACGAGG
This sequence comes from Pholis gunnellus, assembly GCF_910591455.1. Lineage (NCBI taxonomy): Eukaryota > Metazoa > Chordata > Actinopteri > Perciformes > Pholidae > Pholis > Pholis gunnellus. Next base: position 9,666,590 of record NC_136544.1, read on the forward strand.
GCGGGGAAGTGGATGTTTTATGAGGCCCTTAACATTTACTTCCCCAGCGTTTCAATCCGCCGTGTCCATTAAGGACGGCTGCTCCTCCTACGTGTTCCCCATCCATCAAAGACCAAGAGACGCGAGGCCCCACACTGACGGACAGCTCGATATGATGGAGGGAGAGAGAGTCGGCATCAGGCAGGGGAGGGAGGGAGAGTGAAAACACAGAGAAATGGAGGAGATTGAGGGGGAAAAAAAAGCGTCACATAAGGGGAATGCAGCTGAAAATACAGTCATGGCCGAGAATGGCGATGGAAAAACACTCTCAGGTACGAACAAAATGGTCGGAAATGAGTTCCCGCGCAAAGGAGCTGAAGCAGCGTTTTGTGCTTTGTTCAAGGTGGGCTGCCGTCCCTTCGCAGGCACAGTCTGAATCGCTACAGACATTTCTGTGACTCTGCACAATAAACCAAAGGCACACTGCCTGCCGAACAAGATTTCTCGACAAGCAGTGAAGTCAAAACAAGCCATAAATAAAAAGGGACTCGAAGTAAATAGATGAGGTCTCCATACCCGGTGACAAAGTGTGTGAGGTGTGTGTGTGGGTCAGGGAGGTGTCCAGCTGTGTTCAGGATTTAGTAATACGTGTGGCCTCTGCAGGTCCCTGCTATATATTACAAACTTAGCCAGCTACGTTTTCATTAATCTAAATTTAGAGTCTAGACTTAGCTCCCGTTTGATGCTGCCGCTGCTGAGCGCTGTGCCAACCAACCAATCACATAATAGATTTCCTGCCCTCTGGCCGACCGAAGACCAGCTCCACTATCTGCAAACTAATCATAGGCACAGTCTGACACTCTCAACCTGCTGGCAGCCAAGGTCGGCAGACTACTGACCACCATACACAGACTTGAGGCGGGAATTACTGCAAATCACAGTGGGAGACAGCGGGAGGCTGAACATTTCGACCACTTGAAACGCATAAGAATCAGGCTTGTTAATGAATACATGGAGCTAATGATCATTGCTGAGATGAACAGCTGGTTTGCGTTGCCGTTCGTCTGCCTTCGGCCTTTTATCTTAATTAACAGCACACATATGTGCAGCGATGTTCCCACTCTGAGGCGGACCCGGCTCGCTCGCACCAAAAAAACATACGTAGGTCAGACAAGGAAACGTGGGGGGATTTGCTGTACAACAGATCAACAAGGAGAGATGGAAGAGTGAGAGGGTAAATGAGACAGTGATGAAGAGTAGGGAACAGAGGAAGGGAAAAAGTTGCTGAAGGAGACAGAAAGAGAGAGAGAGAGAGGGAAGGAGGAGGATGGGATGCAAAATGAATATGGGGGGGTTATAACATCCTGTAACCTTGTGTTCCCCTGGCCATGCTGCCCCTGTGTTGCTGTACCCCCCTACAGCAATTAATCATCTGATACTGAGCTTACTCAACCGACAACCAGCTCCCCCACATCCTAATTAAGCTGGGAGAGGAGAGGAGAGGAGAGGAGAGGAGAGGAAAGGAAAGGAGAGAAGAGAAGAGAAGAGAAGAGAAGAGAACAGACAAAACTGCGACTAAAAGACAATAGATAAAGGAACAGGATGGCCACTGACAATGCAGAAAAAGAGCAGCACATGTTCAATACAGTAAACTGGAAGCCAGAAGCAAATGAGAAAGAAAAAAGGGAAGAAATCCAAGACTCGGTTCCTATGGATTGGTAGTGAACATAATGAAAAGCCTGTGCCAGCCTGCGTCGAGGACCATCTATCTACCAGACTGGCGAAGCAGGCACCATGCTGGTGCCAAGGTTATTCTGCAAAGCTCAAAGACTGTATGTGTGTATGTGTGTGTTAGACTAAATAAAATAGAGAGCGGGAGAGAGTGTGCGTGCACACATGTGTTTATTTTGAGTGTGTGTGTGTGTGTGTGTTGCAAATGCTGCAAGATGTGTGAGTATATGTTTGTGTGTTTTAACTTGTTTGTAATTGCAAGTAGTAAGTATGCATGTGTGTGTGTGTGTGTGTGTGTGTGTGTAGGTGTGTGTGTGTGTGTGTGTGTGTGTGTGCATGACTTGTTTTACGCAAAAGCCTTTTCATCTTTGGTCCAGGTTGCTGGGAGATTTCGATGTCCTCGCTCTTCTTCTTCCTGGCTGAGAGATACTTGTGTTGTTCCGGCCACCTGCCAGCCAATTAGCTGAGCGGGCAGAAGCAGCTGTCCGGTAGCAGGTGGACGTCCATCCCAACATCCCTTGCACTTGCTAATGCTAATGGCTCTGATCTCAGGGACCACTGGAGTGGACCGCCAGGGGTGGCAGGTCAACTGTGGATTGAAATCACTGAGGCACAGTAGAGCTCATAGTGTTAATAAAGCAGCATGTACAGTAGTTTCAATGCCCGGTATCACTTTTTGTGGCAACAATGCCCGGTCAAGTTTTGTTTTGTGGCTGGGGTTATTTCAAAGTGTCTATTATCTGTCGCCTTCTTTGTATGGGGCGGCTGCGGCTGCGAGGTTGGTAGTTTGATCCCCGGCTCCTATTGTCCACAAGTCAAGTTGTCGTTGAGGGAGAAGTTGTTCTCCAGGCGCTTCACAGCAGCCAACTCCTAAAAGTGCTTAGGACGGGTTAACTGCGGAGGTCAAATTATTATAATTATGTGCGTACCTGTATGTTTGTGACAATTGCAATAAAGTTTAAGTTTTATACAAGAAAGCAGGGTTAAGATTAACCCCTAAGGGGCCCCGTCTCAAAAATGATTTGTGATAATGTAACTTATTTAGGAATATGCCAACATTACAGGGTTTAACTCTTTGTGGCGATTTTTGCCAGTTTCGAAATTCTTAATTACTTTTAGCCTCAAGCAACAAAACTACTTGGTCAGCTTTTTAGTAAATGGTTTTGGGTTCGAATAATGTGAATTTAGTTTTCACACGTGTTTGACTCCTCCTCCTCCCGATATGGACCTCCGTGTATTTGTGATGTTTCCAATAAAAACATAATCTGGGAGAAAAAAACATTCCCTCGAAACGTAATCGACACTGCAGTTTCATTTCATTATAATGTAGTTTTCAGGAGACGCCGTAAACACAATCCCAACCAAAGTATCAGCGGTGAAGATGCAGGAGTCCCCTTCGGGCCCATACCAATTCAGTTAATATTGTGCGTTTACAGTGCAAACTACCAAACAAATTTGCAATGAATCATATTACCAGAAAACATACGTCACAGTGAACCAGAGGCCTTTGGTGCCCTGGGGAGGCCTGCGTCGCCCAATTGTCAATTCAGCCTCAAAACAATGCAGAAGACACATTTACAAGTTTCAACTAGTCCTTGTGCATCACAAGATTGGTAGCGAAGTAGGGTAAGCACAGTTGATACAAATACGAATACATTTTCAGTATTTTTTGTCTACAATTGTTTGAGTTAACTTTCAAGATATTTTTCTGTTTTTCCATTCATTCTAAACAAATACTTGTTGGCAGTGCCCGAGGGTTAATCGCATGTACAACTGATCTTTGCAAGGACCTTACACTGTGTGGAGCAAACGTGAAACCTTTCACGGACTGGCTATACGTTTATATATCAGCCAGGACAGACACAAGCAAAGTGGATATAAATGTGGGGTTATGACTTGTGAAAAATGTGCTGCAGACATTCAAATATTTCATTTAGATTTTACGACCATTTTTTTTCTGCATCTCCAAGTCACTGATACGGATTCACATTGTCCCCGAGTCGTTCCATCTGCAGCCCAGCCTTGTACTCTCCATCGATTCCCTCCTCGCTCTCCATCACTCTGCAGGGTGAATAATTAGCTCAGTCCACAGGTGGAGGCAGTGATGAGGTGGCTTTTTGTGATCGGACCCGAAATAGGCCTGCTCCTCTCCCCCTCGTAAAATGCCTCGACCCTTTTTCACTTTTATAGATGGAGGAGTAATATATGGCTATATTTACGAGGACAGGCTCTGACAGATTTAATATTTTAATTCGGTTTTACGACCCGAACATAGGGATGCGCAGGACTCTTTATGAGCCACCAGAATGAACGGACGAGAGCGGCGGGGACCACCGGGCTGAGACAGGAGGCCGGGACGTGACAAATGCAGCCATTCCTCATGTATCTCTGCCTAAATACCAAGCATATCTCTGCCTGCGCTAACCTCTGCCCACGCTCCTCCCCCGCATGTCTCTATCATCCGCCGACAGTCCTCCCCCCTATTTCCACTCCACCCATAACTCCAATGAGAAGACATGGCCATGAAGCAGACAGTGCAAGTCTAATAGAGGGGAAATTGATGGTTCAAACGATTCAGGGCTGGTACTGAGGGGAGATTCATGTCAGAGACAACTCCGGGCTATTGGTTTAGAGATTGATGAATCAGAAGATACAGCCCTAAACTTTCCAAGCTTTTCACGGCCTCAGCGATACCCTGCCAATACTTTCCGAGTTCAGGGTTCAGGCTATTAAAAGCAGATTTTAGAGCAAGGCATTGGAGAGCTGATTGATGAATGCGATGATTCCAACTCTTCTGTGTAGATTGGCTGGTGGTCATTCTAAAAGCAGAAGTCAGTTTTTTCACAGTGAAAAAAAAAGAGAGATTCCCACACCCATCTAGTGGCATGAAAAGTTTGATTACTTTTAATGGAAATCAATAGGGTTTCAGCACTCGCTCTGCGAGAGAATTTTTAATCAAGAGAAATTCATTATTTTACCGAAGCGCGCACACACACACGCACACACACACACACACACACACACACACGCACATCGATATCATCTGTCTTAAGAAAAAGAACCAATAACAATCAAGATAGCCTCCAACATGGACACCAATTTTTTTTCCCCTATATTTCACTGCCAATTAAAGCCTTTATCGTTCGACACAACATCAACTGTCCTCAAAAGGTTGATTTAGTAAAACTTCCAAAACAGAAACTTTGAGAAGAGGAATCAAGGAGGACTTCAAAGCACCATATCTGGTGGGACTCAGAGCAGTTCCCATGGGAACTGGCAAATGAGCGTCTACCCAGCCTCACCCCTCCAGCACAGCACCAGGAGAACACAGTGATTATCGATCCGTCTGAGGGGCGAACAGCTCAACCAATCAATGCCTCATTGAGTCCCCTGAGGACTGCGGGATAGGGGGGAACAGTTTTTGGGGGTGGGTGGGGTGGGGGTTGTTGACGTGGCGTTGCCAGAATGATTTCTGTCCAACACAAATCACCACGGGCTTGGAATTGGTTTAAAAGGTCTGGTGCCCCCGCCGCCTCCTCCCAGGCTGGCATCAAGTCGGAGCGCTACTTACAGGTATTAGTGTGATTATCCCCCCTGGGGATGGAGGTGAGGAGCCGGTCAGGGGCTGAGCAGACCGGGACAGAAGCAATCAAAACACTTCACAGCCTGGTGAGGTACAGTTCATACATTTCACCCACACTCACTGCCTTTGTCCTGCATGAGCAAGTCAAGCTATTACTGCTAAGTGTGCAAGCATTGTTAAGTGAGTTGTAACAAGGCACAGAGCATACTGATCCGAATACAGTAGAGAGTGTACGACCAGTCCTGGAAAATGCAAACTTAACATGTGTGATGATACAATCACTTAATTAATCAATTAGATATGTGACGGAACACTAACTGACAACAATTTTGCTAATCGAATCCATTGTTTGAGTAACTTATGAAACAACAATATTAAAGATCTCTCGCTCCAGCAGCTCAGATGTGAGGACTTGTATCTTTTCTCTGTTTATATGTAACGGAGCAACATCATCATTCATTTGGAGTCGTGCTCATGGCTACCTGGCTCATGACTCTCTTTTTACCTCTACTGTTCTCTTTGGCCACTATTTCTATCAGTAATAATACAATCACACTAATTTCAATACAACAACAAGGAGCAGTCAGACAAAGCCAGGTTCAATCCTGTGATTATAAATTACATGTAAATGCGATTCATTTTCCTACACATTCTAAATGTAATTGCTCCCCGGTTAGGTTTTTTTCTGTAGGATGTGCTACATTTTTTAATAGTGTGTGAGTCATAAGGAGGGTGAGAAAAGATTGTGGTTTCTGTTATGTGTTAATGAAGTAAACTTGTCTGGTCTTCTACTGTACTTCACACATGCACACTCTTTCATTGACCTTCACCAAGTGCTGTCTGTGGCTGCCTAAACATAACAATAGATAAAGTCTTTCTTTAGTTGTGGCGAGTGAATATTATATTGCAAGAGCAGATATTGCAGGAAAACAAAGCAAAAACTTTGTCAGTGAACATTTGGCAAAGTGCAACATACTTTTATTCAAGATCTTGTTTAAATATGTTGATTAAAAACATGAGCATTGGCATTATTTTTCAGTCAGAGTAAAAATGAATTGCAGAAATCTGGAAAGACAAATATCCAAAAAAAGTTGTCAGACTGGGTAAGAAAGGTTGTTTTTGACAATAATCATAAGTTAAAATACCAAACAATGAATGGGTTTAAAGACCAAAGCGTGTTGTTACAGTGTGTTCAGTCTGTGGAGAGTATAGGCTCAGCGAGAAACTGATGTTTAGCTGTGGGCCTTCTTCTGCACTCAACAAGTCACCCACTGATCAAACTGAAGGCCAAGGATGGACTCGCCCCCCCCGGAGCGGACTAAATAATTAACAGGCCTTTAATTAAACCGAGCAAATGACCCCCAGGGCCTCGGAGAGCCACGGGGGGGGGAGGGATTTGGAGGGGTGGGGAGAGTTGTGCATGTGTGGTTGATATAAGATAGTAACAATCCAGGAGGAGAAAGTGGCCTGATGAGCACATCGGGTAGCACAGCCTGGCCAGCTCATTTACTTTGACATTTGAGCAGAGCCATCGCCGCAGGAAGCAACTGTAAGGAGGCAGATGCAGCGGCATCTGACTCACAGGACTGACTGACACTCTGAGGTCCATCCATCTGAGCCCAGGTGAACGAGACGAGAGAGGCCGATCAATAAGGCAACGGTTTGATAGAGTGTTTGTGAGTGGCTGCATTTCCAGCTATTGAGCTTTCAGCGTTTCTAATAAGGGGGAAGATTTATAATGGCAGCTCGCTAATGACTGAGCACTTGAATGGTGAGCTGACAACCAGAATGTGATAACCAGTGAAGCCGGTCTTGCGTTGGACAAATGAGGACTTTAAAGGCACGATACGTAACGACATTTAAACCAGACGATTGGGACCTGCCATTCCTCTCACGTTAATTAGCTTGTATTTAAATACAAGCATATACACCAGAAAACACGAGTTATTAATACTTTGCATGATTCTGTCAAAGATTCAGTCAAATTCATTCTTCAGATCTTTCTATGAAAATGTTTAAAGCTCTGTAAAAATACTAAATTGTACTAAACTTTCTTTTAGTAACACTTCATGCAATTCATTTTTTGATGATGAGTTAATCACTTTAACATGAAACACTTCACATTCATATGCAGTGTGGGCAAAAAAAAAGTTTGACACAGCTTTGAGGATATTTCTTTATTAACATTCAGTATTTGTTAGCAATTGCAACTTCTCCTCTGAATACATGTTTTATATCATCACAGTTGTGTTTGTCATTCATTATCTGTCAATAAACCAGCCTCCACTCACTCAAGAACCAAAAAGAGTTGATAGATAGTCAACACTTATCTTACAACTTCATTACAGTTGTAAACCAGTCAGCTTGCTTATAAATGCTCAGTAAGGGAATTAATAGTGAAGTGTTGCTCTTTTTTAATGTTTTTATCTTAAATTTAACATTATAGTGAAAGTCTTATTCTTGTGACTAATTGTGATGGATTTGCAGATTTAGCGATCCTCTAAAATAAACTGCATGACGAGCTACTTCTACACTATATTGTCCAATTAGTCCTCCAGTTCCTACATCTCCAATTAGGTCTCCAATGATGAATTCTCCGCTCCAATTCCACCAAATATTACACGACATGGAGCATAAGATCTAAAAAATGCCATCATTTTCATCAGCCTAATATTGCAGAAAAGGCAGTAAGATCATCTTTCTCATTGGTTACAGTGACAGCACTCTCATTTAATCAAATTAAATCTCAAGAAGCGTGTCACGCCACACACCCCTTACACACACACACACACACACACACACACACACACACACACACACACACACACACACACACACACACACACACACACACACACGCGTTTCAATCTTCTCACATGCCTGCACACTCTTAGGTCCTTTCTTCTGCTTCCCAGTGGCACATGCACTCAGAGATCCAATCAATCACACCTTTGCTCAGACACACACAAATACACACACAGGGCAAAAGGCGCTTGGGCGGACTTTCTCCAAGCTCACCAGCGGACCAATGATATCCATTGTCTTACCTTTCAGCCCTCGTGGCATGCAGCAAAAAGATCACTCTCTTTCTCTCCATTAAAGCAACTCCTGACCCCGATGCATGCGCTTCATTTTAAATGGTGGTAAAGAGGAAATTAATCTCTCCCTGGGCTGCCGTGGCAGGATATTAATCTAGCAGCTTCACTCATCTCCTCATCTCTTCTCTCTTTTGCCTGATAATCCCCTCCCCATCAACAACATATGCAAACCACAGGTGAGCGAACAGAGTAATTGATTAGGATGTGAAACTCCCCCTCGCACCTCTTCTGTCCTCATCTTTTTCCCTTTTGTCAGTCCCTCTCTTGCCCATTGTTGCCGGTGTATAATTTGCGCATCACTTATCACAAGATATTCTCATGAATTTTTTTTTTGTTGATGATGTCTAAGGGGAAATCAGTTAAGTGTCGACTGCAGCTGAGATTCAACCTTCAATTTAGCATCACTTGATGTCTGTTAAAAAACTCAGGAATTATAGCTGTAATTACACTAAATGACATTCAGAATTAATCACTACATGCAAACCTCTTTCATTACCCCAATTTACTTGCTTAGTGATCATCACGGACATCTAAAACAACTACAAGAGAAAAATAAACATGTTCCCTGAGAATGAGGCCGTCTCCCTGCGGGCCAGTCTGCAACAGGTATACGTCACCTTGTTTTGATCTGTGAGTACAGCTCCCGTCCTGGGCCGATCAATATCAATTTGAAAAACACGGCAGTGGCAAAATGTAGCCGTGAGTCATGAGACATAACAAAACCTAAAAAAGTATATATAAACAAGCAAATGCCAAACAAATTTGTGGTTTGGGAAACTGTTACAGGATGCAGTGGTGAGGTTAATCTTTTCTCTACATTTCAATGAAATCCACTCAGGGCTGTTTGACATGTAACAAATGAACGGGTGTTATTGTAAGAGACAAAATTATGACTTTATGAATAGTGTTCCTATCGTTCCTAAGTGCATCTTCACAGCGTATCTGCCCCCTGGGTATATTAACACTGTTTCTTCCAGAGCCGCTCTCGGCTGAGGAGCCTCCAGTGAGAGCCGATAAAGCAACACGATTCTTATCTGAGCATTAACCCCTGTGCTGCTCCCAGAGTTTACACCCGCCGGACGTAGCAGGGTGAGGCTGGACCGTGTGGACCCTCGGGGAGACAAATGGGGCTGATAAAGCTAAGCTTATTATCTGCTACTGACACGTCGGTCAGGGGGTCAGGCCTAATCTGAGCCCAGAGGAGCCCCGAGGAGCCCGGGCGCTTGGCCACTCGGCGACCTGGCTCTGTTACAACCCTTAATCGGATCCGAGGTTAATGTGCTGCCTCTCTATGACAAAGGCAGAGGGGGGAAAAAGCAAAGAAATAAGCACCCTCTTGCTCTCCCAGGAGAGCCAACACTTAGCCCACGCGACTGAGCCATGACTAGAAAGAAAAAGATCACGGAGCAAAATAAATATTGTTAACCCACAATTAAAATCCTGTTCTCCATCCTGACATCCTTTATTGTTCTCATATCTCTGTCCAATTACAACATGCCGGAGTAATTACGGCTGCATTAAAAAGTAATGAAGTTATATGAGCAGGACCGTTTCCACAGGGCAATCTGACAGAAGGTAGAGAGGGGAGGGGAATCACTGAAGCTGACGGAGGACACGCTCATCCCTGCCCATGAGGTGAAATGTCAAACAGACGACTCTGCAGCACCCAGGAGGATCCACAATTCAGCTGATTCCCCCTCGTGGGCAAACCGCAATCACTCACTCTGCTTCCCGGGTAGCCATTACTTTTTAGCTGTTTAACTGGTCAACATGATCTCGTAGCCATGGAGACAGGATCCTGCCCAGAGGGCACGGGTATAAAAAATGGCTGCCTGGTCTTTGTAATGTGCGTTAACAGATTTAAATCTGTAACAAACCAACACAGCGGTCAGGGCTATGACAGCAGAATGAGCAGTAAATCTGTTTTATACGTGTGCGTGTACATGTTTACACATGTCGCCGTGTAGACACACTTGTTTTCGTGCGTGCGTGAATGGTCGGTGGGTTGCCCGAGTGAGGCTGTTAAGCGAGGGTCAGAGATGAGAGCGAGGCAATTTGGAGTTGGAAATGAGCGATGTCGTTTCTCATTTGAGAGCCACAGAGGCCTCAGTCTCTCAGACGCCACCTCCTCTTATATGCCAACATTGCCCAGTGTGTGTCAGCTTCCCTCTGTCGTGTTTGTCTCTCAGTACGTTGAAGGAAAAGAGAGCGAGAGAGCAGAGAGTGGTACAACAACTGTGAGCCACAGTGATTTGGAAATGAAATATCAGCCTCGGCCTGTGAAGAGGAGGTAATCTCGCTTTTTTTCGAGGACAAGACAGCGGACGGAAGAAGACAGCAAAGTGGGAGAAAGACAGAGAAAGAGAGGAAGAAACAGAAGGAGGGAATCAGGGTGCTGGGATAGATGGAGATTGTGTGTGAGCTGCTCCACACATGAGTGGAGATCTGACACTGACACAGCGCTGGTCCTGCTGGTCTGAGAGCTGCACAGAGAGCTGTGGCTCTGAGGGAAAACGCTCAAATTCCCATGGATGGGAGAAGGATAGACGGATGCAGAGAGGGAGGCCAGATGTCTGGAGGAAGAAATCTTAAAATGACGGATATGAAGGATAAATGGCTGAGTGGCCAAACAGGAAGAAGGATAAAAGATGATATGTTTTGCTATATTAGTGCAGCAAGACAGCACAGATGGAAAGGTCACAGGTCAATTTTAAACCAACAACACCACAGGTGCATTGTAGGTGCATTAACCAACTGAACTGGACAAGCTGGACCCTCTAGAACAGGGGTGGCCAACCCGCGGCTCCCGAGCCGCATGCGGCTCTTTGCCCGGTTTCATGCGGCTCTTACGTTCATATCGAAGTTTGTATTTGTGTTTTTTTAATGTGCGTGTTCGCTTCGCTTGAATTAAATACGGTATTTTCGTCAAACGCGCATGTGCGGCCACAGATTACGTTCCTCGTCGACCCATTTAACGCCGAGACGGACTGTTTGAAAGCCCCGCTAGTCACAGATGAGGATGCGGCTGAGTTGGAGATGATCGATCTTTGTGAGGAGGACCAACTCAAACCTGCTTTAAGGGAAGGGACCATTGAGTTCTGGAAAAGTGTGCCAATGAAAAAATACCCCAATGTCAAACGGGCTGCGCTTAAGATACTGTCAATGTTTGGGTCAACATACGTCTGCGAGTCTGTGTTTTCTACCCTGAAACACGTGAAATCAAAGCATCGATCTGTTCTGACTGACACCCATGTGAAAGAATTGCTTCGAGTGGCAACAACGGAATACAAGCCAGATTTGAAGAGGATTGTTCAAGGCAAGGAATGCCAGAAGTCCCACTAAGTAACATTCATAGTAAAAGAAAAACACTATTGTAAATTATTATATTTTTGTTTGTGGACTTGGTTGAACTGAGAGTTTGTCTGTGTGAGACAGTGCACACAATGTTCATTGTTGAAAATGACTGGCCTGTGGTCTTAGGAGTCAATTTCTGTCATTATCATATTGGTGTGTGACATTTACAATAAATCTGGCTGAGCAAAGGTATGTGTGTGTGTGAGGAAGGGATAGGGTGATGTTCATGTGTGCCCATGTGTATGATGTGGCTCTTTGCGGTAACACAGTAAAAAATGTGGCTCTTGGTCTTTGACTGGTTGGCCACCCCTGCTCTAGAATGACATATGTGAATTTTGATCTGACGGCTCTAACAGCAGAACGTCATTCATCATTGCCTTCCAAAACTGATCAAATAAAAAGAGCAAGTGAAAAGGCCAGTCAAAAGAAACGGACTGTTGGTCATAAACGGGAAGCAACAATGGATCTCACGAAAAAAGTCCAATATTTTGATCACTAATGCAACCATCCCAACTTCCACCCACTGTTTACTTTGTTTCTCTATAACACACTATTTCCTCCTTTGCTCCACAGAAAAGATTTACAATTCCTCGGGCTGCTAGAGGACTTTGCCACTTTGTGAACATACACTTAGGTCGTGTTTGGGCATTTGCTCAAAAGACACTGTCTTGTGAGGACGGGCTTGATTTGCTCACAGTTTTATGTCCATACAACTTGGTCAGGACCCCTTGGTGTCACTTTAGTTTCGGCAACAAAACTAGTTTCAGTAAAATAAGTACATGATGTGACATTTGCTCTGAGCGTCTGGGATTGCAGCTGCGATTGGGTTTACATTGGAGCAACTTGAATGTCTCTTACAAACACTAAAGGGGGCATTGTGTGTCGGTGTCTCTGCTGAATTCATACGTACACAAAACACCTACACCTGCTAAACCAGGTGCAATTTCATCCGCGAGATTGAATAGCTTTTTTTGTGAAACTATTGACCTTAAAAATCGTATTTACGGGCTCATCTGTGTACAAGTTCAACAACTTAATTATAAAGTTGATCTATACGTAAGGTGCTCAATATGTTCAGTCTGTTTGGATTCCAATGTAGCTTGTTATGCCAGAGGTAATTTGTGTCACTTCTGTAGGTCTGCAGGCTCCAGGGTCCATCATGGAGGATTTGAAACTACATTACTGAGATATAAATGAGGGAACGTCAGCTACTCCTGTCATGGCTGTCTGGAGATTGTTTGGGATGGAGCAGAGACAATACCCGGCTAACGACACACCGATACAACACAATGAGAGACTTGCAATAACGTGCAGCGTACATGATGACTGGGATTGGCAACACAGGTCAACAACAATGGATTCTTTGATAAGCATCAATCCAGCTGCCGGCCTCTCGGGGCTTTGATCGAGTGGTTGTGTGTTGTTGTTGAGAGGCTGGCTGGGGATGGAGGTTGGCGGGGAACTGATAATGGGCTTCAGTGAATCACAAGAGATGAACCCCCGTTGAGAGATGGAAGAGAGGGAGGGGAAGAGGATGAAGGGGAGAGCAGCAGGGCAAATGAGTAAGAGAGGAGAGAGAAAAGGAAGGGATGGAGCGGGCTGGGTGAAGAGGGAGGCTCGTCTGGGCTCCTCCGCCACCCATATTCCCTCAGTCCCCCGCTGGATGACCAGCACACAGACAGCAAGGCACCATGACGGACATTCTCCTCCTCTAATGAGTTCCAGTCACAGCTGAACACACTGCTGTGCTTTACAGCACCAACAGAAAGGCCTGCCACCATGAAAAACTGACTGCGCGCTACAGTCACAAGCACCACAACAAATGCGCAGAGTCAAATGGGGTCTTCCTGCAATATACCTCAAATATAATTATGTTTGAAAGGGCTGGGTTTTTTTTTTTTCAGCCTAATGCCTTTGCAGGCGACCAGGACACCTACGTTGTGTTCGCAGCACGCACTCGCTCTGCCTTGCTTTCGCCTCTTTGCCACCTGTTCCGTCGTCTTCCCGAATCAGCCAGCCAAGTGCCTACGCCAGATAGCAGCGTGTCACGGAGGCAGGCTCCTTCGGCTCCAGGGGAGAAAGAAAAAAAAAAAAAAAAAAGCTTGTATCATGGAGCGTTCACTCACATTTCACTTTCACTAAATCCATTCAGTAATCTCCTTATGCGTGTGACACGGCAGTGTCAGTGGAGGTTGTTGAGGTAACTGTCAGGGAATTTGATGCGAGTTCCCTTGTCACAGTCACTTTGGCTCGCTCCCCGTCACTCAGCTCGCCGTGCCCTGAGGGCCGGCTGACAAGAGCAGTATCGTCAGGCGGGATGCACAGGGCACTCGTTCCACATACAGTACTCTGGACGCAAACCTGCCAAGTTCCCATTGGAGAGGCATCCGTGCACATTCTGCTATGGCTTGAGGAAACGGTCTTACATCAAATAAATGGCATTGATTTTGTGGAGCCCGAGTCTTTGTTGCTGTATGTTTATTGATTTTGTCCATCTTTGACATGTCAGGCAGCGAGTGAGCAGTAATGTGAAAAATGACCCCCCTCTGTGCTAGGGAGCCAACGAGGCAAAGCCAAAACACAGCAGGGAACCCTGCCATTAAAGCAATGCCCTCTGCCCAGCCACATTACATTCTATTATTTTAAAACTGGGGGTCTCTTGTTGCAATTGGCACTTACAAAAAAAGGATGCAGCAACTGCAACTCCTATTTATCTAAACACCCTTTATAGCTCAGGCCCCCCAAAAAAACCACAAACACACACGCAAGCGCACACACCAAACGCCATCTGAGTGTATGAGTGTAATCTAGTCCTCACCCTGAGTCTCCTGTGGGTGTCTGTGGTTTGCTGTGCCAGTGAAATGAAAGCAGGCCTCTCTAATAACAGCGAATTTAATACCAGCACAAGTCCCTTAATGAGAGTGCCCTGTGTTTGCTCTAGGCTCATATCCGCAGCACCAGTGGGAGAGGAGGCGAAGAGGGGAGGAAGGAGGGAAATGTAGTTAAAATCTGCCATTAGCATCGCCTCCAGAGCAAGCAAGCATGCTCCCCAGGCAGTGTGTGTGTGTGTGTGTGCGTGCGTGGGGGTGATGTGTGGGGTGGCACGGGGCGCCACAAGATGCCCGTCCCTGCCTCTGCACAGCTGGAGATCGTCGGATGGCTGTGTGCGCCGCCATTAATAACACACAGAAATTACTATGCTGCTTATTAGAGAACAGCATGACACTGGAGATCGGATGAGAAACAATCTGCTACAATGGCGAAGAGAGCGGACGACAATGATAAATGATGTAAAACAGGGAAACGGAAGATACATTCAATGTTCCTCCGTATAATCGGGTGAGATGGCGGGTAAGGACCTAAGTATAAAAGATCAAAGGAGGAAGGGTGTGGGAGTGTGAAATCATTTTGAGAGTATGTGTGTGCATATTTGCTGGGGTGTGTAATATATCATTACCTGCAAACATGAGACAGAGGGAAAAAAACAAAGAGGAAAAGATTGATGAACTTTACATCCTGTCGGGTGATGGAAATACTTCCACGATGGTCGAACAATTAACCAGCAATCCTTTAGCAATTAGCATGTCGGCCATAGGAGGAAACACAACTAAACAAAAACAAGCCATCGCAATCATCTCTGCTTTAATAGTCTTGGTGAGGTCCCCTGAGTGTTTACTAAACAGAGTGATTGCAGTGGAGATTTGAATATTTAATAACAGGAAGAGATTGGAGAGGAGCAGCAAAACAATCCGTTTGGACTCGGTGGGCAAATGAGGGAAACTAGGCTGAGCTCATTGAATCTGTCCCTGTGGTATTAATGAATTTTAAATGAATTTTATGGAATAGCCATAAATACACTTTGAAAACAGTGTGCGTGGGGGGGGGGGGGGGGGGGACTCTGCTTCATATGGAGACAGAATATCTGACTCTTTACAATGAAGGTGCCCTGTAACCACAGCTTTGAGTATTAGGGAGCAGACAGACAGATGTAAGGCTTATCGGGATTGGAGAATTCTCCGGGGTAGATTTGATAGAGACATCTATTTTCCGCCAGCTACAGTAGAAAATGCTTCTGAACAGAAGCATTTTCTACTACGACACGTGTATTTTCAACGCAATACATCTCTCAATCCAACACATCCATCATATTATGCACTTAGAGGGATCCAACTCACGCGAAACACATGTAGATTTAGTCTGTGTCTTACGACACATACAAACATCAAAACATGTAGTCGCATGAGTTTTTAAATTCAAAGTTTGCCTCCGAACTCTTTTAAGCTGCAGACTCACCACAACTATTAAACATCAAAACACTGCCAGTGTACGACCTCAGCAGCTGGAGGAGCACCGTGTTCCTTCAGCCTTAGTCCAGGGATGTGCATGTTACCATAGAAACTGTTTAGATATTTAATTACGTGTTACCACAATCCAATACACACACACACACACACACACGCACACAAACACACACACACATCGAATCATCATTTTCAGTCTGCGAATTTAAACTTCTCAGCTTGTAATAAGACACTTAAAAGCATGGTTTAGACTATAATTTAAACAAATACGTAACATATGCTACATTGAACATTTTGCGTTTTCTACGGAAGCAAATCAGAGTCATAAGTATTTATATTTAAACAACACTGGATTCACAGCATTGAAATATTTTACTTTGAAAATCACGTATCTGAAATTATTTGTTCTGAATTTTAAATCAAAAAGATTAAACATATTGACTTGCAATGTCAAAAGCTGAATTTGAATATATTTTTTTTAACATTCACAAATTAAAATACAAAAATTCAAGAAAACTAAATTTGAATAAAAAAAGAAAATTCAGGTCAAATTAAGATCTTACAATTTAAGTTGAAAAATGTCAAATAGCAACATCAAACCGTTTTGTTGTACATGAACAGCAAACACTGGATGACCCGGTCGTTCTCTCAGCTCTGGTTTCCATTTTCAAGCTGCTTTCTTGGATCACATGACCGACGACTCTGATAGGTCAGAAGTCGGTCCGACAGCAGTCAGACATGATGCCTCTCCTCTCCTACGGAGGCCGAATGTTGTTATTTGACATTTTTTTACTTTAATTTTTAGATCTGAATTTAACTTATCGACTTTGAGTAACCTGATTAAAATTTTTTATTTTATTCTGAAAATTGTTATTTTCTTTTTAATATCCAAATAATCCAATACACTGCTCGTGATCAATAAAGTTGTATCTTATCTTACATACAATGTATTTGTTGATTACATTTTCTATTAATAATGTATCTGCAAGTTACTTTAGTTATCAAATACATGTAGTGGAGTAGAAATAAGTAGCAGAAAATGAAAGAACAAGTACGTCAAAGTTGCACTTAAGTACAAGTCTATGTTCAGTGAAACCTTACAGCCAAACCTTTTTAAATGACAAACATTCCAATACCACTTACTTAATAGCAACAGCAAATACACATTAATGTTGGCTTCATGAAAAAATCACATTGCCATATCCAAACACACACACACACACACACACACACACACACACACACACACACACACACACACGCACACACACACACACACACACAAGGAGTGAGACGATTTCTTGCAGTCCAGGTCTATTAAGCAGGCATCAGGCGTTCGCTGTGGGCCAGGTCTGGCTGGGCTCCCAGGTTAGAGGACGTCTCCTCCTGGCCCTCTCTTACCATCTGCTCCATCCAGAAGGCCTGCACCACTGGGGGGAGGAGGGGGGGGGGGGGGGGGGGGGGGAGCTGGCCAACCAGCTACAGCCCAGAGGAGAGGAGAGGGAGGGGAGGGGAGGAGGACACTGAGGAGTGTGCTGGTGTGCTGGTGCTGATGGAGGAGCAGAAAGGGCTGGAGGTGTAAAAAGGGCTGTGCGACAGGGGTGGAAAGGGTTGGTGGCGGGACAAGGAGGGGGACTGAGGGGGGACAGGCGGGGCAGGGCAGGGCCCAGGTGCCCTGAGGGGAGTTACAGGGTCGTCTGTTAGCTGTCCACCTCTGACCAAAGCCATCTGCTGCAGGGAGACAGAGAGGATGCAGGGGGGGGGGGAGACGGTAAAAAACGGTGGAAAAAAAGATGCTGATGTGAGATCTAAATTTGTGTTCCACATTTTGGCTTTAATTAGTATTTCATATTGTACTCCGGCATGTCCATTTTTTTTTTTTAACAAGGCAGGGTAATGGATAAAGTGAAAGGTAATTGAGAACGGGAGGAAATAATATTAATGATGGATTGAGTGGGCGAAGGAGTGAGGGCGAGAAAGAAATCATTCTTTTCTGCATGGATATGGGAGTTTAATTGGACACTGCTTTCAACTGCATGCAGGGGCGTCTGCTGACGCAGGGAGTTTGGGAAAAATTGGGTTTGAAACAAGAGGGAAATTTCCTCGCTGAAATGAGAGATGGAGCGATATGGCAGAGCTAACACAGGACAAAGAAACAGGTCAGGCACTTCATCTGAACATTACCTCCTCCCCTCTGCCAAATCCCATTCCAAATGAAATATGCCACAGAGTTGGCAAAAGAAATTCATCACAGCGTTGCATGCAGGCTTCTGATCTCTCATCCACTGGCATTATAATTGGCACTTCAGGAAAATGCAGCTAGGATGCCCAGGGATACAGAGAATGTATATCCCTGCTTGTCTGTCACAGCTATGTCCCCCCTTTGTCCTGCTCCCTCCGAGCCAAACACAAGGAAATGTGGACTGGTGAAGGTGAGAGTAAGAGATTCAGCAGGCGAGGCGGTGCAGGGACTAAAGGATGGACCGAGCGCAACAGTGGATTTACACGGAGGGTAACTCCCCCATCAACCGCTGAGTGAAATTTAGAAATACTTTAGCTCCTGTCCCTGGACACTGAGGGGAAAAAACAGTCCCTATTGTTTGTTTTTTACTTTTTTTTCATTTTACAAAGAGTTTAACACGGACTGTCAGCCATTTAGAAGAAAACGATGTGACAAAGTGTTAAATATAAATACGAACCACTGAAACAAAAAAATACCTCCGCTAAGATGAGAAATCTTAACAAACACTTCATGACCAGCGGCATCATCAACTTCACAAGACGATCTAAATGACATTTATCTCCACCAGCAATTGAAAATGCAAACACAGACTTATTGTATACAATTCATCACATCACGGCTGCATATAGCATCACAATTTGACACAATTTAGATGGCCCGAAGAGTTGTCCATCATATTGTCATCACATTAAGACAATACATGAACCTCTACATTTCTTTACAGTAATGGTTCCTTTTATAGACATGACTCCCCATTAGTGAGGACTGAAACACACATACGTCAATTCAAACTGGAGCCAGTTCTTAAAGGTTTCTATATTTGCAGCTTTACACACTCAGCGCCTAGTTATTTCCTGTAATTGTTTTACTGATGCATGTCTTCATCCTGGCAGCTGCATCAGTGGTTTGTTTGAAATACATAAGAAACTCTTGAATTACTGCTTTAAGTGGCCGGCAACTAAGTTGAGACAAAGTTTGTCAAAGGAAAGTTTTCAAAGACCCATAGAGGCTCAAACTACTTGGTATTTTAAGCTTGCCAGCGTTAGAGAACAGTGAGGACTCCCAACACAACACATTTCGTTCTACAAAAAAGCACTGATTACTGGATTTTGCGGAATGGCATTTATTATTTCTTTGTCAGACTTTTTTCTGCTTTAATCCCAAATATGAAAATGAGATTTTGTTGTTTGTGTCAATTAAAAATCTAAAATCTAGGGAGGATGAGGGTGGCGGTTGTAATCTATGACGTATAGGAGATTAATCCATGTTGGTCATAAATGAATCTAATGAATCACTTATTAATTATTTGCTATTATTACTTTGTTGAATACTCATTTCTGATTGGTCAATTAAGGCATTATATCTTCTGTTCTTTTTTTACAATAATTCTGATCTCACTCATCAAGAGGACAATTTTTTTAGCGGAGGCAATACACAAAAATGTAATCAATAAAATAATAATATCAACAATAATGAGAACATATTAATAATAATTTCAGTATTTTGTGTCAAATTATGTCGGATTCATTTAATAACAATGACTTGCTGGCTGAACAATATCCCCTACGTATTGTAATCTCTCCTTACTCCAGAGGTTTAGTGTTATTCCATAAAGTTGAGGGAGACAGATTTAAAAAAAAAAAAAAACAGATTGATGCAGCAAATATCCTGAGTTTTAAGGGCTTAGTGTGGGTCAAACTCCAAAAAATGATGGATCCTACAATTCCCAATCATTTATTTTCCACTTGCCTCCTAAATACTCCCTCTTTTCAAACCCCACGACTCAAGTTTGTAATGCAGAGTAATAATTCTTGTGATAAGCAAACTGAACGTCTTGTGTAAAACTGGTGCAGTGCCCCTTTATTTGTAAGACCAGATAAACAGCATAATGTCAACTGACAAATCCTGCTTTGTAGACGGTACATGATGAAACAATAAGGGAACGTTTTCTGATAGATGGTCATATTAGCTGGAAACCCTACGGTCAAATGAAACTAATTATTAAAACTGATTATACCGCTGATTATTTAACCTTCTGTGACAATAATTAGTAGTAATTCCACAGTGTAGAAATACTCTGCAGTCCTCTGGTAAGTAAAAGTACAAAAGTATTGGCATCAAAATAATAATATAATAATTCATGTGTTCATTACTTAAAGGTGCTAAATACAAGATTGGGAACATTTCTATTGCCTCTTAACGGCTCCAAACACGGTGAGGATGGAGACGCCGTCGAGTAGCTAACGATGCTAACTACAGAGCAAAATAAAGTGCTGACAGAGCTAACAGTGTTTACCTGAGAGGGAACAGGACGATGGGTCCTACGCCTTCGTGATGACACCGTCGGTCGAGACGACTTTATCAGCTTTGAACCGCCGTCTGAACGCAGTGCAGAGCAACAGCCGTGTGCTAGTTAGTTGGGTACAATCACTAAAATACACGTGGTCCGCCCTGCTATATCAACAAAGCAAGGATAAACTTTAGATTATAACACAGAGAGAGAAAGATATTCTCTGCTCAGGTCAACATTACTCTACTATGTGTTCTTTGCTATATTTTAATGCTCTGAACATGGAATATAGCACCTATGATGTTGCTTATTTCAATTGCTGCATATCTGAATTTCAGTAAGGTCTCAATAAAGTCTTATTGTCATCTGTAATAATGCATCATTATATATTTGTTAATTTTATTTTGTGTCATTAGTACCTCAAAATTGTACTGAACTGCAGTAAATGTAAACGTACCACGTTACTCTCCTGCACTGCCGATTTCAGGTTGAGGATGATTTCTACTGGTTGAAATCGTGTGAAAACACGATGGAAACCGTTTTAAAACGTGACAAACTGTGTGTATTGTCCCTTCTAAACATGGTACTGATGTAAACATTGCTTTTCGGGCTGCTTTTCCCAAACACCCAGAAGTTGTTGAGTCAACTTCCTGATAGATGGAGCTGACAGATGAGGGGCCACCGGCCTCCCAGCGGGTGGGCAGTTGCGACGCCAGGCATGGCTGGTGCTATCTGATTTTTATCATCGCTCCCCTGCCGTGCCACAATTAGCAGTCATTAGCAGCTCTGGGGAACAGGGGGGGGGGGGGGGGGGGGGGGGGGGAGTTGGGGTAGGGGACGGACTCCAACAGCATGGCGAGAGCTTATAGTGCTAATCAGGTCTGCATCTCCATCCCATGACTCTACTCATCCTCACCTCCAAAGCAAACACAGTCCATTTGATGTGTGTGTGTGTGTGTGTGTGTGGTTGTGATCGTGCACAGAGGAGCTCGCGCCGCCACCACAGAATAACCACTTATATACAAACACTGTCATGTAGAGATTGAAGCCGATGAGATGGAGTACTTAACACAGTCTAGAAATCCCACAGGATCAATACTTAGCCAGAGTTATTACCCAGTGTATTACATTTATATTGGAACCACAGCTCTGAAAGGCCACCCTCGGTGAACCGCGAGAAATTGGTGTCAAAGGTGACTCCTCACGAAAGGAGCATAAAAGATAATGTGGAAGCAAAACCAAATATAAAAGCGGGATCCAGACGGCAGGTTGCCGTCATAAGTATGCTGGAGCAAACCTAGAGGGCCGTTCTCACAGATAAAGACGAGCTGAATGGCCATATACAGCAAAGTAGGCCTCTGGAAAATGACATTGATGCATAGAGAGAAGCTACAGAAGAGGAGTGACTTGTCTTCTCTTTTTTTCTGTGGCAGGAGACTGACGGCTTGTCCTCTGCCGTGGCCCTCACAGGCTCTCTGAGCGGCGGGGCGGCAACATCTCATCTCTCCTGCTGTGATTTGTGCGTCCTATCACAGAGGCGACCATTTTTACAGCTGCTATATTGTCAGGGCTAAGCAGGATGTGGCATGCGGAGCCGGTGCTGTGTGTATTTCTCTGTGCGTGTGTGTGTTTGTGTAGCTGCCTATGAAAGGAAGACATTAATTTGCTGTATCATTTCGTGCTGGGACACACACACACATACACAGCGGTTTGTTTCGCTCTAAAGCTATAGCTCTATAGCTGGCCTGTCTGCCATAATAAACAGCTCGTGTTGGAGAACTGAATTTAAACCAGGGCCATATCGCATATTTCTGTACATGAGAGAAGGGAGCCTGAGAGAGAAACACATCAATAAAGATGACACCGTTTAAGAGGCAGACAACCTTTACAAAAGAGCGCCTGGTTTAATGGGCTGGCCGCTGGCTCATAAACCACAACCACATCCGACTGCAACGGAGAGCGAGAGCCAGCTTTACTCAAGGCTGCTGCAGAGGAATGTTACCACTCCGGTAGCAACGATGGGGTCTTCTTTGCATGAATCAGTCACGACTGCAGGAAATCAAACAATCTAGACCCAAGGACTGCAGAGCGATCAGACGGGTTGAGGAAGCGATGTATGAGGTGCGTGCTCTGTGGCGTAGCTAACAACCGCAGCTGATGGCCATGCACAATACCACACATTTCTCGGGGCCAAAGTGGTCATCGTGGCAGACATTCTTAGCGGTTTTGTGCTTTTGTGGCATGGTGTTGCCTACTGGTGCGCAATCAGAAGAAGACTGTCAATAAAGTCAAGCACTGCATATGCACAATTTTGCAGTAATTGTACTTTACATGGCCTTTTGTGTGCAACCTAATACGTTTACTGCACTACATTTACATGTTTAACGGTCAATATAAACTTGTTAAATAGGATGCATTTCAATAAATAGAACTAGAGTTTTAACATTGACACCACCTGCGCATCTAAGAATTTGTGCTTCTTCGCATCGCATGCTAAAGATATATTGGGGGTCCTTTGGAAACAATGTGATCTCCACTAGAATTTAAAGCACATTTTGTGAGTTTGAACAATATTTGAGTCCGTAATTGTCAGGATCCCTGTCTGACCCATTGTGTGTTAACCTCCGTTTCCCCCCAATCTCCTCTCCTCATGTGTCTGTCATTCCCCTGTTTGTTTTGTTATGCCATGTGCTTGGTGTTGTTTTCTCAGGCCTGCCCTCGGACACCTCCCATGGCCACACCCCTGATTGATGCACAGCTGCGGACAATCTGGCTCGTTACCACCGGCAGTATATCAACCCTGGTCCTGCAGGCCTGGGTTGTCAGTCCGTATCGTCTCCTGCCTCGGTAGCCTCTGCCGCCGTTCCGTAAGTTGAACCCCATTGACTATTCCCGAACTAATCTCTCTCCTCTCTGCTACGGGTGTAGCGTACCTGTCGACCTGCCAACCCTCCGGTGTCGAGCCACGGGACTCACACCATCGATCTGCCTGCCCTCCGGTGTCGGCCCACGGGCTCCACACCTTCCAGTCCTTTTACTCTGGCAAAATAAAATCTGTTTAAACGGACTCTGCCTCCTGTGGTCTTGCTATTGGTATTTATTGCTATATCCTAATCGTGAACTCCCGTGACAGTAATGACTGGAGAACTTGCAGGTCAGCGGGATTTAAGACATTTTAAACCAGGCAAGCAACATTTCATTTGCAGAATACTAAAATATTCTGTGTATTCTAAATCAATGCTGGAATCATATTAAACGGCCAATCTTCGTAGTGACAATACTGCTGCTTTTAAATTGACAGATTTCAAGTCTGCTTGAGGCGAGACCAATCCGCCTTTATATCATTACATTCATATTGTCACACTTAGATAATCATTTTATCAAGATGACCATAAACTAATCTATTATTATACACCACAGCATCCAGTAACTGGTAATCGCTGTCACCAAATGATTAGGGAGATGGTTGACTTGCTCAGTCACCTTGGCCAGCGTTCCTGAAGCATACACTTCTGTAAAAACAGACTCTGCTCAGCAATTTTACCAATAAGTGGTCAGTGTATAAACTGTAGCGACTGAACAGAAGACAGTCGCAGGGGGAGAGGCACAAAGCCACTGGAATATCTACAAGTATATCACATCATTTCGATGTAAATGTATGCAAATGCATGCAAAACCAGACACTGACCTCAACTTGCCAGACACAAGAGCAGTAAATATCCAAATTTCTAAGTTTTAACCATTTTCTGTTTTGCCACCTGCCAAAAACACTCAACATTTTTTCTCATTAATATGCAAATGTCGGGAATCAGATTTGTGTGTTGGATTGAATTAATCCCTGCCGCCCCTTCTGCTTGTGCTGTAATCACAAATTACAGACAGGCGTCTGACGGTAGGCTAAAGCCTTGAATCCTGTCAGAGGTTCTTTTACCTCGGGGGAGAAATCCCAATCAACACAACTGGTCAGACACACATACAGCAGCAGCATAGTAATGCGGCACATCCGCTGTCAGTTTCAAAAGGATATTAATTCTCCCTTTTCTCTTTCCCTTATCTCTCTGTTCTCGTAGCGTCATTGTGGAGCAGCTACAGTAGGCCCATGCTGTGGCCAGTTTCATGACATGTTAATCAGCGGGCAATTTGTTCACATTTAACAAGGGGGAGGTTTCAGGAGATAAAATGGCTTCATCCTCTCTGTGCAATTCCTTAAGATTTACAGCTAATGAGGAGGGTGCATGGGAAAAAAACTGAGATCAGACTGCCTTTCATCCATCCGTTATCTGCAAACTCTTACCCGATTCAGGGCGAAGGCGGGGTACACCCTGGACAGGACGCCACACCATCACAGGGCTATCGCAGCGCATAGTGACAGACAACCATTCACGATCACATGCTCACATGGCCTATACGTGCAATTTAAGGTCAACAATAAACCTGCATGTTAACTGTGGGAGGAAGCGGGAGAAAAGTCACTGACACGGGGAGAACATGGGAAAAAAAAGCCTGATCTTGCTGAGAGAGGACAGTGCCAATGTCTGCACCGTGTCACTGTACCACCACAACATTCAGCCTCCTTTTAAACTACTAATCCCATAACATGATGATGTGACTGCATTTGAATAGTCTTGCATTGACAGACCTATCACCACAGGGCTGTCAGCGCTAAAGAAAGGTCTGGTTGCACACATTATTATTCTGGTATCTGGACATTTCTTTTTAATTTAAACCAATCTAAATCATTTTGTGTTTCACTAATCTTTGTGTTTTTTATCATCATGAATGTGTAATGCAGTACTTCAATTTTAGTTTGAACTATGCACCCTGCAGACACCCCCTCTTGTTTCTCATAGCTGTAATATTATACTGTAATTATTGGGTGTTTGCCATTTTATGCATGTGTGCACATTTCCAGTTGCAAACCTGTTTACGTGTGCACTATTGAATCTTGTGTAAATCCTAATTCAATTGAACGTGTGTATTGTGTCTCCTCAGCAGCCTCTCCCAGACCCAGATGGTTGCACGATGAAATAATAAAACGACATGAACATCCACCTGTAGGACGAGCGTCTACTAAGCTGGGCAGACTGCTGAGACGTTCACTAGCGGAGTCACGCCGAGGAGCGAAAGTGTGACGTTCCCCCCGTGAGCAGCATCAGTAGTCGCATCTGCGGGAGAGGAGAGGCAACATGGGGGAAAATATAGTGGGCCTCATTCAGATGACAAAGAGGGACAGACAATGGGCGTAGCAGCATTATTTCAACTCCCCTCTGACAGTACTCTAATTTAATGAGGCACACTGTGAGCGCTCGGGTAAGTCTCTGTCTCACTTTGTCTGGAGCAAGGTCAATCTGCAAACACAAGGGCACACAGAGGAAACAACAACAAAACAAAGCCAGGCCT